>NC_072384.2:124866253-125169283 GCF_028885625.2 Pongo pygmaeus
GTCCTTCTTATCTCTCACCTCCTTACATAGATGGGTCACTGAGTCCTGCCAATATTATTTGCCAGCGTTCTTGTCTCCATAGTCACTGCCCTTGTCAAATGCTGGGTTCTCATCGTTTCATAGGTGGACTGTCACGAAGGACTCTCAACTGAGTTCCCTGCCTCGTTATCTCTTGTCCTGTCCACCCTGCAAGCCTTTGGGAAAATATTTCTAAACCTCATGCATGCTCTTCCCCTCCCCTCTTATTGATTTGTATGGACTATATGATCAAGTTCAGGCTTCTTAATGGGATGTAAAGCTCTTTCTGATCTGGCCCCGCCCACTGATCCAACCTCATCTCTTGCCACCACAACACCACCTCCCACACACCCATTTCTCAAGCTATACCCCACTTCTGTGGTCTAGACCCAGGGTTGCTCCACATCTCTGTGCCTTTTCTACTTCTACTCCTACCTACATAAAAAAACATGCTTTACCTTCTGATTTGAAAACTTCTGCCCATCCTGCCACCTGAACTCAGAGGTTGCTGCTTCTGAATTTTTCCCTTACCCTTTCTTCATACTGTCCTCCTGTTTCATTTCCAGAGCTTCTCCGACCTTCTTGCACATGTTCCTATGAAAGTACCCATCCTCAGCATCTAACACAGTGCCTGGCTGGAAACTAAACCCAGGAATTAGAATCATGAGTAACAGTCTGGAAATGTCATTCATGTAAAGTCTAGCAGTCCTATCAAGAACCTGGGCATCATCCTAAGAGTTTATAGCTCTTAGCAGATAGGGAAATAATATAATAAAAAGTGACCCAGAGTGCCTGGAAGGGGGGTGAGGGACAGTTTACAATTTTAGAAGGGGGGAACAGGGTGGGTGTCACTGAGAAGGCAGTTTAAGCAAAGATTCTAAGGAGATGAGGGAGTGGAGAAGATGACGTCCTGGAACGTCACAGAGCCAGTGTGGCTGTCCCAGAGCAAGCAGGGTGAGGGGAGTAGGAATGGTGTGAGACTGGATGGGATCCTGCATGCCACTATAAGGACAATGGCTTTTCCTCTAAGAGAAATGGCCATCGTTGCACCATTTTGAGCAGAGGATTCAATTTGTTCATTAGGAATCACTACAGCTGCTGAATTAGAATAAGTGTAGGGGCTGGCACAGAGATGCAGAAACAGGTTAGGAAGCTGTTCTAATAATCCAGCGGAGAGGAGGTGGCAGCCAGGGAAGCAGAGCCAGAGGAGTTGGATTCTGGAGAAATCTAGGCCCAAAAACTTAAAAACAGTCTTGGAAATCGACTTGGAATTTTTCCAGGTACATATTCTGGAGTCATAATCTCAAGACAATTTCTAGCTCTGACCTACCCAAGACATTTGGAAGATTTGCTGTGTGTCAAGTATAACAGGAAGACTAAAGTTTCTCTTATTTTCCTGTCAATCTCATTCTCCATAATTATCTTTTTATATTTACATATGGACATTTGATAGGGAAGGGCAATCAGACTATTATAATGCAGTTTTTAAAAGAAAACTATTATCCCTCCTACAGGTGGAGTTTTGCATATATATACCTCAACTATGCCTGTATTACACATAATTACACCTGCAGTGTATCTAACTCCTTGAAAATATGAGTTATGGACAAATCAATGCATCGGTAATCAGATACTGAACGTTAATTTTAACAGGCAATGCTTTTCCCAAGGCTACCAATCCTTCCATAACTCCACCAACATTTGTGAGCCCTTATTCGCACCAAGCATTATCCCAAACACTAGAGAAACAAAAATGAACAAGCCACAGTCATCTTTGGCTTCAAATTGCTGACAGTCTAGTAGAAGAGGCAAACATACAGCACAGCTTTAACTTCACCCTCTCTAAGACATCTTGCACTTAAGCCTACTCCTTCTGCAAACTGGCAGCAGTTGTAGCCTTCACACTCTGGCTGAACACCCTCTCGGGTTCTGCCTACAGCACCCCTGGAAGCAAATTTAAAACTTGCTAACAGAGGAGCTGGATGCAGTGGCTCATGCCTGTAATCCTGGCGACTCAGAGGATCACTTGAAGCCAGGAGTTCAAGACCTGAGTAACATAGCCAGACTCAATCTCTACAAAAATTTAAAAATTAACCAGATGTGGTGGCACACGCCTGTAGTCCAAGCCACTCGTCTCAGGAGGCTGAGGTGGGAAGATTGCTTGAGCCCAGGAGTTTGAGGCTGCAGTGAGCTATGATCACACCACTGCACTCCAGACTTGGCAACAGTTGAGACCCTTTCTCTTAAAAATTAAAAAAAAAAAAAAAATTAAGCTTGCTAGCAAGAGGCACTATCCACACCTTTGCTGCAGCATTTTAAACAAAGGACTCTTCTAGTCTATTTGGGCTCTAGTTCACCCCGGGGGTCCCTGGGCAAAAATAAAAAATAAAAATAAAAAAGCACAGAAGAAAGCATAAATATCTCCTCCTAGGGAGATGTTAAATTCTGATAAATACTAACCTTTAGGCATGGGGCCAGGGCATTGGTGCTGTTCAAAAGCTCCTTGGGTGATTCTCAGGTCCAGCCAAGGATGAGAAACCCCACAAGGAACTGCAGATAGAGCACTTTCTTGCTACTGACCGCTCTTGTTTCGGGTGGTTAAAAGATAACAGCATGCTTCTGAAAAGCACTGTGGAGTATCTTTCTTGATTCTACTTCTTTAAACCATGGGCGTGTGAGAATTGCCCTCTTTCCTATGTAAAGAGAGTTGTTTGTGATGTCCAGCACCCCCTTACTACTTGTTCAAGGACATTTAGTTCCTAGTTCCTTGGTAATTCCTCCCTGTGCTGAATTCAAATTTTGTAATTTGTGTACCAAGAATGTTTAATGCCGGTGGTCTATACTCACATTTCTCAACCCCCAAATGCAAACTCCAAATGTCACCAGGCAACACTTTACCTCCTCCTGCACCTAGGCCTTCCCAAGAAGGGTTAGCCAGTTCCTCCATGTATGTCTTGTAATTTGGGTCATGGCACAGAACTCTGTGCTTCTCAGCCATGAGACACGAAACCATTGCATATCTATTGATTGATGGTGTGTGGAGGTGGCAGAAGGGATCGACTATAAAGGGCTGGGAGAATTTGGTGGGTGGTGATGGAAGTGTTCTACATCTTAGCTGTGATGGTGGTTGCTTGACTGCTTATGTTTGTCAAACTCAAAACCGCACACTAAAGAAAGTGTAAAATTCACTGTATGCCAATTATGCCTCAATTTTTAAGAAGTTTTTAGAAAAGAATATACATGGAACTAGCTTTCAAGTCTAAATGAAATTTACATTTGCAACTTATTTTAAATGTCTAAAGTGATTGCTTTTATTCAAAGAAGATACAAATGAAATAAATATAAATTCCTATAGGATGAGACTCCAGGTTACTTAGCCTGGAAGATGATTGCATGAGGCTTCTGCTTGTTTGATTTTTCTCCTTGTAAAAGATGGAAAAAAAAAAATGCTCAACTCTCCTAACTGGTTACAGGGATACTTAAAAAAACAAAACAAAAAACAAACAAACGAAGAAAACACACACAGTTGAAAATCTCCTGTGTGGGACACATTTCTTACAACTGCTCATTTACTTTAGCAACGGCAAGCAATCCCTGGGGTTGTTGGCCTGTGAATAAATACTGCATTTTCACAACTTCCTAAAGTTACAAAACTTTGCCTGTACATTTGCCGTATTCTCAGGACAGCTCGTGCACAACAGACATATAAGGCAGCATGCCTGTCCCTGTGGAAGACAATCTAGATGAAAAGACAGAACAGAAAGCCGAAACAACACAGGAAAATAAGCTGCTGATGGACTTTGCAGATAAGGGAACAGTATGGGCTTGAGTAGTTACTGGAGGCTTCTGGGAAAGATAGGAATTGAGATAAATCTGGGAAGTTGTGCAGAGACAGTAAGACAGTGCCTTCTGGCAGCAGGAATGATCAGCGAGTAAGGACAGTGCAAACAGGAAAACACAGAAATGACCTGGCACAGGCCAGGCACGGTGGCTCACCCCTGTAATCCCAGCACTTTAGGAGGCCAAGGCGGGCAGATCACGAGGTCAGGAGATCAAGACCATCCTGGCTAACACGGTGAAACCCTGTCTCTACTAAAAATACAAAAAATTAGCCGGGAATGGTGGCGGGCGCCTGTAGTCCCAGCTACTCGGGAGGCTGAGGCAGGAGAATGGCGTGAACCCGGGAGGCAGAGAGCTTGCAGTGAGCCGAGATTGTGCCACTGCACTCTAGCCTGGGCGACAGAGTAAGACTCCATCTCAAAAAAATAAAAAAAATAAAAATAAATAAATAAATAAATGACCTGGCACTAAAATCGTCTGTCACCTTGAAAGCAGGGTAGTGTCTTTTCAGCCAAGCAGTAAATCCAGGCTTGGATGGGTCTGGCAAACCCTGAAGCCTAAAGCTCAGCTTCCCTCCTTTCAGGAGGATTCAGCAGCCAAACCCAATTTCAGCCAGGTCAACATTTACCACATAGCTTACTACATATCCAGAGGCCTCTAGGGAACTGGTTGACAAAGTATGTCTGAAGCTACATTATAAAAAACATGGATTCAGTGTTTTTGGTTGAACCAAGGGAAGAGGCTTCAATAACGTATTTTGCTGAGTGCATAATGTATTATCATGGAATAAGTGACTTTTTTCCTCATTTCTCTGACTCTTTCTAGGGACAAATGTCAAACTTCACAGTAGAACTATACATTCAGGTCAGGATAAGGAAACCCACAGGATTTTCAGACTATGTTCTACCACTTAATGCAAAAGGAACCTTCATATTTAATTTTAGTGTGCTCTCAGAATAAAAGATTAATTTTTTTAAATGACAGGCCAGAAGATTTAAAATTTGCAGTTACTGACCCACGCAGATCCAAGGCTGTTCTGAAATTCTGTGGCCTAATTCCCTTAAACACACACACACACACACACACACACACACACACACACACACCCCACAGCCAGGCATGGTGGCTCATATCTGTAATCCCAGCACTTGGGAAGGCCAAGGCTGGTCTGTAATCTCAGCACTTGGGAAGGCTGGTGGATCACTTGAGCGCAGGAGTTTGAGACCAGCCTGGGAAACATGACAAAACCCCGTCTCTACAAAAAATACAAAACAAAAAATTAGCCAAGTGTGGTGACATGCACCTATAGTCCCAGCTACTTGGGAGGCTGAAGTGGGAGAATCACCTGAGCCCGGGAAGTCGAGGCTTCCATGAGCCGTGATCATGCCATGGCACTCCAGCCTGGCCAACAGGAATGAGACCTTGTTTCAAAAAATACATAAAAATAAAATTAAAATTAAAATACACACACACAACAATAAAAACAAGTATATATAGCACCTTAAAAATTTAGGGATCACCTGTAATCCCAGCACTTTGGGAGGCCGAGGCGGGAGGATCACTTGAAGTCAAGAGTTCAAGACTAGCCTGGCCAATATGACAAAACCCCATCCTACTAAAAATACAAAAATTAGCTGGGTATGGTGGCACATGCTTGTAGTCCCAGCTACTCGGGAGGCTGAGGTGGGAGACTCGCTTGAACCCAGAAAGCAGAGATTGCAGTGAACAAAGATTGTACCACTGCACTCCAACCTGGGCAACAGATTGAGACTCTGTCAAAAAAAAAACAATTAGGGATCAAAGAGAAAGGTCAAGTCCTTCCACATCTGTCTTTTGGTCACTTTCCATAGAACTCCACCCAGAATTATTGGGTGTGGTTTGATAAAAAGCCAAGCCAACATGTGCTGAAGGAAAGGATCTGGTTTGGATTGGTCAAGAACAAAGCGTGAGTGTGAATTGGAGCACTGGCTCTCATCAGATAACACCATCAGCTCCAGGAAGACCTCAGTGTAGCACCAGTAGGGGTGGATGCGAGCAGTCTGCTGTGCCCAGTTAGCCATGTGATTACCTCCCTGTGCTTCAATGTTCTTAACTGGAATCATAGAGATAAAAATGCTCCCCTCCAGAGCTCTTATTTCAAGGGAATGACATAAAGTTTGTGAAAATGCCCAGCAGAGTGTCTGGCACAGAATTAGTGTTCAGTAAATCCATACTATCCCCATGACAGTGTGAACATTTAATTAAGGAAAAGACAGGAGGATGAACTCATTGGATTGATATAGAGTCTTTGCTCCAATCCAGTGATGTGTGGAATTGATCAATAGGCCACATGTCCAGATAAGAACATGGTCTGTAACAGCAGGACAAGTAAGCCAGGACCTTGGGGGTCAGGCAAGTTCAAATCATGACCTGGCCTATAGTTCATGTCACTTTGGATAAGCCACGGAAACTGCTT
This sequence comes from Pongo pygmaeus, assembly GCF_028885625.2. NCBI lineage: Eukaryota > Metazoa > Chordata > Mammalia > Primates > Hominidae > Pongo > Pongo pygmaeus. Next base: position 124,872,567 of record NC_072384.2, read on the forward strand.
AAGTCTCAGTTCCTCATCTGTAAAACTAAAGTAACATGGGGATGTTGTGAGGATTATAGAAGAGAAAGAACAGAGACTAGTTAGTAACGGGCTGAGGCCAGCTAAGCCTTGGTTTATGGAAGGTGTTATCAGTATTGTTCATTAACTATATAGAACTATTCAGAGAGCTTCAATGTTCATTTCTGGGCAAATTTGCTGTTTTCACAAGACCAATAAATAAGCCAAAGATGGCCTTCTATAGAGGATGCATGCTCTTGGCCTTATAGAGAGATAGAATGATTCTATCAGCATTGGAAAGTAACCTCTTAATGATTTACCAGATCACTGGAGACCAGCCAGTATGTCCTAGACCTATTGTCATCTTTGCAGAGAGTTCCTGCTCAAGGAATGAGAGACCTAATGCCCCACTGATAAAGCAAGCAACCACTCTTCCTTTAATCAGAGGCAAGACAGGTGGGCATAAAATCAGTGATTTATGGATAAAAGAAGCCAAGAATTCCTCCCTGTATAAATTACAGGGGAAAGCACTGCTGCAAAAATGTGGATCTTGCATATCCACAAAAACATGAGAATGCATATTCAGTCAACTCAGTTACTTAAAGTGATAGAAAGATTTATGCCAAACATGCAAACTAAGTGAAGAATATGCAAATTACACAGCATATGCCAAATCTGTACTTTTGGAGAGAAATTGTTGAGAGGGTCTGCTACAGAGCAGTAGCCTCTTGATGGCCATGATTTTCCATTGGCTGTGTCTAACTATTCCTATGAACTTTCTTCTGTAAAGAACCTAAACACAGGAGTTGTTTAAAATACAGAATAAGAGAGAGGCTTGCAGGGTTAAAAAATATACATAGTTAAGTTTATGGTTTCACATTCAATAGAGATCACTTTCTAAAAGTTTTTAATTTTTTAATTTAAAATTAAAGATGAGGTCTCTCTAGGTTGCCCAGGCTGGTCTTGAACTCCTGAGCTCAAGGAATCCACCCACCTTGGCCTCCCAAAGTGCTGGGATTACAGGCATGAGCCAGCCCGTCTAGCCTCTAAAGTTTTTTAAATCAAAGATTACAAAAAGTGGCTACATTCTGGCATATAGTCATCATTATTTTATGTTTTGAAATAGCTTCTAAATATTTTGATATAAAAGATGAGTAAAATGTGAATTTTAAAATAATGTGGTAAAAGTTGTGCTCATAGTTGAATTTGTGCCAACTGCCCCCTAAACAATTCCTGGTCCTCAAGACTAAAGATGCACATTTTAGTGCCTAAAAAGAAGTTCGCAAAGTTAATTCTCCAGTCTGATTTTTTGTTTTCTGTTTTTGCTTTTTGTTTTTTGAGACGGAGTTTTGCTCTTGTCGGCCAGGCTGGAGTGTAATGGTGCAGTCTCGGCTCACTGCAAACTCTGCCTCCCAGGTTCATGTGATTCTCCTGCCTCAGGCTCCCAAGTAGCTGGGGTTACAGGCACCTGCCACCATGCCTCCCTGATTTTTGTATTTTTAGTAGAGGCAAGGTTTCGCCACGCTGGTCAGGCTGGTCTCAAACTCCTGAGCTCAGGTGATCCACCCACCTCGGCCTCCCAAAGTGCTGAGATTACAGGCGTGAGCCACCGCGACTGGCCTCAGTCTGATTTCTTTAACCTACTCCTAATTTTGACAGCTCTCAGGAAGAGAATACCCACTTAGTTTCTGTTCTTTCTGTTCTTCCTCTCAGTCCTTTTCTTTCTTTCTCTATTTTGCTTACTCAAAAGACATGTTGTCTTTATAAACTGAATAGCCTCTATAAAAGTGGCTGCCAGACTTTCCAGCAAATAGGCTGGATCCATTTCTGAGTTAATTTGGAGAGTTTTGCATACTCAGAGGAAAAGAAAAACATGCGTATAATTTCCATTCCACTGAAGTTAGAAATCCCAAATGTAGAAACAAAATGAGCCAATGCTAGAATCAACACTGGATTTTGAATAGTTTATATTGTTTCTAATAGGTTTATATGGGTCATGTGATCAGTTCTAGCCAACATTTTTAATTTTCACTGAGAATGATTTGTAAATATAACTCCAAGTCATTTTATGTACCATTGAAGCTTTCAAAGTGATTTTAATTAAAGTATTATATAAAAATAATGATGTTTGTTAAAGTGTTTTCATATCATTCTAAATAACATCACCCTAAAAATGAGAAGTTAAAAAAATTTGGTGTTTTTATGATTAATATGAGTTAAGTGACACATCTAAGCTACCATCACTCATTTAGTGATATATTTATCACTGAACAAATTATGTTTATGCAACTTATGACACCTGGCCTTAAAATGATGCTTTTCTAAATGCTCTGCTACTGCCAATCATCATGGTCTCTTGGACTTTGGGACATTGTCAACTACTTACTCTATCAATAATCTCAAATTGCTATAAATGTCTGTTTGCTCTCTACTTTTTAGATTTCCTGATCACTAATTGATGTGGTTTGGATATTTGTCCCCTCAAATCTCATGTTGAAATATGACACCCAGTGTTGGAGGTAACGCCTAGCGGGAAGTGTTGGCCATGAGACTGGAACCGTCGTGAATGTCTTGGTGCCCTTCCTAAGGTAATGAGCGGTAATGAGTTCAGGCAAGATCTGGTTGTTTAAAAAAGTGTAATAACTTCTCCCTCTCTCTCTCGCTCTTCTCACCATATGATACTCTGGCTCCCCCTTTGCCTTCTGCCATGACTGTAAGCTCCCTGAGGCCTCACTAGAAGCTGAGCAGATGCTGGTGCCATGCCTGTACAGCCTGCAGAACCATGAGCCAAATAAATCTCTTTTCTTTATAAATTACCCAGTATCCCTTTATAGCAAAGTGAAACAAACTAATACACTAATTAAATTAATTTCTGCCTAGTGTGGTGGCATGCATCTGTAGTTCCAGTTATTTGGGAGACTGAGGTGGGAAGATTGCTCAGAAAGGGGTCTGACACAAAATTAAAATTCAATAAGTTACCTCTTAACTATTTTCATCATTACTACAAATGAGACTCATTTGCCTTCCTTAAGGTTTTGTAGAAATGTGATTTTTTTTATTAGGCTTATTCTAGAGTTAGGCTTTTAGTTTTTATTTCTGAGCTTCCTTTAATATTTTACTTTGCTTCCATTAAAAGAAATGTGAAAAGAAGACATACCAAAGGAAATAAACTTCTATTCTTGTAGGCATTCAGTTCCGGTATTTTGGAAAATTTGAAGCAATGTTATGCCTTTGCCTTGTTCCTGTACAAAATGATAAGTGCATTTATGTACATTTATTTTATAGCAGCAGATGCATAGAAAAAAATTCTGGAAAGAAGAATGGACACTAGATTCTTAACAATGATTGTCTCTAGAGATGAGATTAGAGGAAATCTATCTTTATTTTTGAAGAAATGTAGTTTTGTTTAAATTTTAATGTTTCAAGTCGGGCGCGGTGGCTCACACCTGTAATCACACCTGTAATCCCAGCACTTTGGGAGGCCAAAGTGGGCAGATCATTTGAGGTCAAGAGTTCGAGAACAGCCCAGCCAACATGATAAAACCCATCTCTACTAAAAACACAAAATTCACTTGGCATGGTGGCGTGTGCCTGTAGTCCCAGCTACTTGGGAGCCTGAGGCAGAAGAATCGCTTGAACCCAGGAGGTGGATGCTGCAGTGAGCTGAGATTGCACCACTGCATTCCAGTCTGGGCGACAGAGTGGCTCACACCTGTAATCACAGTACTTTAGGAGGCCAAAGCAGGGGGATTGCTTGAGGTCAGGAGTTCAAGATCAGCCTAGGCAACAGAGCAGGATCCCGTCTCTACAAAAAAAAGAAAAGAAAAAAAATGAATTAGTCAGGTGTGGTGGGACATGCCTGAAGTCCCAGCTATCAGAGAACTGAAGCAGGAGGATCCCTTGAGCCCAGGAGTTTAAGGTTATACTGAGCTATGATTACACTACTGCATTCCAGCCTGGACAACAAAGCAAGACCCTGTTAAAAAACAAAAAGAAATCAATAAATAAAAGAAAGGAAAAGAAAGAAAGAACGAACAAAGACTCTATTTGGGGGCCTTATAGACTTAGAAGATAATTAGCTTATAGTGAGTCTATAGAAACTGGAAATTGTATGCCATTTAGTGCTTGTTCACCATGGAAACATTTACTATTAAAGCAATTGCTAGCTAAAGTGCATCTGAAATTACCTGTTTCAGAAGTGTCTCTCTGATTAAAAGTTTTATGCCTTTCACAGTTGAATGTAAATGATAGTCATTTAGTCATATACATCTCCCAAAGATGTTAATTGTATATAATTTTCCATAAAACAGTTAATTATTATAGGTTATAGAAAGGAGAAGAATTAGAAGAAAATTCTGAAATTAGAAAAATATACCTATCAAAAACAAGAACTTTTCTTTCATTTACCTGGAAATATTGGATTATTATTTACTTCACTATTCAAGTTACAACTGAGCTAACTCATTTTAAAGGCAACCCAATCAGTTACTCTTAGAAATGGATAAATAACTGTCCATTAAATAACAGTGTGTGGCCTGGGTGTCTCTCATGGAACTATTATCACATAATGAGGTTGGAGGTAAGCATAGGTGCTATTGGATGACTGTGAGGGTGATCAATGAACTTATCAAGTGATTCATCCCCTTCAAGAACTATCTTTCTATATTAAACGTGTACTCACCATAAAAATCAACTTTTGCTAAGAGTGATGCACTGCTGTCCATGACTGCAGCAAACAGCTTGGAGTATTTTATTCTCAACCACAGGGATCCTGCATAAGAACAACCAGACACAACCCACAGGTTGTCAACAAGTCCCATTTTCTCTGCCATGATGGTTCAGAAGTTGGCAAGATTGGCCAAGGCTTGCCTGCTGCTGAGATAGTGGAGGCTAGAAATACTCAGGTCTCTATGAGACTCTTTGTTTATGACAACAGATAGAGAGGATGACAGACTACTTGACACATGCTTGATGAGGCCAAAATGCAAGTGTGGAAGGCATATAGAGATCTATTCCCCCAACTTTGAATATTTTAATAAAGATGTGCAGAAGAGCATTCTGGTTAACAGTGACACCTAAATGCAGGCAGGAGAAAGCAGAAGGAGCTATCATTTCTCAAGTCTCATTTTCAGTATGGACTTCCCATCCTTAGCACAGATTAGAAACTCCAGAGGGTCGCCTACCACAAGAACTCTTTCGTCTTGCCTTGTGCAAACTGAAATGAGGTAATGAACTTATCAGCTTCACTCCAAGGGTAGCTCATACTTAAAAGAAATAAACTGACACTGCTTCATTGTTTTCCAAGAATTCAGAGAATCCATGGTTAATTGTGTAGAGAGTATTTCATGGTCTTTCTGGTTTGCCTGTTAATATCCAGACTAAGCCAATACGAGCTTGGCTTTCCTAAGGTATGAAGGAATGAAAGAGCAATTTACCATTGAGCTGTTGTTCAGTGGGGCTTCCTATAATCCTATGGAAGTCTGTTGTTTGTGTTACTTGTGTGAAGTCTGTTTTTAATCCTCAACACCAAAAGAACCAATTCACCCTCTCCTCTCCTTGCTAGACCTAATCATTTCAAGCAGTGTAATGCTCCAAGCTGCTGAATGCATATCTCAAAAAAATGGGCTAAGGATATAAAAAGACAATTCACAAAGAAGAAATGCAGATAGCCAATGAACATGTGAAAAAAATGTAGTACTACTAATAATCATAAAAATGCTAGAACCAGCCTGAGGTCTGTACATGCCTGGATTGCCTATTTCTGAATTTTTATGTGACAGGACAAAAAAAATTCTATCTGCTATTTAGGATCTTATTACAACCAAAAATTATTCTAAATGAAACAAATTCTACCCTTTAAAACAAACAAACAAACAGAAATGCACAAAAAGATTCATGCACTAGGATGTTCTCTGCAGGGTTATTCACAATTGTGAAAAGAAGAAAGAATATAAATATCCAATAATCATTGGGATGGTTATATGAATTTAACTCATCTGTTGAAGAGAATATATTTTCTATGCTACCTTTGTAAAGCATGGTTTTGAAAGCTATTTAATGTTATGGAAAAAAACTTACAACAATGTCATTAGGGGAAAAAAGGATCTAAACTTTAAACACAGTTTGACTCTGTTTTGGAAAAAAAATCGATACATTTAGCCATACTAAAAGAGCAAACAAATGTATATGAAGCTTTAGCAACAATTATCTCTGTAGGGCAGATTATGAGTAACATCTCTTTCTGTCTTTATAATCTTCTATATTTACTCCCTCTATTAGTCTGTCCTCACATTGCTATAAAGAAATACCTGAGACTGGGTAATTTACTTTTTAACAAAAGGTATTTAATTGGCTCATGGTTCTGCAGGCTGCACAGAAAGCACGGTGGCATCTGCTTCTAGGGAGGCCTCAGGGAGCTATAATTGATGGCAAAGGCAAAGAGAAGGCAGGCATCTCACATGCCAGGAGCAGGAGCAAGAGCAAGAGAGAGTGACAGGGGAGGTACCACATACTTTTAAACAATCAGATCTCACAAGTACTCACTTACTATCATGAGGACAATACCAAGGGGATGGTGCTAAGCCATTCATGAGAAACTGTCCCTAGGATCCAACCACCTCCCACCAGGCCTCACCTCCAACACTGGGAATTACAATTTGACATAAGATTTGTGGGAGGACCCAGATCTAAACCATATCATTCCTCCCCTGGCCCCTCCCAAATCTCATGTCCTTCTCACATTTCAAAATAAAATCATGCCTCCACAACAGTCCTTCAAAGTTTTAACTCATTCCAGCATTAACTCAAAAATTCACAGTCCAAAGTCTCTCTCATCTGAGACAAAGCAAGTCCCTTCTCCCTATGAGCCTGTAAAATCAAAAACAAGTTAGTTACTTCCAAGATACAATGGAGGTACAGGCATTGGGTAAATACACATGTCCCAAATGGGAGAAATCAGCCAAACGAAAGGGGCTATAGGCCCCAGGGAAGTTTGAAACCCAACAAGGCAGTCCTTAAATCTTAAAGCTCCAAAATAATTTCCTTGGACTCTATGTTCCACATCCAGGGCACACTGGTGTGAGGGGTGCACTCCCAAGGCTTTGGGCAGCTCCACCCATGTGGCTTTGAAGAGTTCAGCCCCTGCAGCTGCTCTCATGGGCTGGTGTCAAGTGCCTGCAGCTTTTCTAGGCATATGGTACAAGCTGTCAGTGGATCTACCAATCTGGAGTCTGGAGGACAGTTGCCCTCTTCTTACAGGCAGTGCCCCAGTGGGGACTCTATGGGGGCTCCCATATTTCCCCTCTGCACTGCCCTAGTAGAGGTTCTCCATGAGGGCTCTTACCCTGTATCAGGCTTTTTCCTGGACACCCATGCTTTTCCATACATCCTCTGAAATCTAGGTAGAGGATCCTGAGCCTTAACTGTTGCACTCTGCACACCTGCAGGCTTAAAACCGTGCGGAAGCCACCAAGGCTTATGGCTTGCACCCTCTAGAGCATCCCAAGCTGTACCTGGCCCCTTTGAGCCACAGCTGGAGCTGGAGTGGCAGGGATGCAGGGAGGTGTGTCCCAAGGCTGCACAGTCAGGATCCTGGGCCTGGCCAATGAAACCATTTTTCCCTCCTAGGCGTCCAGGCCTGTGATGGGAGGGGCTGCCATGAAGGTCTCTGAAAAGCCTTCAAGGCCTTTTCCCTGCTGTCTTGGCTATTAGCACTTGGTTCCTTTTTAATTATGTAAATTTCTGCAACCTTATTGAATTCCTCCCTTGAAAATGGGCTTTTCTTTTCTGCTGCATGGCCAGGGTGCCACTTTTCCAAACTTTTATGCTCTGCTTCCCTTTTAAATATGTCAGTTTTAGATGATTTCTTTGCTCACACATATGAGCATATGCTGTTAGTAGCAGCCAGACCATATGTTGAACACTTTGTTGCTTAGAAATTTCTTCCACCAGATACCTTAAACCATCACTCTCAAATTCAAAGTTCCACAGATTCCTAGTGTAGGAGCACAACACAGCCAAGTTGTGTGCTAAGGCACAACAAAAGTGACCTTTACTATAGTTTCCAATAAGTTCTTCATCTCCATCTGAGACCTCCTCAGCATGGACTTCACTGTCCCTATCTCTATCAGTATTTTGGTCAAAACTATTCAACAAGTCTCTAGGAAGTTCCAAACTTTCCTTCATCTTCCTGTCTTCTTCTGGGCCCTCCAAATTCTTCCAACCACTGCCCATTACCCAGTTCCAAAGTTGCTTTCACATTTCTTTGTATTTTTATAGCAATGCCTCACTTTGTGGTACCAATTTTCTGTATTTGGCTGTTGTTGCATTGCTACAAAGAAATACCTGAGACTGCATAATTTATTTTTTTAAAAAAGAGGTTTAATTGGCTCACAGTTTGGCAGATTGTACAGGAAGCCTGGCAGCATCTACTTCTGGGGAGGCCTCAGGGTGCTTTTACTCATGGCAGAAGGCAAATCCTCAAGCTTGTTCCTTGGCCCCAACTCAAGGATGTTTTTCCCCCTCTCTCCCCAGAATTTGTTCTTTATTTGGATCAACCTAATCGCTTTCCCAGATAGCATGAAGTTCTCCTCTTTGGGTATCGGAGGGAAGGGCTGGCATGAGAAAGGAAGGGACCTGGCACATAAAGGATTGTCTACAGCAAATGAGGAAGGAAAGAGTGCTGTAAACATCTCGGGGCTTGTAAGTGTTGTCTCATCAAATAAAGAATGTGATTTTGGAATTCTAAGTCACTCACTGTTTAATGTTGTGGTTGGTAACAGTCCAATAATTTCATTAGTTCAAACTTTTTCCTTAGGAACTTTGATTTGTGTGTGTCTGTTATTGGAATTTTGATATTCTGTTAATAGTTTCAAGATCACCTCCACCCCAAACCATCTACTGTATCCCTTGGATATTTTCCAGATTCATTAGATGAACAGTTTGAATCAGCTGTTGTTTCTGACCTTATCCATACAAGTTGTAAATTTGGTCAATACAAGTTTGTTCCAGAATAATACAGAATATCTACATTGAAACTTTCTATAGACTATCAAAATTCCAGTAACACCCACAGCCATACACAAATCAACGTTTCTAAGGAAAAATGTAGAACTAGTGAAATTACTGGACATTACCATATCATTCAAAAGTTAGTGACTTAGAATTCCAAAATCTCATTCTTTTTGAAGCTACAAAGAGACCTATACTATTAACATAAATTATTAAGTTTTTCACTGCTAAACTGTCCCAAGAATTGTGACTCACACAATAAAGATACCATTTTACTGACATTAATAGCATTCTTGAGGTTATAAAAAGCAATGCATGCTTTCTTGTTAAAATGAGATTTAAAGACAGTGCACTGAAGTTTGATATATTTACAACTTTTAGAAGCCCTTTATAATTGGTTGTGTTTGATTTTATTTAATGATATTAATTATAAGTAAGTTCTTTTAAAAATCAAATTTTCCCACTATACAATACACAAAAATACCAGAATGGAAGAGTAAAATCCTGAACAACTAGACTCTTTGTCCTGCTCCTGTGTTGCTGTGAGTCAAAACTTTGACATTACACTTAACAATGACAAACAGTTTTTAATAAAATGGTCACTACTGCCTCTGAGTGGTGGGTTATTTTCAGAATTTAAATTTCATTCATTTCAAGTCCTTTCAGTGCTAATAGGGGAGAATTTTGACATTGACATGGTAAATGTCTTTTCAAGTTTAGACTTTGAAGGTGAGATTATGTTTAAGAACATGAACAGTCAGCGTTATTTCATTTAGAGAAAGAGTACAAAAAACTCATAAATGTACATGGTTGGCCTGCTTTTTCTGTGAAATCTGTGTTCCACAAAGAAGCAGAGGGCCCCCAGTTTCTTAGCATTCTCCATCAGGGAGCCCCCCTGGACAGCCAGGCTCTCTCAGCAGTGCTTTCACCTCCAACAATTAGAAACACAGGGCCTCCAGGCTGGTGCAACTCATCAGTCATTAAAGACCTCTGTGGAAAGAAAAGCATCATTTCAAATCATTAATTAGGATTTGTTGTTTGCTTTTTTCTATTATTAGAAACAATACTTCAACTAATGGTACAACTAAAGGTCGTACTATTTAGTTGGTAAAAATAAAGAACTGGGTGATGATCTGTGATGTAACCTAAGCAAGTGACACTGCAAGCCACTTTTCTGCAAAGTGTACATATTGAAAATTACCAGCCAACTAGCTAGGCACAGTGGATTGCGTCTATAGTCCCAGCTACTGGGAGGGCTGTGGTGTCAGAATCACTTGAGCCCAGGAGTTTGAGACCAGCCTGAGCAACTTAGTGAGAGCCCATCTGTAGAATAAAAAAAGAGAAAGAAAATTACCAGCCAACTATGTAGTTGTCCTAAATCAGACCCAACACAATTACACAATTTGGATTTTGGACTCTATGATGGATCATATGATGGAGAGCTGGGAACCTTGGGAAGAGCTGGCAAACCATAAGCTTCTGCGAAGTGCGGAAACATTTGTGGGACAAGTCAGTGACCTCTTGTATGATACAGAAAGATCTTTATGCAGGAACTGGGTCAAGGGATGCAGAAGCCCCCTGCATCTCTCTTGACACCACAGGGGACAGGTAAGAATGGTAATAAATAAATGAGGCTCCAACCCAGGCATTTAGACAAACACAAACACAAAGAAAATGGATCCATAGAAGGCATGAAAAAAATAATAAAGATAAAAGGAGAAATAAACAAATCAGGAGAGTGAAAAAAATGGAAATAAAAATAAATCCAAGAGCTGGTTCTTTGAAAACAAAATGAAAATTTAAAACACACACACACACACACACACACACACACACACACACACACACACACGGGCCGGGCGCGGTGGCTCACGCCTGTAATCCTGGCACTTTGGGAGGCCGAGGCGGGTGGATCACGAGGTCAGGAGATTGAGACCATCCTGGCTAACACGGTGGAACCCCATCTCTACTAAAAATACAAAAAATTAGCCGGGCATGGTAGTGGGCACCTGTAGTCCCAGCTACACGGGAGGCTGAGGCAGGCAACAGAGCAAGACTCCATCTCCAAACACACACACACACACACACACACACACACACACAAATAAATCATTATCTGGTCAATTGGTTCTCAACATGGGTGATTTTGCCCAGACCCCACCCCAGGGGCCATTGGGCAGTGTCTGGAGATGTTTTTGGTTGTCACAGGGGTGGGGAAGACGTTGCCACTGGCATCTGGGGTAGAAGTGAAAGACGCTGCTAAACACCCTACAATGCCAGGACAGTACCCCGCAACAAAGAATTATTTGGCCCAATATGTCAGTTCTGCCAAGATTGAGGAACTCTGATTTAATCTAATCAAGAGAAAAGGGTAGAAAGTACCCATAAATAAAATGAGAATGAGGATAGAGAGCCTAACTCAAGGGCATTTTTTTTTAAACTTTTTACTCAAATCTAAGCAAATGACTTCACTCAACTTTAAGCAAATGACAGTAATGTAAACACTGTGAATGCTTAAGAGAGTTTGCTTACTTAATAATCTTCTCAGAAAATATGGATTACCAAAAGAGGCTGCAGAAAAGACAAGACTTCTAAACAAATTATGATAGAGAACATAGTGAAAATTGCAAGAGAAGACAGAGAGAGAACGAGGGAGAAAAATAGTTCTGTCAACATTTTAAGGAACAGATTCCAATGTTTTTTAAATTGTTTCAGAGCATAGAGTAGAGAGAAAACGGTCCTTTTTAAAAGTTGAAGTTACATATGATACCAAAACGTGACATACAGAGTCAATGCAAAAGGAAATTACAGTGCAATTTCAATTCTGAATGTTAATGTAATGAAATATTAGTCGGATGATTCTGTCAGCACTTGAAAGCAATAATACATGATGACCTGGTGGTATTCATATTAGGAATGGAAGTTTCACCTCAGGAAATTTCATATAACTTACCACTTTAATAAATGATAAAAAATTAATATGACCATTTTTATTATTTTCAAAAAGCATTTGATAAAATTCAACATCTGTCCCTTAAAAACAGAATAGATACATATTTTTTTGTCATGAGTTTATGCCCTTTATAACTATCTACAGGATATACACACATATGTTTATATATAATTATGTTTAGTTAAATATAAAAGTGCATGTTAAATATGTGTTTTTTTCCCAATGCCATCATAAAGAAGAGAAAGACTTTTTCCTAAGATAGGCCACTGCAAATATTTCATAGCCAAGAATATAGAGATTATTTCAGAAATAAGCACATGACACAAATAAAACCAAGTGAGTTCTCTCACCTAGAATTGGGAGCTATGCCTGGAAAGTGGCTTTTTATGCAGTGGAGTGTCAGTCTTCAGTATGACTTTGGATTTGTGATTGCAAAGCCCGACCGAGCCTTTAGAGATGTAAAGAATCCAGTGAAATTTGTTTACAAAATTATTAGAGTCCTGGTCTTACCAAATAGGAGGGATATGAAAAGAATTCAGAATTAGAATTAATGAGTTAATTGCTGGTTGAGTTGAACCCAACCAAGTGTTGAGATCAAATCTGATTTCAGAATTAGATAACGTATAATTTTAAGAGGCCTTTAAGACCACTCCATTTGAGAGGCATGAACTTGAAGTCCCTCTTGGCTTAATGGCCATGAAAAAGGATTCTATTTGTCCCTGTGAATGGTGCGAAAAATACCTTCCCATTATGTTACTCCAGATCTATGCCCCAACCAAGACTGCTGGTTGTATGCAGCCTCATTAAGCATAGAAGTAAAAACAATCTGTGCACATTGAGTAGTATAAACACTGTTAATGCTTAAGAGAATTTGCTTACTTAACAGATTAGTCTAGTCATTCCAATGTAAAAGGGCATTTGAGTAATTAATTTAGGCTTGAATCTTTAAGATGAAAGGAATAAGAGAAATTGACTAAGGTCATAAAAGGCATAAAAACATTGAAGAGAAGTTAAGATTCTCCATATGTACAGTTTTAATGCATCTGATTTATCAGGCTGTCTAAGATTTGAGAAGATTTGTGCGTTAATCAGGCATTTAAAGTACTTCAAAGAAAATAAAATACATTACATTTATAAACACAGTTTAAATGTTTAAGGGAATTTTATTAGGTTATAAAAAGCACCCTTAAAAGTGATTTTTGAAACTCACTAGAGTTATAAATAGATGACAAGATTCATAATTTAATTTTCAAAGCTTAAGGAAGAACTGGGTTTCTAAATTTATAATTTATTAAAGTTATAAATTTTAATAAAGCCAAATTTTTACTTAATAAAATCAAATTTTAATTTTGGCATACCTGAATTAGAACCTGAGTAATCTTATTTAAGCACAAACTCCTCCCTCAATAACACTAAAACCCTCACTTTTACTTGGAAATCACAAGCACTCAGGACCCATTAGCCTGGAGAGCCTGGGGCCATCTTTAGTGCTGTAAGGAGAAGCCTGCCCAGGAACAAGGCCAATGCAGAAGGCAGAACCAAGAGATGAAAAGATGGCCTCTTTTAAACCTCTGTATCCCACCATGCCTGAAATCTGACCTACACTGAACTTTTGTGAGCCAATACAGTCCTCCTTTGTGTCTATATTATTCTGAGTTGTGATTTTCTCACTTGCAAATGAAAGCATTCTAACTAAATATCTTCCTCCTTGTGATCTTCTCCCCGAGCATTTAAATTAATCGTCCTGTTAGGGCAACAAATTGTCTCAATTTACTTAGAAATAAATTGTTCATAGTCCATCTGTAAAGTGACTGGAAAGTAATCAGACAAGTTACAGCACTTTTGCTCTATCAGTGGAACTCCTGCAAATCAGAGGAAGAAAAATAGGACACTCAATAGGAAACTGGACAAGGAATATTAAAATGCAATTCAGAGAGGAAAACGGAGCCTTCTCTAGGGTCAGAGGAATATAAGTTAAAACAACCCTGAGATTCTATTTTCACCCATCAGATTGCCAAAAATTTAGAATTTTGATAAAATAATTTCTTGACAAAGATGTGAAAAAAACAAGAATTATGCACTGTTAGTGGGACCATAGTTTATATGTTCATTTGGAGAACAGTCTGGCAAGATTTTGCGAAATTGAGCACACCAATATCCTCACACGCAGCTTTTCTACTCCGGAGTCTATAGTATGGCCAGAAAAGTCATCTCACAGATGCCCAAGGGACCACGTACTAGTGGGATGAATACAGTATTGCAATTTCCAGGAGTCAGAGACAATAAAGATGCTCATCGAAATGAAACAGATAAGTAAAATGTTCACCACATATACACTATAACGCTGTACAGGAGGAAGGAGAGAGGAAGGAGGGAACTAGCTGCACATACAGCAAAATGAATGGATCTCCAAACCATAACACTAAAAAAAAAAAAAAAAAAAAAAAAAAAAAAAAAAAAAAAAAAAAAAAAAAAAAGCTCACCCCTGTAATCCTAGCACTTTGGGAGGACGAGGAGGGCGGATCACTTGAGGCCAGGAGTTCAAGACCAGCCTGGCCAACATGGTGAAACCCTGTCTCTACTAAAAATACAAAAATTAGCTGGGTGTGGTGGCAGGCACCTGTAATCCCAGCTACTCCGGAGGCTGAGGCAGAAGAATCGCTTGAACCCAGAAGGTGGAGTTTGCAGTGAGCTGAGATCGCGCCATTGCACTCCAGCCTAGGCAACAGAGCAAGACTCTGTCTCAAATAAAAAAAAAAAAAGGAACAGAATGGATCTAGGGCATAATACCATTTCAGTACATTTTTTAAAGCAAAAGCAATACTGTACGTTTTTCATTGGACACACATCTAAAGAAACTTGCTGAAAGTCACTTGGAAGGGCACATAGTAAATATACAAGACGTGAGGAGGGGAATGAAATTGGGAACCAGGAGTGAAAAGAGAGGAAAATAAAATTAAAATAAAAGAGGGGCTGCAGCATAAAATGATGGTGATGAAGTGCCATGAAATTAGGAGCACAAATCAGCTCAGTTCAATGCCGCTAAACAATCTTCAGGATCATACTGTGAAACAGAAAGGAAAAAAAAAAAGAGAAAAAAATTTCCCCCAAAGGAAATCTGGGCTTATAAGCTCAACAGAGTCACCTGCAGCTACTACAATTTACCATAGATGCTAACTGTGCAGTGAAATGGACGTTTATGAAATAATAGCCTGTGTCCACAGCAGAGGGAAAGTAGAACACAGAACTACATGGAAACCATGGTTGCAACTACATCAATAGGATAAAATCGCACAAGAACACAGGGAAACAGAAGCACGTGTAAGGAAGAGGAATCACAAATTTTCTTTAACAGAAAATCAAGTCGGGCACAGTGGCTTACACCTATTATCCCAGCACTTTGGGAGGCCAAGGAAGGAGGATCACTTGAGCCAGGAGTTGCAGACCAGTTTGGACAGCATAATGAGAACCCATCTCTACAAAAAACAACTACATAAAAATAGCTTCCACCTCGAGGACTCAAGCGATCCTCTTGCCTCAGCATCCAGATTAGCTGGGATGCTGAGCTACTTGGGATGCTACTTGAGAGCTACTTGGAATGCTGTTGCAAGAGGCTCACTTGAGTCCTGGAGGTCGAGACTGCAGTGAGCCATAAATGCGCCACTGCATTCCAGCCTGGACGACAGAGCAGGACCCTGTCTCAAAAAAAAAACCAGAAAATTATAAAGTACTTTTGAAAATAAGGAATTAACGGAATATATGAATTGATACAAGAATCACATCACGATTGCCCTTCTTAGCAGCCAAATATTGGCTGTGGCTTTCTTGTTTATTTGTTTTTAAAATTATAGCAGCTGGGCTCTACCGCATGCCCCCAAAGCAACCCCTTCAAAATCCAGATGCTGAAAAAGACCTCAGAAGAGATGTGAGGAAAATTGACAAAATATTTACAGTTGTTCTAGGTAGGTGTCATTACATGAGGCTGTGATATTATTTTCTGTACTCTTTTGCATATTTGAAAGATTTCATAATTAAAAGTAAATATAAATTAGTGTGATAAGATGCAAAATGGGGCCAGGAGCGGTGACTCACTCCTGTAATCCCATCACTTCGAGAGGCTGAGGTGGGTGGATCACTTGAGGTCAGGAGTTCGAGACCAGCCCAGCCAACATGGTGAAACCCCGTCTCTAGCAAAAAAAGTACAAAAATTAGCTGAGCGTGGTGGCGCATGCCTGTAGTTCAGCTACTTGGGAGGCTGAGGCAGGAGGATCGCTTGAGCCCAGGAGGTGGAGGTTGCAGTGAGCCGAGATTTTGCCACTGCCCTACAGCCTGGGCAACAGAGTAAGACCCGATCTAAAAAAAAAAAAAAAATGCTAAATGGCCATCTCAGAACCTGGCCCAGAGGAGGTCTGCAGAACACCCTGGTTCCTCTCCCATCCCCTCCAGAGCTCCCTCAACGAGACCTCAGAGCTGGCACTATCCCTCACCTGTCACCACCTACCGTGGTCATTGTTTTTCACCTGTTGCCAGACTTGCCCACTATCATTACTAAAACGGTCAAGCTTTTGTTGGAACCATTGGTCATTTTCATCCTTCTCTGTTGAAGGTGGAGCAGATCGCCTCCATCTGGGGATGAAACTCTGGACGTAGAAACAGAGGAGCAGCAGCAGCAGCCTCCACCCAGGAGCTCAGGCCATGGCTGCCTCAGCTGGAACAGTGCTGTCTGGTGCTGCTGCTATTTCTACTGCAACTACCAACGCCCTGATGTAGGGCCTCCCAGGCATTCTTGGCCCCTGGGCTTCTTTATGTCAGAAATTTAAGATGTGCCTGATCACCATTCTATGGGGATATGCTTGTAAAATAAAAATGCCTAAATGTGGAAAAGGGGGAAATCTGGAACTCTGCCATCAGCAATGCCTCTTAGTCTATTAGCGGCCTCTGACCCGGTTCTTCCATGTGGACGTCCTGGGCTGATGATTCCCGGGAGCTGTGTGGGAGCCCGAGGTCGGGTGGGGAGAGAGCAGGAGGGAGGTGCTGAGAAACTCCTCTATTACCAGCTTTGGAACAATTGGTTTGACTTTTTTCCTAGCCTACGAACAATCCTGCCTCACTTTTTGTTGTCTGCTGGTGGATAATCCAAGACCCCAAATCTAAAATGACAAGATCACAGTAGGTGCAATCGTTCTGCTCCAATTCAGGGCTTTTGAACATTGACTCCCTGTTTCACTCTTCTGATGCCCTGGGTTTTATTGAGAACTATCCCTCAAAAACTTCTCATCCTCCTCCTTCTTCCCTCCTCCTCCTCCTCCTTTTTTTCTCCTCCTCCATCCTCCTCATTCTTCATTCTGTATCTGATTTTCAGTCCCAACCATGTATTGAGTTCCCATAAATTTCTTGAGCTTCCCTGAGAGCTAAAGAGACTTGACAACTCCCCTGCCCATGAAAGAGCTTCTCATTTAGTTGGGACAATAAGAAACCACATGGAAAGTTGAAGAGCACCCGTTGAGCCTGTGGGTGTGCAGTGGGAGCTGTGTACTAACTCACCAGGGCATTCAGAGCCTCCTCAAACAGCCTGGGAGAAATGTGTCCACTTAGCACCTCCTAACCAACAAGAACTCAGCTGGGGCTGTACAAAGGTTAAATCTTCAAAGGTCAGGGTGGTATTGGGGGTTTTTAATGATGTGAGAATTCTGCCCTCATTGGCCTCTCAATTGCTCGTACTTTTTCAGAGCTAGAACCCAAATGGGATGCTATCATGTTAAGGCATAGGAGGACATGATTCTAAGGAGGGCCTAAGACATGCTGCCTTTGCACAGGTCCAGAAATCAATGATCATACTCAGAATATCCACCTTGCTCTGACAGAGGGATGTACAGGGTGAGCAGGGCCCTGAATTCATATCCTCAGGAAACCCAAAGGACTCCATCAGCCAAGTATTGTTCTGGAGTAGTGAAATGAGCCCTCTTTCCCAGTCCCATTTCCACTCGGGTTCCAATGAGCCATAATAGAATAGGAGGGAGTGGTTTTAACACGACTCAGGATATAATTTCTTGATTGATTTCCTTCGTGTTTCTCCCCAGAAGATAAAGACTATAGAGCTGTTTAAGATATTGTCAGGCAACTCTTCTTTTTGAATACCAGGTACCTTCCATATTTTAGGATCCTGATTAATTTTTTTATTTATCTAAATTATTGCCACAAACAAGACCTAGATTCTTATTTTTAAGCAAAAAGCAAAAAGGCCTGTATTTGCCCCCTACAAATACACACTCTTTCCATGTTCAACAAAGAATATTTCCTGCTCAATATTAAATAACGTTTAAAAGTCATGGGTGCTAGCAATGACGGGGTGAGAGGGTGATGAGAAGGGTGAAATAGGAATAATAAAAGACCGGGAAGAAATATTATGAGAACAACAACTTCTCTCCAAAATAGTGTCACAGCCACATGGACAGCCTTCAAGAGGCAGACAAATTACAGTCTGTGCAACAATTCATGAGAATAAAATGATTGAATATTACATAGGAGATGGATCACACTTAAAGTCTATGAACTTCCTATTTTGGGGGGAAAAACAAGCTAGTTTCTGATGTATTTTAAAAAGGTTTATGTTAGTTTAGAATCAATATGAAGTTTTCCGTGTTAGTAATATTTCGCTTATTTTAATTTCCAGTGGTTGAAAATGTTCTCTCTAGATAAGGTTTACAAAATATGTAGCCTGATTTTATAATACATAATCCTCTTATTCATTTAAAAAAAAAATGCAGCTGGTGTAGTGGTTCACGCCTGTAATCCCAGCACTTTGGGAGGCCGAGATGGGTGATCAGGAGGTCTGGAGATCGAGACCATCCTGGCCAACATGGTGAAACCCCGTCTCTACTGAAAACACAAAAAATTAGCCGGGTGTGGTGGCACACGCCTGTGGTCTCAGCTACTCGGGAGGCTGAGGCAGGGGCATCGCTTGAGCCCGGGAGGCAGAGATTGCAGTGAGCCAAGATCAGCCTGGCGACAGAGCAAGACTCCGTCTAAAAAAAAAAAAGGAGTAAAATCCATATAGGAGGTAGCACCAATCATCTTTGACAAACACAGAAATGTGTAATAATTACCTGTGAAGGAATGCTTAAAATGATCAGGAGTTCCTGGGAATTAATCTAACAGATGTCTTGATATTTTGGGTATTCGGCCCCAAATCGGCTAGGTTCATCTGAGAATAAGCATAGGCTAGGGACACGTAGAGACAGCGACAGCGGCCCCTTCCTTGCTTCAAAAGGTTTGAGGGTGTTTTTCACCAACTTTAGGTTAGTGCAGATTTTTTTAAAATTTAGTGCAAATTCTTGTAAATATATGTAAGGCAACAAAACAAGAAAATGAAAGGACTGATCAAAAGCAAGTGACAGAAACTAATCCATATTTAAATGAAGCATTGCATAATCAACTCTCAGAATGAAAATACTTCCATTTCTCACCACAAGGTGGCGATAGTACCCCGCTCATTTACTACAGATGCACCCAAGGCCCTGGGAATTTGCGAATACTCATTAATAACAACGAAGAGTGTATATTGTGGATGTGTGACACCTTTTCCCTGTGCAGGTCAAGATTTCTTCAATGAAACGGAATTAATTGGTTAAATATATACTGAATGCTACGCTACAGGAAGCCCAAGGATTCTTGGTTTTAATATAGACCTTGCGGGGTTACCTCGACACATATTTTAGTCTTCTAGAACAAGATAGACTCTTGAGTGGGTTCCTGGCATGGTCTCAGGCTGTATTGGCTTGGATATAGCTCCAATAAGACATGGTCTTGGAATTTTCCAAGATGCAGATGGTCTAAAATTGGCTTCCTTGTGACAAATTACCACAAACGGTAGGGATTCTTTAAGGCCAGTTGGAGTGGCCTGGGTGCCAGCCTCATTTTCTGCATCTTTGTGCCCCCGATGGCAGAATTGCAGGTGGCATGGCTTAAAGTGGACCTCCCACCATCACATCACCTCCACGCATCCTGTCCCTACTCTGACCCCTCAGAAGGGATATCCTCTCTGACCTGCAAGTGGCCATAACACTTTGAGACTTTTGGCTGGGGAAACTGGCAAAACCCACCCACTGCTGAAGCCAAGCTCCCTTCCATTTTTCTTAAAAAAGTACATTTTGGCCGGGCGCGGTGGCTCACGCCTGTAATCATAACACTTTGGGAGGCCGAGGCGGGCGGATCACGAGGTCAGGTGTTTGAGACCAGCCTGGCCAATATGGCAAAACCCCATCTCTACTAAAAATACAAAAAAATTAGTCAGACGTGGTGGTGCGTGTCTGCAATCTCAGCTACTCGGGAGGCTGAGGCAGGAGAATCACTTGAACCTTGGAGGTGGAAGTTGCAGTGAGCCGCGACTGTGCCACGGTGCTCCAGCCTGGGTGACAGAGGAAGACTCTGTCTCAAAAAGTAAAATAAAAAGATTTAAAAAATTAAAAATAAATAAATGAAAAGTACATTTTAATGTAAGGCAATTAATTTGAGTTCATTTGTACAAATGGAGAACAAACATCAGAATGGAGTATCATTAAGAGTATACACTTCTTTTAGCTTAATGAAATTTTGTGTGTACATACATTTCATTCATTAGAAACATATTCTTTCATTCTTCTCTCCATTCGGATGAATGCATAGTCCACTCTGCACCCACATTCTCGCTAAGCTCACCCTCTCTATGATGCTATGTTCTTTTAACCGCCCCATGCCACCTGCATTAAAAATGTTTCCTGGCCGGGCACGGTGGCTCACGCCTGTAATCCCAGCACTTTGGGAGGCCAAGGCGGGCAGATCACCTGAGGTCAGGAGTTCAAGACCAGCCTGGCCAACATGGTGAAACCACGTCTCTACTAAAAATACAAAAAATTAGCCAGATGTGGTGGCACACACCTGTATTCCCAGCTACTTGGGAGGCTGAGGCAGGAGAATTGCTTGAACCTGGGAGGCAGAGGTTCAACCAGTGAGCCAAGATTGCACCACTACACTCCAGCCTGGGTGACAGAACCAGACTCGGTCTCAAAAAAAAAAGATCTGTTTCCTTTTGGTTCTTGAGAGACAGACTGTCTAGAAATTTCTAAATTTCTAATTTAGAAATTTACCAGCAGAATGCTGCTGGGCAAGTTAAAACAGCACAACTCCGAGGGTCGTGTGGGATGAACTGGGCTCACAGGTGCACAGCACGTGGCACAAGGCCAGGCACAAAACACATGTTCTGTGCGTGTTAGCCATTCCTATTCTGATTGTTTCTATATGTTGGGCAGCAGTTTCTCCACTTGTATTAAGTGTGTCTCTTTATTCTGATGCTTTGACATCTAGGACCTTGCTGACTCTAGAGAGACTGCCTGAATCAGGCCAGCCAATTTCTAGAGATAGTAAAGGACTCACCTGCAAGTGCACCTTTCAGATGCCAAGCAACCACCCCAGAGCCCACACCCAGCCACCTCCTTTAGCATCTGTCATAGGGCCCTCAGATTCAGGCCACTGCTCCCCTGCCCTGATCACCCCAGGGCCAAATACCAGACAACCAGACACAGTCCCTCCACCCCAGAGCTCACTGGAATTATTCAAACTAGCCAATCCTAAGCCTGCTTAGCCCACCCCGCCAGGGAAACCAGGAAAAACGTTCTCGCCCACTATTCCCCTCACCCCTTCTGCCTCCTGACTTGCCCTGGTGCTCCCCCATGTGGCCCTGAATGGTGTGGCATGCCCCCTCCACCAGGAGCTGTGAGCAATAACTATCTTTACAATGGCAGTCTGGCAGTTGTCTCCTGATCTGTTGGCCTCACCATAATTAAATTATATATAATTGAATCATAATATAAGTATGAATAATATTCATAATTGAATAATAAAATCTACATTTTAAAACATCATTTTAATAAGGTTCAAGACAGCTTTGAAATATTGATATTTTCAACATGATTAGAATAAATTTATACCCATAGACATGATTGCCAACTATAATGCATAGAATTATTATTTAACATCTATTATGAACTAAACATTCTACTGTGTAATTTAGAGAATATTAGAATTTTTAAAATAATCTTTAGTCTTCATCACTCCTCATTACTCCTTAGAGGAATCAGGTACATGTGCAACATAGCATGGATTATAAGACAAACTGTGATCATTGCCATTACAGAGATACAAGGAAATATGGGAGGGTAGGAAAAGGAGAGATTAATTCTGGGAAGAGATTTCCATTGTGGATAGAATCCAACATTTTTAGGCTGGGTGCAGTAGCTCACACCTGTAATCCCAGCAGTTTGGGAGGCCAAGGAGGGCAGATCACTTGAGGTCAGGAGTTCGAGACCAGCCTAGCCAACATGGTGAAACACTGTCTCTACTAAAAATACAAAAATTAGCCAGGCCTGGTGGTGCATGCCTGTAATCCCAGCTACTTTGGGAGGCTAAGGCAAGAGAATCCCTTGAACCTGGGAGGCAGGGGATGCAGTGAGCCGAGATGGTGCCACTGCACTCCAGCCTGGGCAACAAGAGCAAAACTCTGTCTCAAAAAAAAAAGGAAGAAAAAGAAAAGAATCCAACATTTTTATTTCCTTTTATATGTTCTACATTTCTTTATTCAGTGTTAATTTGGAGATTTATAAAGACTTAAAAATCACTTTTTTAAACTAGTACATTCTTGATTAATTCAAGTAAATCACTGCCACCTGACAAGCTTTTTAGCCTCCAATAGAACAAATTATGAGTCTTTACTGCACACAATTCCTTCTAAGAGTGAAATGAAACACGAGAACTTCTTATAGTTGGAGAGCTCAATTATATACGTGGGCAACTTACATTTTGTTGCCAACTAACTTGGCCCCGTGACAATCTAGTAGGTTGCAAGTTTGCTTGGCATAAAGTTTAACTAGGAAGGAAAATTAGCAAAAGTATTTAGAAATTTTTTATCCTTCTATTGTATAGTTTGACTGCTTCTGTGGATTATTGTTTTTCCACTTAAAGATAATTTTTATGATCAATAAAGTATTACACAAACAAGAATCCACTTAACACTAATATCAATTAGGCATCAGCACGTCCCTGTGATGTACATGAGTCATCTTACATAAAAATGACTGCAGTGATTTTTAACAAAGGAATTCTAGGTAGTCCTACTAAGACTGGGACTTGTGAGGCTCATACGCAATGACAGGTGTCTTTCTTGCCTTTTTTCAGTTGCTGTCTTCACCTCTTCTGGGTAAAAATCCCTTGATAAGGCCATTGCTTTCTGCCACTGGCCCTTTCCCACCATGTCTGTGCAAACGCCCTCATGGCCTCTTGTTAGCCTATATGGCATCCTTGTGTAAATTGGAAAAAGGAAAACTTTTTTTGCAACTCTTAACTGCCCCCTCTGAAAAATTATCTTAACTAACATGAATCCCAAAATGCAAAAACAATGAAGGTAGTTCCTCAAGTGTGCACACCCAACCTGTACAATATGATAGGACCCTGGTTGCATGTGCAAAAGAGAAATGTACCTTCCTGTCTATCCCAGTGAACACTGGATGTCTGTGTCCATGGCTGTTTGAAAAAATGCTAGTGTTTTACAATTAATAATATAGAACCAAAATTTACAGTTTTTATCAATTAATATTCCAGGTTATTCCAATCATAACCCCACTTCCCATCACTTGCATTCTGATTATCTTAGCTCTGAATTAGAGCTAAAGGATGCAGTTTATGCTGGCGAAATGAAAACATCCCTGGACCCCAATCTCTAATGGTGACCTGGGATTGATGTATGGAATTGTGAATTTTGGTTTTATGTCCCTTTTCCTCATCCTTCTAACTGTGGATACATCTTTATTAAGAAAAGGACAAGAGGACAGGTGCAGTAGCTCACACCTATAATCCTAGCACTTTGGGTGGCCAAGGTGGGTAGATTGCTTGAGTCCAGGAGTTTGAGACCAGCCTGGCCAACATGGCAAAACCACATCTCTACCAATACAAAAATTAGCCAGGCATGGTGGTCCACACCTATAGTCCCAGCTACTCAGGGGACTGAGGCAGGAGGATCAATTGAGCTCAGAGGTTGCACCACTGCACTCCATCCTTGCTCATAAAGTGAGACCCTGCCTCAAAAATGAAAGAAAGGAAGGAAGGAAGGAAGGTAGGAAGGAAGGAAGGAGAGAAAGAAAGAAGAAAGAAAGAGAGAGAGAGAAAGAAAAAGAAAGAAAGAAAGGAGGAGGAGAAGAAGAAGAGGAAGAGGAAGAAGAAGGAGGAGGAGGAGGAGGAAAGGAGGAAAAGAGGAAAAGAGGAAAGGCGGGAAGGAAGGGAGGGAGGGAAGAAAGAGAGAGAGAAAGAAAGAAAGAGAAAGAAAGAAAGAAGAAAGAAAGACGTGGAAAGATAAAGTAGAGTAGACCATCTACATTTACATTTTTACATTTTTTGGAGTGAAAAATAATGCTGAGAACATTTCTGTGGGTGTCAGTGGAAGTTAATTATCACCAAATCAAACTAATAAAGTAAATAATAATGTATATTACTCCAAAAAATCAAGTAAGGTTTACATGGGTTTATTCTTCAATGCTACCTTGTCTTAGTCCGTTTTGTGTTGCTATAACAAAATACCTGAGACTAGGTCATTTATAAAGAAAAGAGGTTTATTTCTGCAGCCTGAGAAGTTCAATAATGGGAGACAGCATCTGATGGCTTCTGGTGAGGGCCTCATGCTGTATCAAAAGATGGCAGAGAAATGAAAGGGGAACTGGGTATGTGAAAATAGGGAAAAACACAAGAAGCAAACTCATTTTATGACAACTCACTCTTGAAGAAACTAATGTATTCCCTTGAGAACTAACCCAGTCTCATGAGAAAGACATTAATCCATCTTAATGACCCAACTCCCACTTAAAGGCACCACCTACCAACACTGCCACATTGAGACCAGGCCTTAACATGAGTTTGGTTGGGAATAAACCATATTCAACCATGGCATCAGGTATGGTAGGTACAAATAGATATATTTGTTAATATTTTTTGTGGAGTCAAAATAATAAGGTTTAAAATGATGTATTAGATTAACATTCACATTCTCTTAAAAAATGAATTTTCAGATCTTTTATACTACTAAATCACATACTTACAACATGTGTTTATCATGCCTCACCCTCATCAAATACACACACACACATGCTCATCCACAAACACTACACACTATTTAATTGGGTGGAAGTCAAGGGTGTCAACATGTGAGTATGCCCATGAACATAAGTTCACCCTGGGAACATCGTCTCCATGTGTTTCTGTGAAAAGATTTGAGAATTACAGTGTATGAGTTTCCCACGGCTGCTATAAAAAATTACTACAAATTGAGTGACTTAAAACAACATCAATTTATTATCTTACAGTTGTAGAGGCCAGAGTCCAATATGGCTCTGACAAGGCAAAAATCAGGATGTTGGCCAGCCTAGCTCCTCCTAGAGGCTCTAAGGAAGAATGCGTCTCCTTGGCTTTTCTGCCTTCTAGAAGCCACCTGCGTTCCTTGGTTCATGATTCCATCCTCACATCCCACCACCCTCTTCCTCTTCTGTAGTCAAATCTCCCTCTGCCTCCCTCTATAAATTCATTTACACTACAGGATAATCCAGAATAATCTCCCCATCTCAATACTTTTAACTTGATCACATCTGCAAAATCCCTTCTGCCATGTAAAGTAACATTCACAGATCTGGGGATTAGGAACTAGGTATTCTTTGGTGCCGGTGCTCAGCTGGCCACATGTGGCAACATCATAAAGAGGCAGGAATCAGTAAGTCAGACAGCCTGGGCTCCACTTACTAGTTGTGCGTGATTTATACTCTTTTTGCTTCAGTTTCCCCATTTAACCAATGAGGAATATTATAATAGTACCTCCCTTATAGGGTTGTAAGAATTAAATGAGTTAATAAATGTAAAAATCTTAGACTCTGAATTGTACACTTTAAAACATCTTGTTTCCTCAGACATACTGAGTGCCCATGATGATCATTATTATTCTACCAAAGAATTGCACATCCCAAAGACAGACACAGACACACACAACCCAGGCTCATTTTGTCTTTTTATTTTTCTTACCTTGGTTCCAGGCCCACAGCCAATGGGTGCTGGCTCTCCTCTGTGTTTTCCAAGCCTGGTGCTTAAGATGCCCAGAACCCTCCAATTCTTCCTTTGGCAACCCCTCACTGAGTGCCAGGGACCTTGGTTCAGCTCCTGTCATGCTAAGCAAAAGGTCCTGTTGCCATGGCCATTTGGCAGCCGAGAGTGAGATCTTGGACCAATTCCTTTTTCCCCATCTTGCTCCTGTGATGTGATTTCTCTCCCATCAGGCTCAAGCCTTCCTTCTCCCCTCCTCTGCATCACAAAATCACCATCCAGAGACACATACTCCTTTTTTCCTTCAGTGTTTCTCATGGAACAGACTTGTACCATGCAGTCACTCCCAGCTCCCAAGTCATCCATCCGACAGCAGGTGACCTCACTGGGTCTTTGTGCAACTCTGACTCAGGGGTAACTCAACAGAAACTACAGAGCTATCGGCCGGGCGCGGTGGCTCACACCTGCACTTTGAGAGGCCGAGGCGGTTGGATCACGAGGTCAGGAGATCGAGATCATCCTGGCTAACATGGTGAAACCCCGTCTCTACTAAAAATACAAAAAATTAGCCGGGCGTGGTGGCGGGCGCCTGTAGTCCCAGCCACTGCGGAGGCTGAGGCAGGAGAATGGCGGGAACCTGGGAGGCGGAGCTTGCAGTGAGCCGAGATGGCGCCACTGCATCCAGCCTGGGCGACAGAAAGCGACTCCATCTCAAGAAAAAGAAAAAGAAAAAGAAAAAGAAACTACAGAGCTATCAATGGAAAAAGGAAAGCCTTTGCCTTTGTGTGAAAACTGAAGCTCTAGCACTTCTTTCTTAATACATTTAAAACATGGCCTTCATCTCCTCTTCCTGGATACCCTCCTTTTCAGGCCACTTGAGGCAAGAAAACTGTTCACAGCCTCATATGACAGCTGAAAGGATAGAGAATGTAAGTTTATTTCATCACGTACCTTTCTATTTTCATCCACTTCTGTAGGCTTTCTGCAGAAGTAACCCAGCAAAACCTAACACAGGCACAGGAACTTAGAATCTTAATGTTACCACGATATAGAGACATGCTGGTCTGTAGCGTAACTGAATGGTGCCCTACCATATGAAATTCAAGTGCTGATAAAGCGTGCACTTTTTAGACTTAATCAAGACTGCCCAGGATACTGATATACGTTTGCCTTTTTCTTAAATGATGCTCACAGCAAAAGGGAAAAATTTTCCTTATGACACTCACTTCAGCTGCCTCCCTGGACTATCTTTTCTTTATATGCAAGCTGCAAATATTCACAAAGTCAAATTAGGCATTAAATTCAGACTCGCCCAGACTTCCATGGGTGTGACTGAAAGCAAACTCTGGCCCACATTGGTGTGGTCAAAACAGATGAGTAACCATCGAAGGAGGTGATATGCTCACTAATTATGTATCTCGTGGATCTGATCCCAATCTGGCTTTCGTTCCTTAGGTTTTCATTCCTATGGCAGGCTTTTTTAGGGCAACATTTACAAAAAGATGCTTATGTTTCTACACTTTTGCACTTGGGAAACATTTTTGTGGCATCTGCAGGGCCCTTTTAAAGCTTGCTCACTTAGTGTAGCAATGTGCGATGTAATTGAAACCTGTTTCTCTGGAGTACACCTACTACTTTCTTCAAACATGGGAGAACTGTTCTTTTGCAGAAAGCTCCAAGAATCCATTTAAATCCCTGTGGTTGCAAACCAGGCCAATATTTCCTCAGTGCCCAGCACTGTGTGGCTGCTTGGTAGCAGGCAATCAAGACAGACTTCATGGGAGGCGGGCTGGAAACCCTCCATGTACACAGGGTGGACACACACAAACCCTCAAAGCGGTGGGGCATCGGTGCTGTCGTTTAATTATCTTTGTGGTTGTGAAGTGTCTCACTAAACATTATTCCATTAATACTTCTTCCCAGTAGGTGTTTCAGACTGATGAGGCAGCGGCTCAGGTGGTAGAACATGGTAATTATGATTTTTTAGACGACTAGATGGAAGGCAGTCAAAAACAAGTTTTAGTCTCTTACTTTTCAATCTGTTAGAACCACTCTACTGTCCACATAAAGGCTTCTTTTCATGCCTCAATTGTTCTGGGCCAATTTAAGAAAATTAAAAATTTGGCAAAGGGATTGACTTGAAAAAGAAGAGTTAGAGTAAAAACATACTTAAAGGCTGTGGCCACACGTGGTTCAAGCCTTGGTAGCTTACCCTGTAATTTGATATGAGAAAAATATTGGGAGGAATGGGAGAAAGCCAAAATGATTTATAGCTGGAATCCAAATAAAATCAAACCTATGCAATGTGTGGGCTGTATTTATACTTGTCTTTATCTATTATTAATAACCAAGTCAGCATATAGCATAATACTTGGCACATAATTTTATTGCTCTGATTTATGGGGCAGAAATGATTGCCTAGAATTATGAAAAACAGGCCTCAGGGAGTGCATATTAAAACCAGGGATCTATATATATGTACATACATACCCAACACTGACACAATAGGTTAAGAGCAGCACCAAATTTATGGATAAAGTGCTAAGGGGCCCCAGTCCAAGGAAATCCAATCTTTCATTCTTTCTTTCCCTGGTTCAGGCACTGTTTTATGTCCTATGGATACAGTTATGGAGATAACAGACAGATCCTAGCTCTGGTGGAGTGAAAGAGAGAGGAGAGTTGGGTGGAGGGAGAAAGAGAGCAAGCAGTGGAGTGAGCAAAGAGAGGGTGACACGTAATACAAATAAATGACTGAACCAGAAAAGATTATATAAGTGCTCTGTTGTAAGTTGATGGTAGCCCCCCAAAAGGTTATGTCCACACCCTAACCCCCAGAACCTGTGAATGTGATCTTATTTGGAAAAAGAGTTTTTGCAGATGTTGTTAAATTAAGGATCTTGAGATGAGTTCATCCTGGATTATCTCTGAATGAGCCCTAAACCAAATGACAAGTGTCCTTATAAGAGACACAGAGAAGACACAAAGAAGAGGAGGCGATGTGAAGACAGGAGCAGAGATTGAAGCTAGGAAAGGCCTG
The DNA here is from genome assembly GCF_028885625.2 of Pongo pygmaeus. Taxonomy (NCBI): domain Eukaryota; kingdom Metazoa; phylum Chordata; class Mammalia; order Primates; family Hominidae; genus Pongo; species Pongo pygmaeus. Next base: position 124,901,669 of record NC_072384.2, read on the forward strand.
AAGCCTCCAGAAGTTGGAAGAGACAGGGAAGTCTCTCTTTGGGTTCCATGAAGGCAAGTGGGCCTGACAGCACCTTAATTTTGGACTTCTGGCCTCCAAAACTATGACAGAATAACTTTCTGCTGTTTTAAGCCGTGAAGTTCACGGTCATTTGTTACAACAGCCCTAGAAAACTAATACAGGTTCTAAAGGAAACAAAACAGACTGAGGGTCACTGTATGCTGGGGGATCTCACAAGGTCAAAAGGCATTGAAAGATAAGCAAAACCCACATCCAAGGACCCTGATATGGCTTGGCTCTGTCCCCACCCAAATCTCATCTCAAATTGTAATCCCTATAATCCCCATGTGTGGAAGGAGGGACCCAGGGGGAGGTGATTGGATCATGGCGGTGGGTTCCCCCAGGCTGTTCTCCTGATAGTGAGTGAGTTCTCACAAGAGCTGATGGTTTCATAAGGGTCTAGCATTTCCCCTGTTTGCACTTCTCTCTCCTGCCACCATGTAAAGAAGGTCCTTGCTTCCCCTTCACCTTCCGCCATGATTGTAAGTTTCCTGAGGCCTCCCCAGCCATGTGGAACTGTGAGTCAATTAAACTTCCTTTGTTTATAAATTACCCAGTCTCAAGTATTTCTTTATTGTAGTGTGAAAATGGACTAATAGAGACGCCCTCACAGGGGACATGCAAAGGGCCTTCCTCTCTTATTGCCAGGTACAGTTTTGGCCAGAAATGGATGCCTGCTTTTGCTGTCTCCTCTCACTTCTGTCCCTTTCCTGCGCAGGGTCCTTCCCTGTCGCTCTGTGGGGCTGGCTCCCTCCCTCCCTCCAGTCCCTCCATCCTTCATTTCAACAAATGGACCCAGAGCCACAGCCCCACCAATCAGAGAGCCCTGCCACACAGACCACCCGATTGGCCCAGGAATGGGTGTGTGACTCGGGCCAGGCCAATCAGAGTTCTCCCTGGGGATTTTCTCCTGGAGCTCTCTGAAAAGACAAAGTCTTCCCACTCCAGGGCCAAGCTGGTGGGATGTGGCTCTGGGGCTGTGATCCCCTGACGACAGTCTTTTTAGCTACATGACCAATAACTTTCCTTCTCTCCCTTTTTGTTTAAGTAATCCATTCTCAGTCACTCTTGCTTATAAATGAAAGGGCCCTACACTAATTTGAGGCTCTGTCCTGGTATCCTAGGCCAGACCACATGTGGCCTGCAGGATTTGTTTTGTGTAGCCTGGACAATAGTTAACAGGAGGACCTACTTCTCCAAAGGGACCCTGCCTCCATCTTTGTGTCCCCTCCTGCTTCCTTCTTAGCCTGCTAAAGGAGTAGGAGCCGGGCCCCTTACTGTCAAAGTCATGGGAGAGGAAAAAGGAGCAAACCAAAAGGAAAAGAGTAAAAGAATCAAAGCCAACAGAATATCCAGAGCATCAATTTCTTAACATCGTGCCCCAATTTTGTACCTGGCCTTAACCCAATCAGTGTTGCACCTGTATCAGCCTCCGTTATTTGCTGTAAGAGCAGAACTGATTCTGGCTGATTCAGGCTGACAATGAATTTATCAGAAGGCTAGAGAACTGGGCTCAGAAAACACACGAGAACTGTGGCAGAATCACAACCAAAATCAGGCCACAGAACCAGGTGGGTCCAAAGGCTCCGCCGCCCCCACGGTCAAAGACTAGACATCGCTTCTTCCTTTGACCAGAGCAATGCTGACCATGTCCTCTTCCCACCCAAAAGAAATCTGCCGCATTCTTGAGTGTGAGCATCAAAACTCCAGGTGAGTCTAGCTAACTGTCCAAGTGTAAGTCGTGAGCCCAAATCAGGGAAGATGGGGATGGGACATCTTTCAGGTGAGCTCCGCCTCCCACCAAGACTCCTATGGGGGAACTTTCTAAGCATTAATTAACTTTTAAATATCTACCATGTCTTCTCTTGGGGTGAAGCGGAGGGGGAAAAGAGGGTTTGGTGATTCGGCCACAGTAATTTACATAGTGTTACAACAGTGCCCTCTAGTGACAGACTTTTGATAGGGTGACATGAAGGTAAATAGACACATCCCATAAAAAATCCTGCTGAAATTCAATCCTGCTTAATTCTGTGAATTAGATCATTGCACAAAGCAAGAGAAGATTCCCAAATGCAATTGGAATCCCGTGAGAGGATATAAAGGAACCATGACTTTTAATGGGTGTTAGCTTGAATCAACCACCGTCAGTGCCCACAGGAACTCAAACAGCCTTATATAATGAGAGTGACAGCATCATTTCTGCTGTGACCCTTGAGCACCGCTTGACCGAAGAGAAAACCTGCTCCTTAGAAGCCCCCGCATCCCCAGATCCCCTCATTTGAGCTGCACCCAGGGGTCCTGCAGTGATTCTGGCTGGTGGAGCCCCGTGAAGCCTGAACGAGCTCTGGGATCTGGCTCACAGGACATGCCTGTGGGACCAATAGAGGAGGCCCAAACCTTGGGGGTGAGCTTCAGATAGAGCACAACAGCACAAACCATGAAAGACACGTGCAGTGATGCTTGTACACTAATAAGGATGAGATGAGGAAGAAGCCACTGCTGCTGTAATAGCTCTGCAGCCAACAGGCAAACTAGGAAAAGTACATACTAGAGAAAAGCAGAGAGGGCTCTCTGGAGTAGGCCCAGAACTTGGGATACAAACATGAATGATAGCGTTCATGTCTGCTATGGTCTGAATGTTTTTGTGCCCCCCCCCACCCCCAGAATTCATATGTTGAAGCCTAACCCCCAATACGATGATATTTTGAGGTGGGACCTTTGGGAGGTGATTGTGTCATGAGTGTGGAGTCCTCATAATGGAAATAGTGCCTTTAATAGAAGAGGCACCAGGGAACTGGCTCTCTCTGTCTCCCTCCACCACATGAAGACACAGTGAGACTGTGTCTATTTGCAGGCCAAGAAGAAAGTCCCCACCAGAACTGGACCATACTGGCAGCCTAAATGCAGATGTCCAGCCTCCAGAACCACAAGAAATAAATTGCTGCCCAGTCTATGGTTTTCCGTGATAGCAGTCTGATATGGTTTGGCTGTGTCCCTATGCAAATCTCACCTTGAACTGTGGCTCCTATAATTCCCATGTGGGAGGGTCCTGGTGGGAGGTGATTGAATCATGGGGGTGGGTCTTTCCCCTGCTGTTCAGGCAATATTGAGTAAGTGTCGCGAGATCTGATGATTTTATAAACGGGAGTTCCCTTACACAAGCTCTCTTGCCTGCCACCGTGTAAGACGTGATTTTGCTCCTCATTCACCTTCCATTATGATTATGAGACCTTCCCAGCCATGTGGAACTGTAAGTCCATTAAACTTCTTTTCTCTGTAAATTACCCAGTCTCAGGTATGCCTTTACTAGCAGCATGAAAACAGACTAATACACAGCCCAAACTCACTAAGACTATCTCTTACTTTATGGCTACCAGAGAATGGAAGCCTCTTCCACATTCCTATTCCTTGCTGTGCATTTGTTGAACAAACTATTTGTAAAAGCAGCTACTCTGGTCCTGACATTGCGCTAGGGCTTGGGTGCCAGGGTTGCTTTAATAAGGTGTCAGCTGGTCAAGCCCCTGCAGCAGGGATTTTAACCTGAAACTCCATGACAACAAGGAGTCCACCGGGCAGATCTGGGCAGAAAGCTCCAGGCAGATGGAACAAGTGGGGCATGCTTGAGGAGCAGAAAGGAAACCAGGGTGGCATCAGTTGTGTGTGTGCATGGTGTGGAGGCAGCGTGGACTGTGTGAAGCTCAGGTCACTCTTCTTGCACCCCTCTTCCTAATAGATTGAAGCCAGGCTGTTAGGCTAGTGGTCAGAGACACAGACTCTAGCCTGACAGCCTGGCTTCCAATCCTAATTGTGCCCATGACTCATTGTGCAGTCCAGGATTAGGCTCTAGACCTCTCTGTGCCTCAATTTTCTCAACTGTAAAGTTCGGATCATCACAGCACCTATCCCACAGGACTTTTGTGAAGACCAAAATGTTCAAGAGAATGCCTCACATGTGGGAAGTGCCAGACAGCTCTGTCATCAGTATCAACTCTAATTCAGTATTATTGTCTCTCCTTAGAATTGTTGTCCTCAACATAAACAAACACTTTTCAAAAGAAAACATACATGCGGCCGACAATCATATGAAAAAAACCTCAACATCACTGATCATTAGAGAAATGCAAATCAAAACTGCGACGAGATACCATCTCACACAAGTCAGAATGGCTATCATTAAAAAGTTAAAAAACAACGGATGCTGGCGAGGTTGTGGAGAAAAAAGAACGTTTATACACCATTAATGGGAGTGTAAATTACTTCAACCACTGTGGAAGATGGTGTGGAAAGTCCTCAAACACCTAAAGAAAGAAATACCATTTGACTTAGCAATCCCATTACCGGGTATATACTCAAAATAATATAAATCGCTCTATTACAAAGACACACACACCCATAGGTTCATTGCAGCACTGTTCTCAATAGCAAAGACATGGACTCAACCTAAACACCCATCAATGATAGACTGAATAAAGAAAATGTGATACATATACACTATGGAATACTATGCAGCCATATAAAAGAATGAGATCTTTTCCTTTGTAGTGACATGCATGGAGCTGAAGGTCATTATCCTCAGCAAACTAATGCAGGAAGAGAAAACCAAATACTGCACGTTCTCACTCATAAGTGAGAGCTAAGTGATGAGAACACGTGGACACGTAGAGGGAAACAGCAGACACTGAGGCATAGCAGAGGGTGAAGTGTGGGAGGAGGGAGAGGATCAGGAAAAATAACTAATGGATATCAGGCTTAATATCTGCTGTGATGAAATAATCATACAACCAACCCCCATAACACAAGTTTACCTATAAACAAACATGCACATGTACCCCTGAACTTAAAAGTTAAAAAAAAGAAATAAACTCAGTTAAGAGCAGCTTTTTGCTTGACAATATAGATGTTTACGTAAGAAAGGCCTAAGTTGCATTTTTGACACATGGAAGAAATTTTATATATGACAAAATTATTTTGAGCTATAATCAATGAAACTAATTATGATAATATTCAGAAGTGAATGTCTAAAAACAAATAAAAAATAATAGTGTCCAAAAAAGAAATAGACAATGAATATTTCTTTTATTAAATTTTGAATATGGAATCATACCAATTAAAGGTAAAAAGTAATAAAGTACAAAAGAAAAAAAGAATTATTTTTCTCAAAAGACTCACCTCAGAAACATCTGTGGCAGAACTGGGATTTGTGAAAATAATACATTTCTTCTTCCAATAAGAGAGACCTTGTGTCTCCAATAACCCAGCTAGGTTCTCTGGACTACCAAGACTTTTTAAATAATTATATTAGAAAATAAATTTTGACGAAACCATGTTTTTAATAACATACATCCTAATTATGTGGCCTGGGGGCCATAAGCACCTTTTCCTCTTACTTGCTACAGCAAATTTTAAACATTGCGAATTGTGAGAAATGTTTAAGAAACATCTCAAACCTCGGGTAAGGATTTAGTAGGCGCAAAACGAGGGAGCTGTGGATGCAGAGATCAGTTTGTTTATAAGTGACGTGGGTTTCATTGACCCAGAGCAGAATCCTGAAATGAACTGGAAACTTGGGAGAATTTCCCCAGAGATCTCTTCTTTCTCATTCTCTGAGCTTAGCCGAGGAGGCCCATTTAGAAGTTGCAGCTGCGTCTCAGCCCCTTGAGGGAATCCTGGGAGATGCAGCAAAGAAAGAGTATTTTAAAACAGAGCAAAGAATAAAGAGAGGATCAAATTGAAGCACAAAAAGAAGGGAGAAACAGAGGGAGGGGAGGGAAAAGAAATAAAAAGGGAAGGAAAGGAAGAGAAAGGAACAGAGCAAAAGGGAAAGACCAATCCATCATGGCTTAGAGAAGATTCTAGGAAGTCACACGGTAGTGAGTTGTTCAGGAACTTCTGAATACATTTTGTAACATGGAAATGTAATTGAGGAGCTTTTAATCAACAGAAAATGCAGTGTGTGCTTGTGGCTCCATTCTTCTGTTTTATGTTTCCCTTCCCCTTTCTCCACCTTTCTCTGGGAGGGAAGGAAGGAGCCTTTCCACCAGCACCCCTTCCATGCATAACTGGAGTGACCGAGCAGGTTGTTGAAGGGCAATGGAAAGACTAAGGCTGCCTTACGAAGTTCCCATTAAGCAGAAGGCACATGGCAGCTGCTGCTGAGGCTCCAGTTTCACCTGCCTTTGTAAACCAAGTTGTGTCCATCTCTTCCTATCGTCTCCTGTTCCACCCTCAAATCTCACATGCCTTGCTCTACTTCCACTAACAGACTAATATGTTTGCAAGCTTCCAAATGTTACCATCTCTGTTAATGTTTAGAAATGAACAAATAATACCTGCAAAAAGTGTGAAATATTATTAATAAGGTTAAAAATAGCCAAATAACTGCAATGCAACTGATTTTTAATATGCCTATACAGACATACCTTGTTTTATTGTGTTTGCTTCATTGTTTTTTTGCAGATTTTGGGGTTTTTTTTATTTTACAAATTGAAGGTTTGTGGCAACCCTGTGCTGAGTGAGTCTATCGGCACCATTTTTCCAACAGCATGGGCTCACTTCATGTCTCTGGGTCACGTTTCAGTAATCATCACAATAGTTCAAAATTTTCATTAGTATTATATCTGTTATGGTGATCTGTGATCCGTGATCTTTGATGTTACTATTGTAGTTATTTGGGAGCACCACAAATAGCGCACATATCCATCAATGTCATATGTGTTGTAGCTGCTCCACTGAACAGCCATTCCCATCTCTCTCCCTCTCCTCAGCCCTTCCTACTCCTTGAGACACAACATTGTTGAAATTAGGCCAATTAATAACCCTACAGTGGCTCCTAAGTGTTCAAGTGAAAGAAAGTTTTGCACCTCTCTCGCTTAAATTAAAAGCTAGAGGCTGGGCGCGGTGGCTCATGCCTGTAATCCCAGCACTTTGGGAGGCTGAGGTGGGCGGATCACCTAAGGTCAGCAGTTTGAGACCAGCCTAGCCAACATGGCAAAACCCTGTTTCTACTAAAAAATAAAAATACAAAAATTAGCCAGGCATGGTGGTAAGCACCTGTAACCCCAGCTACTCAGAAGGCTGAGGCAAGAGAATCGCTTGAACCCAGGAGGCGGAGGCTACAGTGAGCACTCCAGCCTGGGTGACAGAGCGAGAGACTCTGTCTCAAAAACAAACAAGTAAATAAATAAATAAATCAAAAGCTAGAAATGGTGCAGCTTAGTGAAAATAGCATGTCAAAAGCTGAAATAAGCGAGGTTTCTTGCACCACACAGCCAAGTTGTGAATGCAAAATAAAAAAATCTTAAAGAAAATAAAAAGTCTGACTCCTGTGAACACATGAATAAGAAAGCAAGACAACCATATTGCTATATGGAGAAAGTTTCAATGGTCTGAGTAAAAGATCAAACCAGCCACAACATCGCCTTAAGACAAAGCCTAATCCAGAACAAGGCCCTAACTCTCTTCAATTCTGTGGAGGCTGAGAGAGGTGAGGAAGCTGCAGAAGGAAAGTTTGAAGCTAACAGTGGTTGGCTTGTGAGTTTGAAAGAAGGAAACCATCTCCATAACATAAAAGTACAAGGTGAAGCAGCAAGAGCTGATGTACAATCTGCAGCAAGTTGTCTGTGAGATCCAGCTAAGATCATTAATAAAGGGGCCACACTAAACAAAATATTTTCAATGTACATGAAACAGCCTTTCACTGGAAGAAGATGCCATCTAGGACTTACACAGAGGAAAAGTCGATGCTTGGCTTCAAATCTTCAAAGGACAGGTTGACTGTCTTGTTAGGAGCCAATACAGCTGGTGACTTAAAGTTGAAACCAATGCCCATATACCATTCTGAAAATCCTAGGATCCTGAAGAAGTATGCTAAATCTACACAGTCTGTCCTCTATAATTGGAACAAGAAAGCCTGGATGACAGCACATCTGTTTGCAGTTTTACTGCAATATTTACTGTTTACTGAATATTTTAAGCCCACTGTTGAGACCTATTGCTCAGAAAAAAAAAAAAATGCTCCTTTCAAAATATTACTGTTAATTGACAATGCACTTGGTCACTCAAGAGCTCTAATGGAGATGTACAAACAGATAAATGTTGTTTTCATGCTTGTTAACACAACATCCATTCTAGCCCATGGATCAAGGAGTCATTTCTACTTTCAAGTCTTAGGATTTTAAAAATCTAATTTGTAAGGCTGTAGCTGCCATAGATAGTGATTTCTCTGATAGATTTGAGCAAAGTAAATTGAAAACCTTCTGGAAGGGATTCACTATGCCAGATGCCATTAAGAACATTTGTGATTCATGAGAGGAAGTCAAAATAGCAACTTGAAACTGATTCCAGCCCTCATGATTGACTTTGAGGGGTTCAAGACTTCAGTGAAGGAAGTAACTGCAGACTTGAAAGTAGAACTGACTCTTTGAACCATGGGCTAGAATGGATGTTATGTTAGCAGCATGAAAACAACAGTCATCTCCTTGTACATCTCCATCAGAGCTCTTGGGTGACCAAGAGCATTGTCAATTAGCAGAAGAATAGCAACAGAACTAGAATTAGAAGTGGAGCCTGAAGATGTGACTGAATTGCTTCAGTGTCATAATAAGACTTGAACAGATAAGGAGTTGCTTTTTGTGGATGAGCAAAGAAAGTGGTTTCTTTAGATGGAAATTACTCTTGATGAAGATGCTGTGAACATTGTTGAAATGACAACAAAGGACTTAGAATATTCCATAAACTTAGCTGATGAAGCAACAGCAGGGTTTAAGAGGATTGACTTCAATTTTGAGAGAAGTTCTACTGTGGGCAAGAGGCTACCAAACAGCATCACATGCTGCAGAGAAATCTTTCAAGAAAGGAAGAGTCCTGATTGATTTAGCAAACTTCACTGTTGTTTTATTTTAAGAAATTGCCACAGCCACCCCAGTCTTCAGCAACCACCACCCTGATCAGTCAGAAGCCATCAACATAAGGCAAGACTCTCCACCAGCAAAAAGATTATGACTCGTTGAAGGCTCAGATGATCATTAACATTTAGCAATAAAATATTTTTTAATTAAAGTATGTACATTGGTTTTTTTCAGACATAATGCTATTGCACACTTAATAGGCTATGGTATATTGTAAACATAACTTTTATATGCACTAGGAAACCAAAAAATTCATGGGACTTGCTTTATTGCAATATCTGCTTTATTGCAGCAGTCTAGGACTGAACCCACAATAGATGTGGATTTTATTTATAGAAAAATAAAGTATTCTGATCATCAGAAGACTTTCAGATTTAAAAAGTGATACATTACACATTTTAGGGAATAGCATGTAATTTAATTAAGTCTAATTAATTTGATAAATTGGATTGAGCTAGTTCATAGTTTATCCCTGTTGTATATAATCTCTATTGAACTTTGGGATGCATTTGATTATTTGTTATAAATAATTTTCCTCTTAGCTATAGAAACATAAAGTAAATGGCACATGTAGTACAAATCTTAGAAAGGTGGATTTATTTTTTATTGCCTCATTGATTTCACTAAAACTTGTTTCAAAAGAAGTCCTTTGTTCTCATGACATTTTTAAACTGTGGGTCCGAAGGACCAATGGTATTAATAATACACTATATTATATGATACAATATAATACAATAATCATAAAAAACTCACACATTTATAATGCTTCATGAAATCCAGATGCTTTCATATACATCATCTTGATTCCTCTAACAATCTTTTGTTACAGTTGAGGAAGCAACAGAGGACAAAGGAGCCTGACATGCTCAAGGTCACATCAATAGTAAATTTAAAAAGTGAAACCAAAATCTGGGCCTCCCCCACCCAGTCCACTAGTATTTCCATCCCATCATGTTGTAAATTGAATTCCTATGTTGAGTAGTGTGATGGTTAATATTGAGGGTCAACTTGATTGGATTGAAGGACGCAAAGTATTGTTCCTGGGTGTGTCTGTGAAGCTGTTGCCAAAGGAAATTAACATTTGAGTCAGTGGACTGGGAGAGGCTGACCCACCCCCAATCTGGGTGGGCACCATCTAATCAGCTGCCGGCGTGGCTAAAATAGGGCAGGCAGAAGAACGTGGAAGGACTAGACTGGCTGAGTCTTCTGGTCTTCATCATTCTCCTGTGCTGGATGCTTCCTGCCTTTGAACATCAGACTCCAAGTTCTTCAGCTTCGGACTCTTGGATTTACACCAGTGATTCTCCAGGGGTTCTAGGGCCTTCGGCCATAGACTGAAGGCTGCTCTGTCGGCTTCCTTACTTTTGAGGTTTTGGGACTTGGACTGGCTTCCTTGCTCCTCAGCTTGCAGACAGCCTATTGTGGGACTTCACCTTGTGATTGTGTGAGTCCATTCTCCTTAATAAACTCCCTTTCATATATACATCTATCTATCCTATTAGTTCTGTTCCTCTAGGGAACCCTGAATAATACAAGCAGGATACAATAGATGACATTTTAAGGGTGTATTATTTTACAAGTCAATTTTGTAAGGTGCCTGATTCACATTTCTCAATATTCTTTATAATTTTCAGGTACTTATATTCTTACCCATGTATTATATTGAGAAAATTTAGATAACATCAAAAAAAAAAGTGGGAAGGAAATTTCAAAACTTCTTCCTGCTGTGCTTATTCAAAGTTCAGTAGTTCAATTTCCTTTTTTGTTTTAACTGTTATTATAGAAAGCTATACCAAAGTTAAGCTCTTCATCCCATTTTCTAAAATCAAATTGTAGTCTAGGGGAGAGAGAGACAAAATGGGAATGAGAATATGTTGATGTTTTAAGGACAAAAAATATCAATTGAGGAGTCTTGTCTTTGTCCATTTACAACTCTCCTCTGTTTCTATCCCTTTTGCTGAGAAGAGCAACCAAAATCAGCCTAGACTCACTTTTCCAAGATTTGACTTTAGGACTGAACTCATCTCTGTCTCCAGTTAGGTGTAGTAAGTCTCCAAGTCTCCAAAAGATCCAGCTAAATCAACATTTACACTCTTATGTAACATCTGTTCTGAGAGTGAAGTTCGTGGAATTGAATAACCTTATAAATGAACTGAAACACAGGCCTCGGGTTTTTTAAAAATGTGTGTACAGACATAACCAAAAAATTCAGCATATGGGCAATGAGAATTTGTCCATTGCAATTATAATTGCAATTCATAATATGCCCAGTCTCCATCTGCAGGTTGCAAATGCTTATTACACCATTATGTGGCCAGTGTGGGCCTCAACTGTGGAGAAAGTTTTTGGAGGAATATATTTGGAATTCGGTATCTTTTTAAAAGTTGGTAGAATGAATTTATCAGAGCGGTGAAATCATAAACACTTTTTGGGTTTCATGGCCCCAGAATGTATATGTACCATATACACAATGTCTTATTCAAATATAGGTATTCAAAAAATGTTTATTGAATGAACACATATAAATGAATGAATGAGTGCGTTTTGTAAAGGAATCTGGGAGTCAAAATGTGGCCAGAAGAACCCAAGTCCTGCTCCAGTGACCAGATCAACCAGTCCAATTTTCCCACTGTGCTCAACGTTCGTCTGGTTTGTACAAGAACCACTGTCTTCTTTTGACATAGTGCAGAAACAAATGAGAAACAGACGAGCAGGAAAGCCCTAGAGCCTAGCATTCATGTTTAACCTGATTTTCTGGCTTCCAGTATTTTGGCTCATTAAACAGGAAAACAAAATTAACCGTTTATAATTTTCAAAACACTTTGCATTTTCACTCATTCCAGATGCAAACAACTTTAAAGGCAAAATCACAAGGAGAGTATGTGAACAAGGCCTAGTTACCAAAAGAGGTCACATGAAAATTAAAAAGCATTGAAGAATAAATAGCAATCCATATTGTCCAGGGGGATGAGATATGCAACCTAAGTAAAAATTAAAACCAAATTACAGACACTAATTAGTGTTGTATAACATACCGATTCATTTGCATACAATGCAATTATCCTGATAGGTGCTGGATTCAACACATCCAGCTGGGTTAGCGCATCTCTAGAGAACAAAAGCATTCGGTTTTTCCCTGTGTGTTGGCTGTGTTCTCTTATGACTGTGATGGCAAATAAACAATCATTCCCAGCACCTTTAGATTTTGAACATTTGAAATAAAATCAATACAGATTGTGCATGGGGAGCATTCAGCCCCTCTCAGATGAACAACTAATAGGCTGATTCTGGGTCAGTACTCCATTTCTAGAACATTTTATCTGATCTTGTGTTTTAGAAAACCACGTTTATTTTATGCTAGATAAAGAATTCTTCTTCATCTTCTTCTTTTTCTTCACCCTGAACTTGCAGATGAAGGAGACATTTTGAAATTGTCTTCCTGGTACCAAGGTCCCTTTGGCCAGCAAGTGGCAAAGGAGAGACTCTTTCCTTAAAGACACTGTCATTTTTGGAGGTAGCCACCCCCAAGGAAGAGGCTGGCAAGCAGAATGGTGGCTGGCTGGCCTGCAAATCCCTTGGAAATCCGCCAAAGTAAGTCTGCCTGGGTTCAGGATTTATGATGGTCAAGCCGGTGTCAACATTCGTCTCAGCCTCAAGCTTCTGAAATCTGTTTTCCTGGTTGAGGACCTTCATTCTGGCCCCAGATTCAAGGTGATGAGAAGACAGGTGCAGGTGGGCACCCATAGCTAGGCTGCTGACCTGGAATGACCGGCCAGGGCTTTTCCATGAAGTGCCAGCACACCTGTCTGATGTGGGGCTCCCACTGGGCTCAGGAAGCTCCAGAGAATGCCCCTGGGACCTCTTGCCCTGGTTCCTCTGGCTCCTGGGTTCTAAGGTCCTCTTTGCAGAGACAGAAGTCAGCCTGGAGCCCAGGGGAAGCATACCAGCTCCCAAGGTGCCATTCTTTATACCAAGTTCTGGATTCAGCTGGACCTACAGGAAAGGAAAGGAGGAACATATGAAACATAATTTCCATTAACTAAGTGCCAAGAGCTGACTATGCCTTATTCACCCTCCGCCATGCCATGCCCATAGCAGACTTTCAGTAAATTCGGTTGAATTGAATAGAAGTGATAAGTACAATATAATCATGAGATATCTAATCAGACCCAGCTCCAAATACCTCTCTTTGGGACTCCCTAAATTAAGTTTTTGACAAGGGTAAGACTTTGGGAATCAAATGGCCAATTAACAACACCACGCTTCTGGTAGAGCAAGTTGTTCAAACAATGCAGACATTCACAGATGTCATTCAGTGACCTCACTGGATGATGTAAATGATGTATTCATTAGCAACCATGCAAAAAAAGAAATTTAAAAAGCCACCAAACCATGTGGTTAAAGTTAAGATAAGGATTGAAGTAAGAATTCAGTCTTCCAAAGCTGGTGATCCTTCTTTTAGATCATGCTAATAAAAATACGTATCTTGGGACATTCTAAGACATGTGACCAGTCCAGGCAGCTAATAATTTGGCAGCAATATTCTTCAAATTCTTGGGGCACCATTTATTTAGATTAGAGGCCTGGTACCGTGTGAGAAAACAAAAAGGGGGCATGGCTTATATGGAAGTTTAGGTGTTTTAATCCTTAGCAATTCCACTCTGGTTACAAACTTACAGACCCCACTCAGCAAAACCCTCACCCTGCTGTTGACTGCACCCTCCCTCCACGGAATGGAGTTCACTGACCCCCCTTTGAGATTTCGACCCTTGGGAGCCTTGCATCCTGTTCCACGCACAACACTCTTCCCAAGAAGATTTCTGGAAAAAGGCAATTTTTTCCATTTTGATAACAGCCCTTGGGAATTGGTATCCAGGATCCATCCCTACCTGGCCCAGCCCTTAACCAAATATCAAAAAGAATGATACAGAAGAACCTGCAATAAATACTACTAACTGAAAGAAGTCTATCTGGGCTCATGCCTGTAATCCAAGCCCTTTGGGAAGCTGAGCTGGGAGGATTACTTGAGGCCAGGAATTCCAGACCAGCTCGGGCAACTAGCAAGACCCCATCTTTACAAAAAAATAAAAACATTAGCCAGACGTGTGGTGCATACTTATAGTCCCAGCTATTCAGAAGGCAGAAGAGGGAGGATCCCTCGAGCCCAGGAGTTCAAGGTTAAATTGAGTTATGACTGCACCACTGCACTCCAGCCTGGGTGACAGAGAGAGACTATATGATGCCAACTATATGACACTTTGGAAAAGGCAAAACTATGAAGACAGTAACAAAATCAGTGGTTGACAGGGGTTGGGGGGAGGGAGGGATGAATAAGTGGAGCACAGAGGACTTTAGGGCAGTGAAACTACTCTGCATGATACTGTAATGGTGGATGCACATCTTTATACATTTGTCCAAACCCACAGAATGTACGACACCAAGAATGAACCCTAACGTACCCTATGGGCTTTGGGTGATGGTGATGTATCATTGTAGGTTCATCAGTTGTAACATGTGTACCACTCTGATAACGGATGTTGACAGGAAAGGAGGCTTTTTTCGGGGGGAAGGGGATATATGGGAACTCTGTTCTTTCTGCTTAATTCTGCTGTGAACCTACCACTGCTGTAAAAAATAAAGTCTATTTCAAGGGAGAAAAAATAATGATACATATTTATCTTACAAGTCAAGAAGGCAGAAATGAGGGCACTGAGAAAACAGGTCTAGAAATGAGTAAATTCTCTCTCACTCTCACACACACACACACACACACACACAGAGCATATTTGTTTGTATAGATGACACACAGTACATCTCAATTTTCTGATAGAAATGGTGAGATGCCTATTACCAAGCTGCAAAAACAAACACACAAAAAAACAAGGACTTCCATTGATTCTTTTAGAATAGAAGTTGGCAAATATTTTCGGTGAGGAGCCAGACAGTAAATATCTCAGGGTTTGCCGGCCACGTGGTCTTTACCCCAACTACCCAACTCTGCCGCAGCACAGCCATAGACAATATATAAATGAATGGCTGTGTTCAGTAAAACTCTATGTATGAACACTGAAATTTGAATCTCATATTTTTTATGTGTCATGAATTTTTTTCCAACCACATAAAAATAGAAAACTATTTTTAGTTCTTGGGCCACAGTTGACCAAGCCCTATTCTAGATCAATGATTCTCTCTTTTTTTTTTTTTTTCTTCTTTTTAAGACGGAGTTTTGCTCTTGTTGCCCAATCTGGAGTGTAGTGGCGCAATCTCAGCTCACTGCAACCTCCGCCTGCCACGTTCAAGTGATTCTCCTGCCTCAGCCTCCCTAGTAGCTAGGATTACAGGCATGCACCACCACGCCCAGCTAATTTTGTATTTTTAGTAGAGACGAGGTTTCTCCATATTGGTCAGTCTGATCTCAAACTCCCGACCTCAGGTGATCCACCCGCCTTGGCCTCCCAAAATGCTAGGATTATAGGAGTGAGCCATCTCTCTATCTTAAGAAGTTTTTTTCCAAACAATTTCTTACCTGGAAGCCCAAATATGAAGCAATCTAATTAGAGCAGCCCTGGTTGACGTACAGAGGGTAGCCTCTGCCTACTGGACCCCCTCTCTAGTTCCCCAGGGCTTCACAGAACCAGCTTGAAAACCACTATTCTAGAATATCTAAATTCTACCCCTGGGCCAAGCCAGTTCACTAGAGAGCCACACACACACCTGAAACCTCCATCCCAGATGTGCTTGCACTGAACCACAGCTCAGTGCAGTGCCCCAGAGTGTGTTGAAGAGAGCTTCTGCCAGCATCGGATACTCTCTCTAGGGGCGACACTGTTGAAGGGATGCCCACTGCACCGCAGGACCTGTCCTTATGCAAACCCATAGGAGAAATTTCTGTTCCCAAACTTTGCTGCACAAGGGAACGTCCTGGGATCATTAAAAACAATGATGCCTGCTCCCAGCCCACGACCTCCTGATTTCACCAGGTCAGAGTGCACCTGGTTATCAGAGTTGATAAATCTCCCCAGGTAAGTCTAATGTGCAGCAAAGTTTCGGAACTACTGCCATGGACCCAGAAAAGCTAGGCTTCGAGTAGTCAGTTAACTTGTGGTCGCTGTGAGTCTGCTTCTTATTACATACAGCTGACCTCCTCCTCCACATTTCTGAAAAATTCTTTGCCTAATTTCATTTTGCTATCTCTCTCTACATTTCCCTTTGCTCTAATTCCACAGCCCCGCCCTCCCTCCCCTTCTTTCTTCCTTCTCTCCTTCCTTCCTCCTGCCCTTCCTTTCCTTTCTTTCCTTTTCATCTGTTTGTTTTTTTAAAAAAGTCTTATTATAAAAGTAGTAATTTATCACCATAAAAATAATTTCATTGTACAAACGTGTAAAATAAAAAGTAAAGCCTTCTCCCCATCCCAACCACAAATCACCCCCAAATTCTCACTTTCCAATGAAGACTATTTGCTTATCCTTTCAAAATCAGGAGGAAAAAATACTATCTCCGAAATGTTAGCTGGGGTTTCCCTTCCCCTGGAGAACAAACTCCCTTAGTCCTTCTAAGGGCCAACTGCCATCATTGCTTCTTGGAGAATCATTTGACACTGTACCCTTGTATCATAATGTACCTTTTTATTTGACCCAATGACATCTTTTCTTCTAGAAATGGAAACTGGCATGGATATTTCCATACTCAGAAATGGTTCAGGGTTGATATTAGATTATCCAGTCTGGAGAAAGAAATCAATAACTTTGACTCTGGGGCTTGTATTTCATTGTCTAGCAACTGTGAACAGAGAGAGAAGCCTGAGTAATCTCCCCTTGCCACCTAAATCAATGTCAGATCATAGTGAAATTGGTCCTGAAGCCCCAACCAGTGCTGAGACATCTCAGGGCAGCCAGGAAGTGCCCTCCTGGGCCAGCCTAGCTCACCCCTCCACTCCCCTCTGTCACCCAGTCCCACAGCCCCTCCACTGGGCCTTCTCTACCTGCAAATGTCCCATCTTTGAAAGATTCTATTTAAGCCAGGCATTCTGAGGCCACAGGCTCCAGCACTCAATTCCCCATCACATCTGCTCTTCAACATCAACACTCCCAATCCCCAGCTTCTCCCTGTCAGCCCCTCCCATCCACACTGCCTTTCAGAGCCAATTTGAGTCCAAAGACTATCACTTCAACCATTTCTTCACCAATACCTCCAACTCCCCTCGCTATTTCCATTCTGTCACAGACTCCCACAAAATCTCCCCACCTTTCATCCATTTACCTGCCCACATTTTCTGAACATGTGTTCAGGATGCCACAGAAACGCATCGGTCTGTGAAATGGGTGCCCCATGATGGCGTGGTTTCCAGCCTCTCCCAGGCTACCTGCCAGTCCGCCTGCTTCCTTAGTCACCTCTCTCCATTCACCCAGCAGCTGTTCAAACCTTCAAAACTGTCCTGAAACCTTCAGCAGCACCATCGCCCCTGCTCTCTCTCATCAGGTGGTCTCACCATTTAAATTATCAAGGAAGCAGACGCTGTCACCAGTTAGCAACACTCTCACTGCTACCGCGAAACTTACCTGCAGCTTCACCATTCTCTCTAGGTGAAAGTGACCGGTCCCTGGGCCAAGATTCCCATCACCTCCTACCTTCTTGGTGACCCCGACCTATCAATTATTCATTTTCCCCACTTTCTTATCTTGGATGTTTAATCTCTCTCCCTCTCCTTCACTTTCTCTCTCTCTCTGCCTATTCCTTTCCAACAGCAATTAAATTTGTTCAAGTCTCGTGTTTTGAAAAACACATTCTTTCCACCCTCTCTTTCCCTCCAGGTTTCTCTCTCCTCCCCTTCACTGTCAAACCTCTATATAACATTTGTGCACAGTCACGTTTTTCTACAAACCTCCCCTTATTTTCTCTACAAACCTTCCCTTATTTTCTCTACCCATGCCATTGACAAGATAAAATCTAAGTCCTTGGATGTGGCCTGCCTCACCCTTTACTGTCTGCCTGTTCTTACACCATGCTGGTAATTCCCTCCTACGACTCCAGTGAAATTGCTCTTGCTAAGGTCATCTACAATCAGCCCTCCTGTCATTCATTATTTCTTGAGCTCTTGGTAGAATTTGACCTTGAAGTCTGTACTCTTTATCCTGAAGTCTTTTTCTTCAGCTTCCTGGCCAATAAATTCCACTGGATTTTCTCCTACCTTTCCCTCCACCCCTTCTCCATTTCCACTGAGGGAGCCTCTCCCCTTGTTGGTTTATTTAATGTTGTCGTTCTTCAGAGCTGGCCTGGTTCCTCTTTTCTTCTCACTCTACTTGCCCCAGGGCAATCTCATGGGCATCTAGGCCTTCAGTTATCGTCTAAATGATGAAGGCTCCCAAAAGTGTAACTACACCTCAGATCTGTCCCTTAAGCTTCATCTGTCTCTTAAGCTTCACATCTACCTATCCAACTGCCTTCTAGCCACCAATCCCTCAAACACAACATGCCCCAAATCATCTGCACCATGAACTCATCTCCCTCCTCACACCAAGTCTGTTCTGCTTTCTCTTTTCCCTATCTTAGAAGATGGCACCATTAGCTCCCACATGACCCCAGGAAGAGCATCAGTCACCCTTCTCCATACCCCTGGTACAACCATCCACCCGTCCCCATGGACACTTCCTCTTATAGATCGCTGACATTCCACTCTCTCTGCTCCCACTGTCATTCACCCTGGAGCAGGCCATCATCACCTCTTGTCTGAATTACAGCAATAGCTATCCAATGGAGGTTCCCACAGATGCTGTCACCTCCCACAAATCCATTCTCCACTCCCCTACCAGAGGATTGGATCGCACCACACCATCATACTGCTTCAATGACGCCCTACTTTTCTTAAAATAAAATCTAAGCCCTTGGGTGTGGCCTGCCTCACCCTTTACTGTCTGCCTCTTGTTACACCACACTGGTAATTCACCACTTTCTCCCTTTCAGCCTCCACATGCTGAAATTGAACATGATTTGCCCTTTCCTATGCCAGGGTTCATACATATTAATATATATTATTTCTTCTATGTGGGATGTGCATCCTCTAGCCCTTTTTCCTGAAACTTCCTCTCATTGTTAGCTCCAAGCTTACACAGCATTGAGAAGGAAGCCTTCTCAATGTCACTAATCTGATTTAGGTGTCACTAAATATCAACTCTGCCACTTATTAGCAGTAGGATTTTAGACCACTTACTTAATATTTCTGTCCCTCAGTTTCCTTATATGGAAAAGAAGATAAATAAGTGCTAACATCATAGAGTTGCTGTGAAGATTAAATGATAGTCGTGCCCTGCAT
Organism: Pongo pygmaeus; assembly: GCF_028885625.2. Taxonomy (NCBI): domain Eukaryota; kingdom Metazoa; phylum Chordata; class Mammalia; order Primates; family Hominidae; genus Pongo; species Pongo pygmaeus. The sequence goes on from NC_072384.2 coordinate 124,920,944, forward strand.
GCATTTGTTATTATCATCGTCATTAGTATTATTAGTAGCTCTCACAGCGCAGTCTGAACTTGCCGTATCTGAGTACTCGCCACACCATTTTGTACTTGGCTATTTACTCCTCTGTATCTTCCCATAGAGTTTGCAATCTGGAATAGCAGGGTTATATACACCTTCTTTGTTATCGTATGTCCAGTGCCTACCACAGTGCCTAACATTCAATAAGTAATCACTAAATATCTGCTATATAAATAAATAAAGCTTAATACTTAACAAAATATGAATTTTTGCACATAGAAATGAATGAGAATGTAGCATCTATAAACTAGGCCCCAAATTATTTTACATTAGGTGGACATAAAGTCTTAAGAAAATTCATAATGATTTTTATTACTATGGCTAGACATTTGTGCAGTCTTCTTAAAAGAGGGGAATGTCCACTTTTTTAAAAGAGAAGTCTAAGATCCTTAAAGCATAGGGCAAAAGTGAGTGTAAGGTTATTAACATAGAAATGCAGATGTTTAGCATTGGAATGAAGAATTTCCAGGAGAAACATAATGCTGAGTGATTGAGATGAATCCCTTCAGGGAGAATTAAGCTCTTGCCAAAAAACAAATTGAAATGCATTTGTAGGAATTCTGATCATTTAGAGATCATCTTTCTAAGAAATATTTGTAAAATGTTACAGATTGAGAGCTAGGTTCTTCAAGTTCAAGGAACATCAGCATTATGTGATTAACAGGAAGATGGTCACCATTTATAACTCTAAACTCTTGAAAGTCAAGTGAAAATACATCATTGAAAAATGATTAAGCTGTTAAGGGGCAGACTCGTATCATGAAGGGAAAATAATGTTTCTCTCTGTAAGTGATTCCAAGAAGATAGCAAGAGAGGATTTCTTCAACACTGGGGGAAAAAAATGACTGCATGGAAACAATTTAGGTAGATAATAAGAAACCTCTAAACAGTGCCAGGCTCACTTAAGGTTGAAACCAGACTTTTGCGATTAACTGATCCTTTGAAAGGTACTTATTTTCATCAATTGGCCAAAACCACCAATGGCAACATGCTGTCCTATAATAGCGGGACCCTCCTGAGCAATGCCTCTTTCACAGCAACATAAAGTATTGAGCGAGGGTGTAGAAGAGGGAGTGTGTGTGTGTTGGGGGTGGGGTATGTTGGGGGTGGAGCTGGAGAATGGGAGGGGAATGAGAGAAACTAAGAGGGGGTTAATAGATCCTGAGAGTGTACAGCTGAGAGACTCAGAAATGAGAACATGGAGCCCTCAAGAAATGCTAGAGAAGAAGAAAATAAATTACTTACTTGCAGAGCCACTATGTCCTTTTATTTTAAATGGCTAATAAAAAAAAGAAATGAACATAGCTAAATATCTGTTGATAAAACAAAATGAAACACACGCTTGCTTATGCCAAACCAGTTTCTGTATATACCTTCTTTAAAGAGATAAACTTATTTCCTGAAAACAAGTAGTCAGTCAATCAACAAGTATTTCAGAAGCAGCTATCTGCCAAATACTCGACTGGAAATAAACATGTGTAATAAAATACTGAAAAGAGAAGGAGAGTCATAAAGTCCCACATAATAAAATACAAGAATGGGAAAATATATAATCAGTTACGTGTTACAAAGATTTAGGTATGAAATGTTCTAGTTAGGAATGGGAATTAATGTGCCCTTGAGCTTCATGGGAGGTTTCAAAGAGGAAGTGGAATTTGATCAAAGCCTTAAAATTGGATAATTGAAGATTAAATGAAAGGCATCCTTGGAGAAGGAGTAGCTCAGGCAATGCATGGATACAGATAAACATACCGTGGAATAATAATCAGCCATAAAAGTAAATGAAATTGTAATAAATGCTACAGCACTGATTAACCTTGAAAACATCATGGTAAGCGAAGTCAAACACAAAGAGACAAATATTGTATGATTTCATTTATATGAGGTACCAAGAATAGGCAAACTCATAGAGACAGAAAGTAGAATCGAGGTTACCAAGGGCGGGGGAGAACGGTGAGTTTGATTTAACGGGTACAGAGTTTCTGTTTGGGATGACGAGAAAGTTCTGGAAATGGATAGTGGTGATGGTCGCACAACACTGTGAATGTGCTTAATGCCACTGAATCGTACCCTCGAAAAATAGTTAAGATGGTAAATGTATTGTTATGTGTATTTTACCACAATTTTTTTAAAAGAAAGAAGGCTTCCTAAATTTTTTTTAAAAGGTGAAAATGGTAAGTTTCTGTCTCACATATTTTACCACAATACATAAAATATAGAAAGCAAAGGTGTGGGAGTAAGCCCAGAGCTCTGGGGGGAAGAGGAGGGTAAGAAGGCTGGGATGGTGAAGAAGCAAGGCGGCAAAGGGAGATTCTTTTTTTATTATTTTTTGAGATGGAGTCTCGCTCTGTTGCCCAGGCTGGAGTGCCGTGGCACGATCTCAGCTTACTGCAGCCTCCACCTCCCAGGCTCAACCAATTCTCTGCCTCAGCCTCCCGTGTAGCTGGGATTACAGGCAGGCGCCACCACACCCAGCTAATGTTTATATTTTTAGTAGAGATGGGGTTTCACCATGTTGGCCAGGCTGGTCTCGAACTGCTGGCCTCAAGTGATCCGCCTGCCTCGGCCTCCCAAAGTGCTGGGATTACAGGCATGAGCCACTACAACTGGCCTGCAAAGGGAGATTCTAGTAGGGGTCTGATGTGAAGGTCTCTAAAGCCAGGCAGGGGCATTTTAATTTGATTTTCTCACCTTTTGTTATTGAACTGAGAAGGAACATAAATTTGGCAGTCATTTAAAAATGTATTTTGATAGCGCTGTGCAGGATGAAACAGAATGCCTGGAGCCAGGGCGAGGGCATTATAATGCTGTAATAATAATGTGCGTTTGAAGCAATGTGGGCTTAAAGCAGGAAGGCAGGAAGCAGAAATGACTCCCAAGGAAAATTAGAACAGCTGGGGACTGATTGGATGTGGGGGTTCTGGGAAAAAAGGAGGCTTTAAAAACAACTGGTGTTTCAAAACCTGGGCAACTGGGAGAAGAACGAACGGAGCTGGAGAAGTCGGGGGTGGGGAGAGGAGGGCTGCAGATGATGACTTGGTTTTGCCTGGATTGAGTCTGGGATGGGGATGAGACATTATGTTTAAATGGTCTTATAGGGAGTAGGAAAGAGGCTAAAACCTCAAGAGATAGAGGAAATTCAAGTACAGGATTAAGTTGAACAAAAGTGATAACCAACCCCACAAGGTGATTTTTATTTCGTAACCTCAGTGGGGAAATCTTTGGTGCAGGGCAGTGGTCCTCATTTGGGGTGATTTTTGTCTCCCAAGGGGCATTTGGCAAAGTCTAGAAATATTTTTGGTTGTCACAACTCGGGGGTGAGTGGGCCAGTGCTACTGACATCCAACTGATAGAGATCAGGGCTGCCACTAAACATTCTGCAATGCACAGGACAACCCCCCACAACAAAGAATTATCTCATCCAAAATATGTCAGCAGTGCCAAGGTTGAGAAAACATGATTTAGAGAGAGGAAAAAACAGTTGAGTCTTTGAAAACACACACACACACACACACACACACAGAGAGAGAGAGAGAGAGAAAAGGAAGAGTCAGAAAGAATGAACCGCTTAATTAAAAGAACTGGGTTATGGCAGCCCACAGAGGAGAGGATTTCAAGAAGGCAGGAGTGGCCCACATGTACGAATGCTGCTGATATCTTGTCCTCAAGCACTGCTGGCCCTCCAGAGAGCGGATTCATCAACTGCTAGAGGAAGACTCAGGGTGCAGAATGGCATGGGAAGAAGCACCATCAGTTTGTGGCTAAAGGCGGCAAAAACAGACAGCTCAACTGAGAAGCCAGGCATAGAAAGAAGGCAAGATAGCAGAGTTATTGAGCCAAGGAAAATCTGCTTGTTTGAGTTTGAAGGAGATGACGAGGGCCACTGGTAACAGAGAAGAGAGACTGAAAATGCTGTGAGCTCATCGAGTGAGCAAACAAATGGGAGAGCAAGGCCCACAGAGAGGAGAAACCTCACAGGAAGGAATTCCACCAGCGGGCGTGAACATACACCACTCAGACGTTTACCAATCAAATCAGGTGGAGGAAAGATTCCCCCAATACTTGTCAACAAACTTATTCTATTTTTTTTTTTTTTTTTTTTAAGACAGAGTCTCGCTCAGTCGCCCAGGCTGGAGTGCAGCGGCTCAATCTCAGCTCACTGCAAGCTCCGCCTCCTGGGTTCACCTCAGCTCACTGCAAGCTCCGCCTCCTCCGTTCTCCTGCTTCAGCCTCTCGAGTAGCTGGCACTACAGGCGCCCGCCACCACGCCCAGCTAATTTTTTTGTATTTTTTTAGTAGAGGCGGGGTTTCATCATGTTAGCCAGGATGGTCGCGATCTCCTGACCTCATGATCCACCCACCTCAGCCTCCCAAAGTGCTGGGATTACAGGCGTGAGCCACCGCGCCTGGCCAACAAACTTGTTTTTAAATATAAGCTGGAAAAGAGCCTCTAATGAAAAAGAAACACTTGGCAGGGTGCGGTGGCTCATGCCTGTAATCCTAGCACTTTGGGAGGCCAAAGTGGGTGGATCACGAGATCAGGAGTTTGAGACCAGCCTGGCCAAGATGGTGAAACTCCGTCTCTACTAAAAATACAAAAATTAGCTGGGCATGGTGCTGCACACCTGTAGTCCCAGCTACTGGGGAGGCTGGGGCAGGAGAATAGCTTGAACTCGGGAGGCGGAAGATCACAGCACTGCACTCCAGTCCAGGTGACAAAGCAAGACTCTTGTCTCAAAAAAAAAAAAGAAAGAAAAGTTCCTTGGTAATCTTGCAATTTTAAAAAACTCTGTTTGCAACCTTATCCTGTAGGTTACTCTTATTAAAATCTTGCTAAGATATGAAACGGAAAGTGCCGTCAGAGAAACTATCTGTCATTAAACTTGGTAAGAGGAAAAAGTATCAAGTTTCGCTACAGTGTTAGAAATAAAAGAAGTAGATTATCTAAAACGGGCTGAATTATCTTGTTTTAAACGATCAATTCTATGTGCTATATTCTTTAAAACTGTAATGGAAATCAAAACACTATATATTAACAAATATACTTTTTAAAAGAAAACAAAAATTGTGTAAGTGTTAAAACTTGAACTTTGGAGACAGAGAGACCTGAGTTTGAAACCTGACTTTATCCTTGCTTCCTGGGTGACTATAGGCAAGTTGTTTAAACTTTCTAAACCTCGATTTCCTATCTTTAAAGTGGAGATATTTATAATGAAACAACACAACACAGTGGCTGGCATATAAATGTTCATTAAATGTTATATATAATATCATATTATTAGATTATGTGTTGTCCTTAGGTAGATTATGAAAAGCTATACACAGGCACTTAAAAGATTGATAATTGTGTCAAATATTTTTGGAATTTTTTTTAGCAATCTGACTTTCAGAGTCAGTATAGTCTCAGTATAGGGAGGTAACATATGTTGTAATCTTAAAATATAATATTAAAATCTCTTCAACTATGTACCATACTCAATACAATTAATGCTAAATATCTTTTGATTGTTTCTAAAAATTGAACTGAATTCTACCCTTAAGACATGAGGATTTGGGCCTGGCACAGTGGCTCACATGCCTGTTATCACAGTACTTTGAGGCCAAGGCAGGAAGACTGCTTGAGACCAGGAGTTCAAGTTCAGCCTGGGCAACATAGCAAGACTCCCATCTCTATAAAACATTAAAAAATTATCCGGGCATGGTAATGCATGCCTAGAGTTTCAGCTACTCAGGAGGCTGAAATGAGAAGATCACTAGAACCCAAGAGTTTAAAGCTGCAGTGAGCTATGATCATGCCACTAATGCTCCAACCTGGGTGACAGGATCAGATCCTCTCTCTAAAAAAGCAAAGAAAAAAGATGAGATAGGCCAGGCATGGTGGCTCATGCCTGTAATCCCAGCACTTTAGGATGCTGAGGCTGGCGGATCATTTAAGCTCAGGAGTTTGAGACCAGCCTGGGCAACGTGGCAAAACCTGGTCTCTACAAAAAATACAAAAATTAGCCGGGCATGATGGTGCACATCTGTAGTCCCAGCTACTCCAGAGACTGAGGCAGGAGGATAGCTTGAGCCCAGGACAGGGAGGTTGCAATGAGCCAAGATCGCACTACTGCACTTCAGTCTGGGCAACAGACCAAGACTCTGTCTCAAAAAAAAAAACAGATGAGTTAAGAGATAAAGTTTTGTCACCAATGAGGCTATACACAGTATAGTTACAGAAGCTTCAAGATGCAGGAGACCTTAGAAATGACCTAGGCCAGGGCAGTCCAGTACAGTAGTCACCAACCACATAAGGCCATTAAAATTGTTAAAATATAATAAAATTAATAATTCTGTTCATCAGTCTCACCAGCCATATTTCTAACGCTCAGCAGCCACATGTGGCGAATGGCCACCATATTGAATAGCACAGATATAGAATATTTTCATCATCACAGAAAGTCCTAGAGGACACTGCATTCGTCTAGAGAAATGAGTCTCAGTTGAGAAATGCGTCTCCGTTGAGAAATGCGTCTCCATTGAGAGCATATGTGTGAAACCGAATCTTTCAAAATCACGTGACTTTCTCCCACATGGCTGTCTTGGAGAGTTATGTGGATTCTAGCTCAGGTGCTGATTGCAGGGGATCCAGAGGTGAGGCCCCAGGACTGCAAGAAGGCTACACAGGCATGAGTTTCAGCTCATCCATATGATTAAGTCGGGAAAAGCCTCCAGAATGGATGGCTGGCAACCAACATGTGTTGTCGAGACGGCACACCCCAGATTGTACTGATGTTATAGTCTTGTTCTGTTACTGATCTGTCCTGCCCAGGTCACAAGAATAGGACACCACCCTATTCTAAAACCTCCCTAGCTTCCAGGGAGATTTTATCTTGTAATTTATAAAGTTTTCCTACTGAACATCAAACAATGGGGGTGGGAGGCGAGATGTGTGTGACCTTTCCCATTTAGTCAACTTGGGAAGCAGTCACCCTTATCAAGGAAAGAAGACCTGGAAGGTGGACCTCAGAGAGGAAGGGAGAAAACCATCCTCCTTCACTGTGTGAGTTTGGCCTGGAGCACCTCCAGAAGAAGGGGGTAGAGAAGACTTGGAGGAGACCTGGGAGGGACCTCAAGGCCATAGCTTGCCTGGGAGCTCCGAGAATAGCGACATCTAGAGGTGCTTGTAAGTTACTCCTCTGGCCTAGAATTCTCTGGGGGGGTTTTCCCCACCTCTTTATCCTCAACTCTTCAGAAAGATCTTGTTGAAATTACAGCTTGGTCTCAGCAGTGTTTGGGGATGGTTCCATAAGCCCAGAGTGGTGGCAGCAGCAGTTACTGGAGGACACAGGGCCTGTAGCAGGTGCTGATCTCTCCAAGGGCAATGGCAACACACAAGCAACTGGGGGCCCAGTGAGGAGACCAGGACAGAACCTGAAGGACCTGCTCTAGCACACCTGAGAAGCCACATCTTAGGGACTGCAAGCCACCAAGCGACATTGACTTCCATGACACCATGATCTCCTCGTCCTCCTGGCTTTGTGGTTGCTTCTTCTCAGCGTCTCTCACAGGTTCTTCTTCCCTCTCCTCCAGAAGTGCACACATTTTCCAGGCACTGTCTTTACCTCTTCTCTCTCTACACTCTCTTCCTTGGTAATGTCGATCCTTCCCAGGGCTTCAGCCACCAACCCCACCTATGCCCCTAGCCCATGCCCCCTCCTGAGTTCCAGCCCTCAGAGACCACCTGACCATGGAATCTCTTCATCTGAAAGACCTGTAAGCACTTCAAGCCCAATGTGTCCAGACTCATCATCACCTTCCTCTTCTTCACACTCCATGTCCAATTACTGCCAAATTCAGTCAAGTCTACCGATGCAATTTAACCTCCTATTTCCATTATGAGTTCCCTATTTCAAAACTGCACTGGCTTTGACTGGAAAACTGAAGTCCCCTCTGAAGTGGTCAGTCAAGCCCCCTTCCAACCTGTCCTATTTGATGCTAACAGGATTATGGTCCTAAATTATATATTATAGGTATGAGCATGTCTGCCCCTTCTCTAAACACCATAATAAATGGATTTCTTCAAATCCCATTTTGTGTCCTCCTGCACCCATTTTCAGTGGACCAAAAATTCTCTAAACTCCTTTGAACTCTTCAGCCCTACACTTCACTACAGTCCATTCAGTCAATCCCCCAAGTCACACTTCCTCCATGTTACTTGACATCCTCGGTCAATTTCACCTTCTCCTTCCCTACACACAAGGTGGGTGGCTGCAGCTCTACAGTGCATTTCCTGCAGGCTGCCTGGTACTGCAGGCACTTGCAGGAGGGTCCAGCTCCTCATTAGACCACCAGGGCAGTGTGATCCTGCACAGAGCACCCACCCAAAGGCTAACAAGGTCATAGCTGTCACATCTCCCATGGGGCCATGAAATATAGACCTTGCCGAGTGTTTCAAGTGGCTTTGAAGGAGGTTTATCATTTAATTTATAAAGTTTGCCTACTGTACATCAAACAGAATGAGAAGATCACCAATGCTAACTCAGCGACCTAGAATTCAGAGTCTGCCAGAGCCCGACACCAAAGTCATGGCCTCTACCCTTGGATTGCCCATGCCGGGGGCGGGGGGCAGGAGATGAATGCATCAGCAGGTAACTCAGTGGAGAAGAGCCATAATGCAAAAAATTGAAAAAAAAATCTATAAGAAGTACAAAAAATATAACTTTGGACACGGGTCTCAGCTGTGGAAAGCTGAAAGCCAACAGTAGTTGACTAGAGATACTGCATGTGGTTGATTCGACAAAATAGCTTATTTGACTGAGGGCACAGTTTAAGTTGCAGGAGGTTTAAAAAAAAGAGGCGGACATCATCACCCATGCTACCTTCCCCCAGAACACACTGACACTGTCACTACCACCAGAGGCAAAAGCACAGGGAGAAAAGCAGAGGACTGTTTGAATGAATAAAGGGAAGGTTGAACCCACTATCATCTTGCACTCACTAAGAATTGAAACAGCAGAATTAAAACTGCCAAAGGAAAAACAATGTCTGGCCCAGAGCAAGAACTCAGCAAAGTTCTGAGGAATGAATACATATGGACTTGCCTTCTCATGTACTCATACATTCATTTACTGAGCATCTATTCGATATGCTCAAATCACTGTCATCAAAACCATCCATTCTAGACTCTGAGAGGAATCAGACAGTCTGTAATGGCAAGAGGTCATGTGGGAAACGCATTGCTCACTGGGTGCGCTGGCAGAGACAGCTGACAGCCTCTTACATGCACAGATCACAATTGCACCACAGTTACGTGGTCTCCAGGAGCTTCTACTTTACCAAGCACCACCATGTACATTCTCTCATTTGACCCTCATAACACAAATAATCCATGTCAGTTCCATTCATGGGACTCAGTGACTGCTCATTACACCAAGGATAGAATAGAAGCTACTTAACCAGGGTTCATTCATAGAAGGATGTTTTTGCCTACCATGTGCCAAACACTGACCTTAGGTTCTAGGTTCACAGGAGTGAGCCTAAGAGGTCGCCCTGCTCTCAGCACTTACATACCAGTGGCTGACCATGTTGCCGCTGATCCAGCCTCAGGCCACCTGCCCATCCTCTTCCCCTGACTCCCCTTCCCTTCACTCCAGCCACACGAAACCTCAGGAAGTTTGCTGAGCATGGCCTGCTAAGCAGCACCACACCAACATCATCACCCACGGTCACCTGTTTGAGACACCCTTGCTCCCTTCTCCAACTGGCTAATTCCTCCTCGGCCATCCAGCTCAGGCAGATCTGGGCATTGCTCCTCAGGAAAGCTTTCTCACCACCCCCCCTTCAGCCTAGCTCCCCTCACACTCAGGTCTTCTGCACACACGCCTCCATCCTGGCCATGTGGAGGGATGGTCTGCAGAGAGGTTACTTTATGGTTATGGTTCTTCCTTTAATAGGTATCATTTTCTTACTTTTGCTGAACATCAGCCATTTGGGGCCACTCTATATTTGTCTCCTCCACCCTGATCTTCTCTGGAGACCCACAACCTTCCCTAAGAGTCCCACAGAACACCACACAGCATCTAGGGGTAGAAGGCAGAGCCTTTGCCTCAGGGCTAAACTAATCCATATAATCTCACTTTCCTGCATGTAATCATTGATTTAGAGAAGAGAATCTGATCCCAGTTGGTCTAACTGAAGTCCAGACATTTTGTTGGGCCGTGGTGGGGCAAGGTACTTGGAATCCACATGAAGGATGTAGCCCTCAGAGCTGCTGGCAGCCAGCTGGCGACCCTGGCAGATGCCTGGCTGAGGATAGGGTCAAGACAGCGGTAACAGAGCCGGGATCTGGATCCTGAGCACACAGTATAAGGCCTGGACTACTCAGTTACAGAAACCAGACTCGCTACCCAGCCCCTCTCCCCAGGACACAAGGAAGTTTAGGCTGGATTTTCTTTTCTTCTCTTCTCTTCTCTCCTCTTTTCTTCTTTTCAAAACAGAGTGATATGGTTTGGCTGTGTCCTCACCCAAATTTCATCTTGAATTATAACTGCCACAATTCCCATGTGTCATGGGAGGAACCCAGTGGGAGGTGATTGAATTATGGGAGCGGGTCTTTCCTGTGCTGTTCTCGTGATAGTGAATGAGTCTCACGAGATCTGATGGTTTTAAAGATGAGAGTTCTCTGCACAAGCCCTCTCTTTGCCGCCTACCGCTATCCATGTAAGATGTGACTTGCTCCTCCTTGCCTTCTGCCATGATTTTGAGGCCTCCCCAGCCACATGGAACTATGAGTTCATTAAACCTCTTTCTTTTGTAAATTGCCCAGTCTCAGGTATGTCTTTATCAGCAGTGTGAAAACAAATAATACAGTAAATTGGTATCAATAGAGTGGGGCATTGCTGAACAGATACCTGAAAATGTGGAAGCAACTTTGGAACTGGGTAACAGGCAGAGGTTGAAACAGTTTGGAGGGCTCAGAAGATGGGAAGATGTGGGAAAGTGTGGAACGTCCTAGAGATTTGTTGAATGACTTTGACAAAAATGCTGATAGTGATATGAACAATAAGGTCTAGGCTGAGGTGGTCTCAGATGGAGATGAGGAGCTTATTGGCAACTGGAACAAAGGGGACTCTTGTTATGTTTTAGCAAAGAGACTGGCAGCATTTTGCCCCTGCCCTAGAGATTTGTGGAACTTTGAACTTGAGGGAGATGATTTAGGGTATCTGGCAGAAGAAATTTCTAAGCAGCAAAGCATTCAAGAGGTGACTTGGGTGCTATTTAAGGCATGAGTGAATAGTGAATGAATTCACTCATAGTAAATGAGTCTCCCAATATCTGATGGTTTTAAAAACAAGAGTTTTCTGCACAAGCTCTCTCTTTGTCTGCCACCATCCATGTAAGATGCGACTACTCCTCCTTGCCTTCTGCATGATTGTGAGGCCTCCCAAGCCACATGGAACTGTAAGTCCAATTAAACCTCTTTCTTTTGTAAATTTCCCAGTCTCCGGCATGTCTTTATCAGCAGCGTGAAACAAACTAATACACAGAGTCTTGCTCTGTCATCTAGGCTGGAGTTCACTGGCACAATCTCAACTCACTGCAACCTCCGCCTCCCTGGTTCAAGCGATTCTCCTGCTTCAGCCTCCCGAGTAGCTGGGACTACAGGTGTGCACCATCATGCCTAGCTAGTTTTTGTATTTTCAGTAGACAGGGGGATTTGCCATGTTGGCCAGGCTGGTCTCAAGCTCCTGGCCTCAAGTGATCCACCCGCCTCAGCCTCCCAAAGTGCTGGGATTACAGGCCCGAGCCACCACGCCCAAGAATTTTCTATCCTGAAAAATTCACTCCATTCGAAGAATGAAAAGCTATCTGGGAGCTACAATGTGTTGTCTTTGGATTATGGCTGAGCCTTTACACACTTTCCTCAGGCACTTTTATGATATGACACCAGAAGCAGAATTTTCCAGAAGGCGATCTCTCACTCTGTTTGCAAAAGCTTAGACTCATTGACTTAACAAGAGGAGATCAAATCCTGTTTTGGAGTGAGGAAGCAGAAGTCCCTGAGGTTTGGAGGTCAGGACAAAAGTGATGTCCAAGGGGGCTATCAAGAGTGAGAGGCAGCTGGGCATGGTAGCTCATGCCTATAATCCCAGCACTTTGGGAGGCTGAGGCAGGTGGTCACTTGAGGCCAGATGTTTGAGACCAGCCTGGGCAACATAGTGAAACCCTATCTCTACTAAAAATACAAAAATTAGCTGGGCATGTTGGCAGGCACCTGTAGTCTCAGCCACTTGGGAAAGCTGAGGCACAAGAATTGCTTGAACCCGGGAGGCAGAGGTTGCAGTGAACTGAGATCACACCATTGCACTCCAGCCTGAGCAACAGAGTGAGACTGTCTCAAAAACAAAAGAGTGAGGGGCTGATGCCCCATTCACACCTGAGAAGTGGCCAGGCTCCTTGGACAATCCAGAGAGGAAGAGAGGTCTCTTCATACAACTCATGGGTTTCTCTTTATCCAAGAAACTCTTCTACACTCCCCAAATGTGACTCAACTTCCCAAAGTAACTAAGTTGTTTAAACTGGTTCCAAAGCAAAAATGTCAGTCAGCTTAAAGACAGGAATGATTAAAATCATGTCCCTTGCTGCACACACACATCACATTTTTGTTTGACCATGAGGTTGATTTTAAGTACTAGAGAGTCACTAAAACTGAGAGAAATTTTAGATGCCTTGGAAATTATGGGGTTTTATAATAGGCAACTAACAGAAACAGTGCCTCTCTACCTTATGTGAACAAGAAGGTGAATAATTTAGAAATCATTTAATATAGAATCAATATGATTCATGTTTTATTAACAAGTCAAAGCGATGACAACAAAATTAACCAAATAGAAAGACATCTCATCTTGTAGTCTTTTATTACTTTATCCAATAGGCCTTAAGGAGCTTCTGACCATTTCTTAAGTACAGAAACCACAGGATATTTTGCTGTGAACATGACATTCATCCCCCTGCTTGCACATTTACACACATACACTGGACCGCAGCGGCTGACCACATGAACTTTGAGGGTAGATAGATACTTCCTATCTTGGGCAAATAACTGACCCCCTGGAAATCTCAGTTTTCTTATCTCCAAAATGGGAAAAATAGTAACTTCATAGGTTGTTATAAGTATTAAATAAAATTATCAATTTAAAAGAATCCTTAGTATAGGGCATCATATGAACAATAATAGCTAAAATTGAGTTCTTGGCACTATCTTAATTATGTACTTTATAAGTGTCAGGTCATTTCCTGTAAATAAGTATGAGCGAGGAAGATGCTAATTCTCGGGTGCCTTTATTGTGCTAATGAAGAAACTGAGGCCCACAGTCATACAGCTACTAAGTGCCCGGGCTCACATACCATGGAAAGGCAATGCATGGCAGCTATCATGACTAAATACACTCATGCTATGTTAGGTTTTTGAGGATGGTTACAAAGGAAGGCTTTAATTTCAAGTTTTTTTAAGAAAGCATTCTATCTAACTTGGTATGTGGTAAAATTTGACAGTGATGCAAGATGCTTAAAAATTAAGTCAATATGAGTTGATGGGTGCAGCAAACCAACACGGCACATGTATACCTATGTAACAAACCTGCACTTTGTGCACATGTACCCCAGAACTTAAAGTATAATAATAAAAAATAAAAATTAAGTCAATAGTACTGCAAACTTAACATCCCTAAACAAGTTCGGCCAACATAGTGAGACCCCGTCTCTAGAAATAAAATAAAATAGCCAGACATGGCGGCACGTGCCTGTAGTCCCAGCTAATCAGGAGGCTAAGGCAGGAGATCACTTGAACCCAGAAGGTGAAGACCTCAGGGAGCTATGATGGCACCACCGCACTCCAGTCTGGGCAACAGAGGAAGACTCCCATCTCTAAAAAATAAAAAAATTAAAAATTAAAAAAGCCATCTCTAAACATAAGTATGACTTCAACTTCCTTAAGTCAGATTAGAAGAGCTTGTGACATTTCTGAGCCCAAAGAGTAAACAAAGGATGGAGTATAGTTGATGGGCATTTAAACGGCAAGCCTGAGAAAGGCAGCTGATTCTTTATAAAGATTCTGATCTTTATAAGTAGAATCCTGTCTGATTCTACTATAAAGTACTTGTGTCAGCTGCAAATTCATGGAATCTGAACTTTCTTATCTGTCAGATGAGATTTTATGAGATCAGTGATTCTCAACCCTGTTACAGATTAGAGTCATCCAAGAAGCTGTAAAAAAAGTTACCTAGGCCTGGATGCTCCCAGAGATTCGGATCAAACTGGCCTGGGGTGGGAATTTATGAAAGACCCTAAGGGACGCTAATGTGCGACCAAGTCTGAGAACCACTAGCTTAGGCCCATTCCGATGTAAAATTACACAGCTCCATGAGCCTCTACAAGATCTGAGACAAAACAGAAATACCTGAAGCAGAATCTTGTTGCCATCGTAGTCCTGAGTCTGCCACCTCGTGCTGCTGATAGGAATGCATGGATTGGGTAGCAGCGGCACTAACTGGCCGATCTCTTGGACCTTAAACTGCAGCACCGAAGACTCTTTGGGGTCCACGGACATTCCCGGGGGCAGCTGCTTCAGGGAGAGTTGCAGAGCAAAGCTCTTGGAGGCATAGAGCACGAAGAAACAAAAATTGCTCTTTTGCAAGGTTGCTTCTCTCTGCAGGATCATCTCGTAGAGTCTGATGGCGTCTTCATAGTTATCAAAACTGCAGTACAGCGTCACCCTCAGGATCTCGGAGCCACAGTGCACCTGCCTCACCCCCCAGATGGGCATCTGGCTGTCCAGGCTGTAGAACTCCTGATTGGCAGAAAGGTAGGGACACAGCCTTCCCCGAGTGTCCTGGGTGGGGTAGCACTGCCATGGCGAATGCTGGAGAGAGTCCAGGACGCGAAATAGCCGATCCTCTCCCGGGCTTTCGTGCAGGAAGAGCAACACAGACATCCCTGGAAACCGGGACCGCTTGGAATGGGACTTTTCACAGTATTTCACAGGACTGGCCCCTTCAGACACCTGAAAGAGCCGGACCTCTGGGCAAACGCAATCCAAGAGCTGGTCCAGAGTCCTCTGCAGAACCGAGCCGTGCCCAGAGTTGGCAAGAAGATGGACAGTCATGGCCAGAGGCCCCTGTGTCTCATCCATGGAGGAACTGCCTGAGGATGACAAAGACAGCGTGTGTAGAAGGCCCACTGTTCAAGTTTCTGAAATGAATGAAGAAGCGGCCCAGCCTTCAGCCGGCCCGAAAACCTTCAGCTGCAGCGGCTACTTCTGAGCAGAGCTCTTAACCAGACTAACACGTGCTCCTGGCCACCCGTGGACTTGCCCCAAGAGAAGCTCACACCAGCTCGGGTTCAGCAGCCTCCGCTCTCCACACAGCAGCAGTGGGGTCACGTCATCCAGCTTGTGCGTAATGTAACTGCTTGTGTTTAGCCTTTTCAGGCGTTCCGCAGGGTTTCTGATGACCTAAAAACCTATAATCCTGAGAAACACCCAAATGGGCGGCTCTTACAGACACTTAGTAAAGGAAATGACTGGGCAAAAAGGAACAGGAGTTGGCTCTGTTAGGCTGATAGCGATCTGTTTAGTTGAAAAGACATCCATTTTATCAACCTACAGCGGGTTCTCATTTCCTACTTATGGTTTATAGTAGCCTGCTCCACCAATCTGAATACAATGACCTCTTGAAAACAATTCTCAAAACTTGACCCTTTGCCAGTATTTTTTTTTTTTCCTTTGTCTCTTTATTTCATTTTGTTTCTGAACATTTTCTGCTAGGGCATGAAGAGAAGACTTTATCTAAATAATTTTGACTTCACTGAAAATTATTTGCTGTACTGAAAATTCTGAGTGTACTAAAAAGACACTGAGAAAATTAGTCTTCCTTTATTCATGCAAATTCTTTAGAAAGAGTGAGAGCTTTCCAATAATTGTTCATATAATTGTAATAATAAATAATTACAATTAACAATTGTAATTATAATTTTTAGTGTCTATTGAGGATCTACTGTGTACCAGTCATAAACTGTTCTAATTCTTAAAGTAATTTTTTTTTTGTTTTTTGGAGATGGAGTCTTGCTCTGTTGCCCAGGCTGGAGTGCAGTGGCATGATCTTGGCTCACTGCAACCTCCGCCTCCCAGGTTCAAGAGATTCCCCTGCCTCAGCCTCCCCAGTACCTGGGACTACAGGTGCGCCATCAAGGCCGGCTAATTTTTTTGTATTTTTAGTAGAGACTGGGTTTTGCCATGTTGGCCAGACTGGTCTCGAACTCCTGACCTCAGGTGATCTGCCCGCATTGGCCTCCCAAAGTGCTGAGATTACAGGCATGAGTCACCACACCTGGCCCTTAATGTAAATTAATTTAATCTTGCAACAAACCTACGAAGAAGAGATTACTAGCCCCAAATTACTGATGAAGAAACTGGGGCATAGAAAGGCTAGGTAACTTGCCCAAGGTCTCACAGCTAAGAAGTAGCTGAGGGATGATTTGAACCCAGGAACTTGCTGCACTGCCTCTCTGGGGCCTTGAAGTCCCAGCCTGGGTATTCTTCTTCTTGTAAGGAAAAGATAGAAAAGCAAGTTCTGGTTAAAGATCTAGATTTGCAGACTCTTGAGTTGTTGAATCTTAAATGGAATAATCTTCAATGAGAATGTTGTCAAGCTCTAAACAACACTCACCCTAAATGTGTTCTAAATATTGATTTAAAAATTATTTGTGGCCACGCATAGTGGCTCACGCCTATAATCCTCGCACTTTGGGAGGCCGAGGCGGGCGGATCACCTGAGGTCAGGAGTTCGAGACCAGCCTAGGCAACATGGCAAAACCCCGTCTGTACTAAAAATACAAAAATTAGCCAGGCAAAGTGGAGCGTGCCTGTAGTCCCAGCTACTCAGGAGGCTGAGGCACAAGAATCACTTGAATCCAGGAAGTGGAGGTTGCAGATCACACTACTGCACTCCAGCCTGGGTGATAGAGCGAGACTCCGTCTGAGAAAATAAAAAATAATAAAAATAAATAAATAAATAATAAAAATATTTTTTAAAAATCATTTGCTCTCCTGATAGCTGTGCTCCTCAACAGGTATGAACACGCATTTTTTTCTAATCATAATTCTTCTTAAAAGAGGCAATTGGACCAGGCGAAGTAGCTCACAACTGTAATTTCAACACTTTGGGAGGCCAAAGCAGGATGATCGCTTGAGCCCAGGAGTTCCAGGCTGTGCTGACCTAAGTTCATGCCACTGCACTCCAGCCTGGACAACAAAGCAAGACCCTGTCTCAAAGAAAAAAAATATACTTTAAAAAGGGCTGTAAAAAATTAAAATAAAAGAGGCAATTTACGAATCCTTATAATGAAACACAGTGTGACAATTTTTTACATTAAAAAATACTTTTGTGATGAAAAATATAACAACTTTTACTTTATATATCTGGATTCCTTTAATAGTATAATAACCTAATTTAAAGTAAAATATTATTATCCAAGAAAAGGAGTTATTTCTATTCAGATTCACTATGTAAATGTAACCTACAATTCTAATCATTTGTGTTTCATAATTCCTATACTGTTTGCATGGGAAAAATTCATAAATACAATTTATAACAGAGGAATTGTTTCCTAGTTATTGTGAGCAGCTCAGTAATTAAATTCATCTTGTTTCAACTTTTCAAAAAATCATTAGAGGTCTTTTTTTTGGCATTACAAATCTCAAGCTTTTTAAAGAAAACTCAACAGCATTCATGTTATGCATTGGCATTGGAAGCAGATAACTTTCTCATCCCTCAGTGTGAACACTCTCCCTTCCGCAACCCTTCCATTCACAGAGCTGATTGTACTTTAGACAAAACTATAGTTTTTGAAATAGGCTTTGAAATTCTGGAAATAACTCTAAAGATTTGAGGAGAAAAATTGTTCCCCTGAAACCATGATACTAACTCATAACGTTTTGTACAAGTGTTAAAGCTCTTACATAGGAAAAGATTTTGTTTCTTGATATTATCTTCCATCTAATGCTGAAAACACACTTTTTTCCTCATGAGGTTTTCATTTCTTTCAGGATTGAAAAGATTTCATTAATCTCTTGGTAGCCGAAGTGCCAACAAATCCAGGTGCAGGAGACCAGGGAAGAGGGGGACCAGCCTTATTTCTGACTGGCTGTCTCTGTGATTATTTCCCCAGGAACAACGTGAAATACTGTCCTTCCCCAAACCGCCTCCACCTTTGGCCACCGCCTTCCACCCACAACAAATGCCAGATTCTCAGCTGTGCACCACAACAGTGTTTTAGCATGGTGCTTCTGTTGAAGGCACAGACGAAAATACTAAGGGAAATCATCAGCTTTGACTCTCAGCACCCAGACAGCTGTCACTCCAATTCTTTACCTTATTTTTCTTAAACTTGGCAATGATGCCCAGGTTTCTGCATTCATCAGCTCCTGGATGGCAGATGGTTGGTCCACTCCTTACAACAAATGGAAAGGTTGGTGATGAGTCGCGCAAGCAAACCTAGAAAATCTGAGGCTCTGTTGCAACCCATGAAAATCCTCGGGGATTTGTCCTTTCTACAAAATACAACGGGATGCATCATAACCTCGAGATTCCCACCCACCCCCAACCCAGGAAAACTTTGAGAGTTTCTTTCCATCTTTAATTTATAAAATATGTTTATCTCTCATGTTGAGAGCCAGGCGTTGCACCAGGAGCAGAAGATAGAATCATCACCACCCCCACTTTGGAGGGGCACCCTAAATGATGCAGTCAGTGCCATGATAAAGGGTGCTGCAGGATGTATGGAGACCCCATGGGGAGACACTGAGTTAGACGAGGGGGCCAGGACTGTCACCCACTGGTGCGACTGCAAGCAGTTCAAGGTGGCTGGAGTGGAGGTTCAATGAAGAGGAGGGTGGAAGGAAGCCAGGGGCCTGATCAGCAAGGGCCTCGCAGGCCACTTTATTTGAATCTGAACAGAACCACCTAAAAGTCAGGATGAAAAGGGAAGTGATGCTTTGAGGAAGCCACGGACCCAGCAAGATATGCAGTCAAAGGACAGGTTTGTTGGCTGGTTGGATGCAGGCAGAAAACTGCGGTGGCTAGTCCAGGAGGCATTCCAGGGTGGTACTTGCAGATGTTTGGGTGAGGCTGTCAGTCACCAAATAAGGAATACTGGAAAGGAGGGCAGTTAGGAGTGAGGATGAGGAGGGCAGGGTGGTTGTGTTGTGCATGGATGCCCGTGGGATGGCCAGAGTTGAGATGTCCAGTGGCCTTTTCACTACAGCTTTGAAGGGAGCAGTAAACCAGAGAATAGGAATTGGGGAACCGCTGGTCTTCAGGCAGCCATGGGAAAGGATGTGACTATCCAGAAAGAGAAGACACAACAAGGACAGAAGAAGGAAGAGGATAGGATTCCAGGAGTACCCAGTTTAAGAGACAAGCAATGTTTAAGTGGCACCCAGGGCAAAATGGAGAGTGGAGTGTGTTATGAGGACTTCAGAACATGGCTTTGGCTGGGCAGACAGCATCATTTAGTGTTTCAGGCTAACATTTGTGGCTCATTCCCCCTTCTCAATTAGGCAAACTCAAAGAAGCAGCTGTCACCAAGCGAACCTCAGAGCCATTCAAGCCTCTGTTTTCCTCGTTCCCAAACAACCTTAACTCTGGTTCTTTGTGTGATACTTGCTAACCAGGGGCAAGGCATTCTAGAACCTGGGGCACTACTTGGAGAAAAGGGGTGGAGAAGGGACCACATGGTGCTTATTTCTTTAACTCCTGACTGAAGCCTCTAACCCTGAACCTACAGCACAGGACTAAATGGATCTGTCATGAATGAAGGAATCTTGGCATCTCTTAAGGGATCAGAATCCCAGGGAGGCTGAGGGACTTTCCCAACACCACACAATTGGTTATTGGCAGAGCCTGGATTTCTGGGTTTTAAACCATGCTCACTCACCACTCCTAAGGGAACAATACCATGTAGCTATTCAGGTAAGAGCCATTTAGGCTCAGGACACATAAAAAGGAAAACCAAGATCCAAGGAGTAGGGATTATTCTCAGAGCCCTAACATTATTCCTGTCCTATGCTCTAGATGCCTCTTGTATTAGTACATTTTTGTACTGCTATGAAGACATACCTAAGACAGGTAATTTATAAAGACAAAGAGGTTTAATTGACTCCCAGTTCCACATGGCTGGGGAGGCCTCACAATCACGGCGGAAGGCGAAGGAGGAGCAAAGGCATGTCCTACATGGTGGCAAGCAATATAGCATGTGCAGGGGAACTGCCCTTTATGAAACCATAGATCTCGTGAGACTTATTCACTATCAAGAGAACAGCATGGGAAAAACCCACCCCCATGATTCAATTACCTCCCACTGGGTCTCTCCCCCCACGACACGTGGGGACTACGGGAGTTACAATTCAAGATGAGATTTGGGTGGGGACATGGCTAAATCATATCACTTCTGGTTAATGTGTGCTTCCCTATTGACACTCCTAAGCCAGTGCCATCCTTGTGCTCAACCCCTCCCCCACCACACACACACACAAACACACACACACACACACACACACACACACAAATCCCAAAGGCCCTTGGGTCAGGGCACCGGGCTTCCCCTGGGAGTTTTGGCAGAAACAGCACCAGACAAACAATGGAGGGCTGTGCACTCCCAAGGGCTCCTTCTAGGGCAGAGGTGGGGAAAGAGGAAGTGGCCATAGTAAGCGCCTTTTTCATGCTGCTGTGGCTCTTAGCTGAAAGCTTCTCTCCTAGTTTCCCAGAGGACGCCTCCTGCCCAGCCCCAAACAATGCTATCAGGTTCCTCTTAAATTGCCATCTGTTTCCCCCTTTTCCAGGACAATGCAGCCCAGTCTCAGCCTGTGAGCTGATACCCTGTGTTTTCACAGGTGCACACAAAGAAGGCATGTTTCCTCCTCACTCTTTGTTGTGGTCTTCTGCTGTGACTTTGTTTCCCGTGCTCTGGTCAGTTATAGTTCTCAGCTAAGGCAGAGAAGTCACATGGAACACGCCGTGAGTCAGAGGGCTGGCCGTTCCACCTGGTTCTGCTGCTCACCCAGCGAGGACCTGAGATTCCTAAATTCTCAGGTTTGGTTTCATCATTTGTTGAAGATAACAAGTAGCAATGGTGATAAGTAACCTGACTTTCTCAACAGAGAGGACCAAAGGAGCTAAATACCCCAAGCTCCCAAGTGCTCTACTACTGTAGACATCCCAACATGAAAGATTTTACATTTCACATTGTTTTAACTCCTCAAATAAAATCCAGTAAGTGCCATAGGGAATAAAGTAGTGTATATTATTTTGATGAAATACTATGCAGCTGTAAAAACAACAACAAAAGAGGCAAGGTGCAGTGGCTCACGCCTGTAATCCCAGCACTTTGGGAGGCCAAGGCGGGTGGATCACCTGAGGTCAGGGGTTCGAGACCAGCCTGGCCAACATGGTGAAACCCCATCTCTACTAAAAATGCAAAAATTAGCTGGGCAAGGTGGTGGGCGCCTGTAATCCCAGCTACTCAGGAGGCTGAGAAAGGAGAATTGCTTGAACCCAGAAGGCAGAGGTTGCAGTGAGCCGAGATCACACCACTGCACTCCAGCCTGGGCGACAGAGCAAGACTCCATCTCAAAAAAACAACAACAAAACCTCTGAAAGAGGCTGGGCACGGTGGCTCCTGCCTATGATCCCAGCAAGTTGAGAGGCCAAAGCGGGAGGATTGCTGGAGCCCAAGAACTCGAGATCAGCCTGGGCAACATGATGAGACCCCTGTCTCTTCGAAAAAAATTTTTTTAAATTTTAAATTAGCCAGATATGGTGGAAGACACCTGTGGTCCTAGCCACTTGGGAGACTGAGGTGTGAGGATCACTTGAGCCCAGGAGGTTGACGCTGCAGGGAGCCATGATTTCACCACTGCACTTCAATCTGGGCAACAGAATTACACACTATCTCTAAAAAAAAAAACAAAACAAAACAAAACAAAGAACAAACTTTGGAGATGTAGGGAAATGAAAAATGACTTCCCTCTACCCTTTAGGTTCTTTGGCTAGGCTATAAGTTAAATTGACATGAGACAGATTAACATAAGAAAAACCATATTTAATTATGTATGTGTACATGGAAGTCCCGCAAAATATGAGGCTCAAAGAAGAGTTTGAGACTTTCAGATAATTAAAGCTTCTATAGCATTGTGAGCTACAGAAAGGAACAGAAGCTTGGTGCATCTGGGTAGTGGTGAAGACACAAGTTATGGGAGGGTGAGAGGAGGAAATGTCTGGTGAATAAAGGTTGTCTTGCTATGTCCTACGGTTAACAATAACTTTATTGTATATTTCAAAATAGCTAGAAGAGAATATTTGGAACGTTCTCAATACAAAGAAATGATAAATGTTTGAGGTGATGGCTATCCCAATTACCCTGATTTGATCATTACACATTTTATGCATTTATCAAAATATCATGTGTACCCCATAAATACATACAATTATTATGTATCCATTTTTCAAATAAATTAATTAATTAAAAGTCTCCCAGGTGATAAAAGCTGTCTCTGAGCAGCCTTCTTCCTGATACAGATACTTTTACCTAGAGAGACTTCCTTAATAGATGTAAATTTCTTCTATAGGACAGCTTTTCAGAGCTACTCCTGTGTCTGCAGTTTCTCAGAATAACCAGCTCAAAATATGCCAAAGAAGTATATTTTGGGGTGGCATATTCTGGTCTCCTAAGTCATATTTTGGAGTGATGTGTTCTCAGCCTCAACAGAACTAGATCTGGCAACAGCTAATAATGTTGAAGATTTATATAACCTGTACCTCAGCGCTTGCCCTCCCAGGTATAATCTCTGAAGAAATTATCTGAAAATGCACAAAGGAAGACAGATTCACGACTGTTTGTAGCTGCATTGATTGAAATACCAAAAAAATAAAAACCAAGGGGGCAGGGGTGAGGAGAGAGGATTCTCTAAAGGCATACTAGACAAGGCACAGTGGCTCACATCTGTAATCCCAGCACTTTGGGGAGGTCAGGGCAAGTGGCTCACTTGAGCCCAGGAGTTTGAGACCAGCCTGGACAACATGGCAAAACCCTGCCTCTACCAAAAAAAACACAAAAAATTAGCCAGGCATGGTGGTGCGTGCCTGTAGTCCCAGCTAGCAGGGAGACTGAGGTGGGAGAATCACCTGAGCCCAGGCCCAGGAGGTCAAGGCTGCATTGAGTTATGATCATGCCACTGCACTCAAGCCTGGGCCACAGAGCGAGATTCTGTCTCAAAAAAAAATTAAATTAAAAAATTAAAAAATTAATGTACACCAGTAGAAGAATAGATCATCAATTATATTATATTCTTACAGTAACGTATTTATGTTAAGGAAAATAAATGTTCCCCATTTTAGTTTGAATGAAACTTGCAAACATAATGTTGAGTGAAATAAGCAAGCTGCAGAAAGTGCATACAGAATTATACCATTGATATAAAATTTGGAAATACGAAAAAACTCTCCAATGATTATAGATATAAACCCCAGTAATCAAAGAATAGAGAAAATCCTGGGGATAAGAAACACCAAATTCAAGTTGAGGGTTGCCTCAGGTGTGTGTAGGGGAATAAGATAAGTGCATTGATAATACTTCTTTATTAAGCTGGGTAGTAAGTACAGAAGTACTCATTGTGTGATCTTTTAGACCTCTTTGTTACGCACACACCTCAAAAGATGGCTTCATCACAGTGTTAAATGAAACAAAAGCACATATAGGATATGATTCTTTTTCCTGTAAGAACTATATATGTGCATATGTATATGTGTGTATGATTGGTAAACATAGAAAAAAAATCTGGAAGAGTATCAGCCAAACCTGTATTCATAGTATATCAATAGTGAATACCTCTGGGAGATAAAATCACAGGGTCCAAGAGCGGTTTCATTTCTTACTTCCTATATTTCTGCATTATTATCACAGATAAATTACACATCTAATAAACACCATGTATTAGATGTGTAATTAAATAATAAATAATGCATGAACCAATTTGAATAACACATGAACTATAGCCTTCGAATCTCAGTCCTAATGTTTCTTAACAACTGCTATGTAGTTCAGGAACTGGGCTAGATGCAGCAGATATCATGATTAACAAAAATTGATACAGCCCTGGTTCTCATGGTACTTATATTCTGGTGGGAAAGTCAGATATGAATCAAATACTTCAACAATCCTTAAAGTAACATGGCACCTATACTAAATGCTAGACAAGTTACACAGGATTTGACCTATTCATGGAGGTCAGAGACCATCTTAGCAGAAGAAGCTTGAGCTGTGATCTTTGAAGAGGAGCAGGAGTTAACTGGGAGAAGTGGGCCAAAATCGGCCTATGCAAAGGCCCCGTGGCAGGTGGGAGCCTGGTGGAATGAAGGGCTGGTTTATGTAACTGATGGTACCATGTGCTAAGATAGGAATTTCTTCAAGAATAAGTTTGGCTAGGCTGTTGGCAAGAAGGCTTTTGTTGGAGGAGCCTCTGGAAAAATGCCATGTGATTCAGAATGCTCCCAGTAACCCAGAGAAGCAGCAAATCCAGACAATTACTGGACAGACAATAAGACTAGTTGCTAGTACTTATTGAACACTGAACTTTGTACCAGGTATTGTTTTAAACACTGATACATACTAACTAATTTAATCCTTACCACAACCTTATGAGGTAAGTACTATCATTATGCCCATTGCACAATGAGAAAACTGAGAAACAAGTGGAAAACGCGAGAATAGAAGTTTTCATCATATGACATCTAGCTATGTAATGCCAAAAGAAACTCTAGTTATTGTAGTAGAAAAAAGAATGAATATATATTAAAAAATATATCCTTTTTAAAAATTTTACCAAAAAAAAATGGGATTCACTGAACTGGGAAAAATAGCTGTGTGCTCCTGGAGGGCTAAGATCACATCTATACAACCAACCATTGGCACAATGCCTGGCACCTAGTGGGCACTTCACAAATGCGTGCAACCGTAAGGTGGGAGCTGAATATATATGATTAATTTTCTACTTGATGTATTATGTGACCTCTAGTCCCCTGATAGAAAAATATTAGCTGTTTGTCCACAATTTGAGTTGTAAGTCAACCATCATTAATCAGCAATAGCAATCCTCCCTCATGAGAAGTTTAAGAAATGATCCCTCCTGAAACAAACAAAACAAAATAACAAAAACAAAAATCCTTCCAAGGGTTTGCAAGAGAAATTACAAATGTTGTTATAAATGTTCACTTTGCTTTTAGACAAGTGCCTTTCCAAATTAAGGACTTGCATTTATGAAGTGACACATCTATAAATTGGTAAGGATGACGCCAACTGACTTCAAACCATAAACAATTTTTAAACACTTAAGGTGCACTTTTAAAAATAAGCTAGAAAGGGGCTAATACCACACCTCACTATTTGCCAAATATGATGCTCCGTCAAAAAGTCTGGCTTTAATTACCATGTAGATTACAAATAGAGATGGACAGTCTCATGGCAAGAAACAAGGCTTCTTATGCCAACCTGTAAATCATTAAAGCCTGTTCCACGTAAAGCTGACTAGTCAATCCAACTGAAACTAGCGTGCCTGGACGGGTCGGCTGGCCCTGCAGAGCCCGGGGCTTTGCTGTGCTCCGTCAGCTGTTCTTCTTCTACTCCTAATGGGCCTCCATTCCCACTTTATATTTATATCCCAGCTGCTTGAAAAGGCCACGGCTGTGCCGACCAGACAGCAAAAATAGAAGAGGAGGAAATAACCATTCACATTAATAACCCATCCATTTTTAAAGCCTGAAACAAGAATTTTGGTCTATTCAGCTTCATTACACAATTTTTATAAGACACAAACTGAGACTGTGGTTTCTATGGCTGCTGGTACAAATATCTTGTGGCTGAGTTTTCCTCCAAATATGAATCATTTTGAAAAGCTTTCTAAAGTTATCTGTGGTATCTATTTTGTGGGATGATACATGAGAAAAATGGGGGCAGCTCTTGAATTACACACAGTCTAAATATAAACAATAATATTGCTCAAATACACAACTTTAAAAGCTGAGTTTGAACAGTGGGAAGAGAACTGGTCTGGATGGGAAGAGGACCCGAGCTGGAATCCTCGCTGTGCTATGCACAAGGCCAAGTGGCTTTGCTCATTCCCAAAACAGGCCAGCCAGCTCGTGGCGATTAGTGAGATAATGAGCTTGCATGTCCCTGGCACAGGATCTGTGCCTGATAATGCTTTCCTTTCTTTAGCATAGGCAATGTGTGTACTGAATTTTAGTGATTTCATTCGGTACTACCGTATGTGCTTGCTCCATATTTTTAATCCAACCAGTTCTAAGCGACTTTATGAGAACACACATTTTAACATAAATGCATTTGGATTTACTGTTCTTAAGTAGAAAGCTGAGTAGTTTCTATAAAAGGGAACTCTAAAGACTATAGGATAGAAATTATCTGTTCAGCAAAGTCCTACTTGAAGATTAAGAACAGGGACTTTTTTGGTGGGGGTGGGAGGGATAGAGTCTTCCTCTGTCACCCAGGCTGGAGTTCAGTGGCGTGATCTCAGCTTACTACAACCTCTGCCTCCTGGGTTCAAGTGATTCTCCTGCCTCAGCCTCCCCAGCAGCTGGGATTACTGGTGTACACCACCATGCCCGGCTAATGTTTGTATTTTTAGTAGAGATGGGGTTTCACTGTGTTGGCTAGGCTGGTCTCAAACTCCTGACCTCAGGTGATTCACTCACCTCAGCCTCCCAAAGTGCTGGGAATACAGGTGTGACCCACTGCACCTGGCCAAGAACAGGCAGGGACTTCTTGACTCATAGCTCCTTAACCATTGCAGAGGCTCCCTACACACGGAAAGGCAAGAAGAACCTGTCAGAAGAGGCTACTGATGGGAGGAGGGAAGAGACAAAATGAAAAAACTGTAGTTGCTATTAATGTCTCAAGTCATCAAGCTCAACAGCTATATGGGACCTTAGAAGTCTAGTCCAGGGCCAGGCGCAGTGGCACATACCTGTAATCCTAGCACTTTGGGAGGCCAAGGTAGGTGGATCACTTAAGCTCAGGAGTTGGAGACCATCCTGGGCAACATGGTGAAACCCTGTCTCTAAAAATTACAAAAATTAGCCAGGCATGGTGGCATGCAACTGTAATCCCAGCTACTCAGGAGGCTGAGGTGGGGGGATCGCTTGAACCCAGGAGGCGAAGGTTGCAGTGAGCTGAGATGGTGCCACTGCACTCCAGCCTGGGCAAGAGAGTAAGACCCTCTCTCAAAAAAAAAAAAAAAAAACCTCCCACCCCCCGCAAAAATAACACAACAAACAAACAAACAAAAAAGCAAGTCTAGTCCAAATTCCTGACCTTTTAGACTGAGAGAACAAGACTAAAGAAAATAGATTGCTTCAGCTCACCCAAGTTTAATACGGTTTTAACTGCAACCAGAAAGCAGTCTAATGGAAGCACTTTAGTCTACAGATGTAAAAATATAATAATAATACTTAACCCATACTAGTTAACCAGTGGGTATCATTTTCTAAATATTTCATGTAGGAGTCATATACACAGTGAGAAAGACAGGATCCCGCTCTGTTGCCCAGGCTGAGTGCATTGGCGCAATCATAACTCACTGCAGCTTTGATTTCTTGGACTCAAGCGATCCTTCCACCTCTGCCTCCCAAGTAGCAAGGACTACAGGCAGGTGCCACCATGCTCAGCTAATTTTTTTTTTATTTTTATTTTTTGTAGAAATAGGGTCTTGCCTTTTTGCCCAGACTGGTCTCAAACTCCTGAACTCTGGCTATCCTCCCACCTCAGCCTCCCAAATTGCTGGGATTACAGTCATGAGCCACCACACCTGGCCACATTTTTTAAACAGCAATTTTCTTTCATTATGAATGAAGAACCCTTGCCCCACATCCCCAGTGCATGCCCCCTGGAAAATTTAAAGTTATTGGAGAGAATACTAGTACTAATTTGCCATTCTGTCATGGGGGCTTTCTTTTCCATATGAGAATAGGGTAGAGAAGCAGACCAGATATAACCCACTGAAAGGTAAATTCAGGAAACATCTTCCCACTTAATACACTCTTCTTACCAGGGAGATAACTTATAGAGCTGGGAGGAAATTGCATACCTAAAAGCAACCAGGGTGTAAAGATTGCTGGCTGTCTGAAAAGTGAAGTGAGAATGAAGAACAGGTAGAAGGAAATCACGGTGGGCATTCAAAGGAACTGGGCACCGAATCAGTGAAAAGTGCCCACTGACTCAGATTCATGGAATAATCAAAGGGAGTTTGCTATAGAACAACTACATGTAGAACTGTACTCAAGTCAAGGTCAGGGCTTTATTTATTTATTTTATTTTGAGACAGAGTTTCCCTCTGTCACCCAGGCTGGAGTGCAGTGGTATGATCTCGGCTCACTGCAACCTCCGCCTCCCAGGTTCAAGCAATTCTCCTACCTCAGCCTCCCAAGTAGCCAACACTACAGGCAGGCACCACCACATCTGGCTAATTTTTGTATTTTTAGTAGAAATGGGTTTTCGCCATGTTAGCCAGGCTGGTCTCGAACTCCTGACCTCAGGTGATCCGCCTGCCTTGGCCTCCCAAACTGCTGGGATTACAGGCATGAACCACCGCGCCCGGCCAAGGTTTTTATTTTGTTTTATGTTTTCTCTGCTCTTGAGTTTGGGTTTCAATAAACCCTAGGTTTAAGTGATCAATTATGTAATAAAGATACCAACTTTTATTGAGATGGCAAGACTAGTGTGCCCATTGTTGCCTTCATGCTTAACAATTAATAAAGTAAGGCTAAGTGTTACAGAATAGCTAGCCAGATTTCCTTAAGTCAACAATGTGAAGAGAGAGGGAAGGGCCTACTCTAGGTTAAAAGAGACTTAAGAGCTATAATAACCAAACACAATATGTGGACCTTGACTGGATCTTGTTCAAATAAGCCAACTGTAAATGACATTTAGGGACAATTGGAGAAACTTGAAAAAAAAATGAGTATTAAATGCTACTGAGGAATTACTACTAATTTTGTTAGATGTGATAATGGTATTGAAGGTGGGTAGGAAAATGTTCTTACTTTTCAGTGATGCATAGTTAGTACTTATGGGAGAAATACCATGATATCTATGATAACTTTAAGAAAGATAGTAGATTAAATAAATTAGCTAATTAGAGTCTACCATGCTCATTGGCCATCCAAAGCAAACAGACCTTGAGATTTCATTAAGGAAAGGAGCAGACATTATTTGACATCCCTTGAATTGGTTTACCATGTCCATTTACTCTTACAGTAAATGGTAAAACTCTCCAGTACCATGGAAGCTATATTTCTTAAAAGAAATGAAACACTTTACATTTGGGTATTAGGATCATTTGAAAGTAGAGATTACTAATTTCATAAATGTATATTTTTATAGCATTGTTTTCAATTTTTAAAATGTCTCCAGATGGGCACGGTGGCTCACGCCTGTAATCCCAGCACTTTGGGAGGCCGAGGCGGATGGATCACAAGGTCAGGAGTCCAAGACCAGCCTGGCCAATATGGTGAAAGTCCGTCTCCACTAAAAATACAAAAATTAGCCATGTGTGGTGGTGCGCACCTGTAGTCCCAGCTACTTGGGAGGCTGAGGCAGGAGAATCACTTGAACCTGGGAGGTGAAGGTTGCAGTGAGACAAGATTGCACCACTGCGCTCCATCCCGGGTGACAGAGCATGACTCCATCTCAAAAAAAAAAAAAAGAAAGAAAGAAAAAGAAAAAGAAAATGAAAACGAAAAAAATGTCTCCAGAGACACTGGGTTTTGGCTGTGTGATGGTTTCAAGCAATAAAGCAGTAATAGCAAACATGATGGGAGAAAGCATGGAGGAAAAAAAGCCACAGTTAGGTTCTCCCAATAAATTAGACAATATACTTTTCAAAGCGTTAAAGACATGATCGGCAAATCCTTTCTTAGCTTCCTTTTCTCCACTCATGGGTTATGCCAGCTATGGATTCTCCTCTAGGTAGGCTGGAAGGTGGAGAGACAGTCAGATGTGGTTTTGAAAGGGCAGGCATCATTGTTCCTGCTCTCATCAATGAACGCTTTCTGACTGCTTGCAGTGATGCAGTGAGAGCCATGGCCAAAGCAAGCCACTGACTATTGGACAAGAGGGGGCTTTGCAACTGCCACCCCCAGGGCTTCCTGCAGGCACTCAACACCTTACACGTCCTCCCTCTGTGAGCACAGACTACGTCCTCTTTGTGTTAACCTGAAGTATTAGCTTTGACAGCTGATACCTGGCATTTGCAAGGTAAAGCCAGGGTTAATTTATGAGGCATATTTTCAACTCTCTGTTTACTAAAAAGAAAGTCATCATATTCAAAAACGGTCATGATGACAACTCATCGCCAGGAGGAGAGCCGCGGGAAAGGTAAGTTTGGACTGCACCATTTTCTCTCTTGACCCTGCTCCTCTCATGACAAACAGCCTCAAGTTTTGAGAAAGCTGGTGAAGGTTGGGAGAATTATCCACTTGGCATGGATAGAATTGTTTTTCTGGGCTTCAGGGAACGGTGCCCTCATTAGCACCACATTCTCGTCAAAAGAGCTAACGCCACTGCTCTCCACTCTACCATCTATATTAATTTTATCTCTGATTTTACAGAGACATACTCAGAAAACGTCTTTAAAATATTTCTATAAATAGCCTAATCATAGTATCAACAAACATGCTTTTAAAAAAAAAATCTTAGAAACAATAGTCCATTTGCCTAGTAATTAGTTAACACCCAAGCATGCCTTCAAAGGAAAGCATGACACAAGCACTGTGAGATTCCTATCTCTGCGATCAGTGCAGGCTCCTGAACAACAGGAAATACAGTGTTAAAGGAATTTAACTCTACTGGAACTGCAGCTTTGAAGACAGGAATATTTATGCCAGGCTTTGTTGTTCTGAAGTTACTGATTTGTCCCCAGTTACCACATAGGCTCTTAAGAGATCTAAGAAGAAACTTCCAACCTACAGGGATATATTGGATTCCATGATCTGCAGAATATATAATTCTACACTAAAGCTTTCTGTCTATAAACACACACACACACACACACACACACAAACACACACATGACATTGGTGTTTGTCTGTTTGTTTGCTTGCTTGCTTGTTTTTTTTGAGATAGGGTCTCACTCTGTCACCCAGGCTGGAGTACAGCGGCGCAATCATGGCTTACTGCAGCCTTGACCTCTCAGGCTCAAGTGATCCTCCCATCTCAGCCTCCCGAGAACTGGGACCTCAAGTCCACCACCACACCAGGCTAATTTTTTTAAAAAATCTTTTGTAGAGACGGGGTCCCACTGTGTTACCCAGGCTGGTCTGGAACTCCTGGGCTCAAGTGCTCTTCCCACCTCGGCTTCCCAAAGTGCAAGGATTACAGGCATGAGCCACCATGCTTGGTTCTGACATTGTTTACCTTGTTATTAGTGCACTGTATTTCACCACAATCAAACCTGTGAAAAATTCCTTCCTGTGTTTGTCAACATAATTTTGAAATTAAATACTTTAAGACACAGATGAAAGAGCCAAAAATACTTATTTGACTCATAGTAGTTGTCATCTACCCCATTAAAAATAAAAATCACTACTTTTCCGGAAAACCTATCAGCCTATTGTAATTTTAATTGTTCATTTGCTTTCAGGTTGAAAAATATATATCTTAAGCTGAGCAAGGTGGCTTATCCCTATAATCCCAGCACTTTGGGAGGCCGAGGCAGGCGGATCACCTGAGGTCGGGAGTTTGAGACCAGCCTGGCCAACATGGAGAAACCCTGTCTCTACTAAAAATACAAAATTAGCCGTGTGTGGTGGTGCATGCCTGTAATCCCAGCTACTCGGGAGGCTGAGGCAGGAGAATCACTTGAATCCAGGAGGCGGAGGTCACAATGAGCCAAGATCGTGCCATTGCACTCCAGCCTGGGCAACAAGAGCAAA
This sequence comes from Pongo pygmaeus, assembly GCF_028885625.2. Lineage (NCBI taxonomy): Eukaryota > Metazoa > Chordata > Mammalia > Primates > Hominidae > Pongo > Pongo pygmaeus. Next base: position 124,953,046 of record NC_072384.2, read on the forward strand.
ATTCCATCTAAAAAATATATATATATATATCTCTCTCTCTCTCTTAAATGTCAATGATATCTTCCATAGATGCTTACCCAGTGGCCTAAATCTGACAGGATGTGCAGCCATTAATGTGGAATTCACTAAGCTTGAAATCCTGTTTTCAGGCTCAACACACTAGATTTTCTAGGTCTTGACACTGTTTCCTTTCATCTCTTTTAATCATGCCTTGAATTCCTCCAGCACCATGGGACCAGCCAAAATACAGGTATCTATTCAAAAATTTTAACTTTGCACTGAGGCAAAGGAATGCTCTGGAAATTTAAGTTAACCCACTGCCTCCACTTTTCTCTCCAACTTAAAGCTCAGGAAACCAGAACCAAATACTAACATTTCTCTCCAGAAAAAAATAAGGAAATACATGTGCAGGAAGCTTAGGATAATATTGTCACATTGCGAATCTGTAAAAGCAGAAAAAAAAAGCCTAAATTTCAAATAGGATAATAATAAGTTAGAATGTAGCCGTACACTAGAAGAATAGTGAAATAAATTATGGCATTATCTTTTTTGTGTGTAGGGAGGGTGCAGGAACGAGATTCTCACTCTGTCGCCCAGGTTGGAGTGCAGTGGTGCAATCTCTGCTCACTGTAACCTCCCCTTCCTGGGTTCAAAGGATTCTCCTGCCTCAGCCTCCCAAGTAGCTGGGATTACAGGCATGCGCCACCACACCCAGCGAATTTTTTATTTTTAGTAGAGACAAGATTTTGCCATGTTGGCCAGGCTGGTCCCGAACTCCTGACCTCAAGTGATCTGCCTGCCTTAGCTTTCCAAAGTGCTGGGATTACAGATGTGAGCCACCTCTCTCGGCCAACATTATCATTTTAGAAGCTGCTTTCTAATACTACCCATTGATGTAAAACTGCTTACGTTAATGTTAAATTTTAAAAGTAAGGATATAGGCCGGGCGTGGTGGCTCACACCTATAATCCCAGCACTTTGGGAGGCCAAGGTGGGTGGATCACAAGGTCAGGAGATAGAGACCATCCTGGCTAACATGGTGAAACCCGTCTCTACTAAAAGTACAAAAAATTAGTTGGGCATGGTGGTGGGCGCTTGTAATCCCAGCTACGGGAGGCTGAGGAAGGAGAATGGCACGAACCCGGGAGGCGGAGCTCACAATGAGCCGAGATCACACCACTGCACTCCAGCTTGGGTGACAGAGCGAGACTCTGTCCCCAAAAAAAAAAAACAAAAGTAAAGATACAATATTTCGTACATAGTATATTTCTAATTTTGGTAAAGAAATCTTTATAGGAAGAACAGTTAGAAAGCGACGTGAATCTCTGAATAATGGAATAACTATGATTTTTTCATTTTTATCTTTTTATATTTTCCAAATTATCTGAAATGTACATTTAGAACTTTTGTAAAAATAAAACAATAAATATTTATTTAAAATAAAGTTGTCTATGCTGGCCATGGTAGTGTGTACCTGTAGTCCCAGCTACTCAGGCAGCTGAGGCAGGAGGATCGCTTGAGCCTAGGAGTTCGAATCCAGCCTGGGCAAGAAGTGAGACTGCATCTCTATAAAAAATTTAAAAATAAAATATAAAGTAGCCTAAGTGCAGTACCTCCCTCCTTTATCCTGCATAAAAATGTCAGGTAAAATGAGTCCAAATGAATTCAAAGTTCATTGGTGAAAAAAAAATGTTTAGATTTTGCAGTAGTTAGTGCATTCATTTTATAATAGATTGCAAAATTTCAAAGCAAATAAAACATAAAATAGAACTGTACATATCCATGATATACATTTACATTTCAAAGGTGGAATCTTAACTGTACATGTGTATACACACACACACACACACACCCCAGCAACATTTTACCAAACACAACACCATGTGTTCATTTGGATTTTAGCAAGCTCTTGCATGCAACTTTTTGAAAGCTCCCTTCAAAACTGATATCCCCATTTGCTAGGACCCTAAAGCATATTTATTTTTCTTTCTTTCTTTTTATCAGTAATTATGTATTGAACACTGATTATAGGCCAAGCACTATACTAGTATGTGAACAGGGATACATTAACAAATAAAGCAGATATGATCTCTGCATTTTCTCTTGCTCTCACTAGAATATAAGTATCAACGAATACTAAGCTAGTACTCATTACAACTCACAACAGCTCTGTTTAGGAAAAGTACCTAGTGGGGCTCTGGTATACATGAGACATCAGTAAAGACTTCTCTGAAAGATGAGGAAGAACCAGCCATAGGAATAGCATTCTAGGCAGCTGGGGCAGCATATACAAATGTCCTGGGACAGAAAGGCATTTGCTGTGTTTTACTGCTAAGAATACAGTGTAGCTGAGGCAGGGTAACTGGTAGGAGAATGATATGGGGTGGGTGGGGTTACAAAGGAGGTTGGCAGGAGTCACAGCAGGCAATGGCTTCTGCAGACTGTGGTAAAGGGTTGGATTTGCTGCAGCAGAAGCCAATGGATGATTGCAAGTGTTTAAAAAACACTTTGTTTTTAACTAAATATGGATTCACAGGAAGTTGCCAAGTTAGTACACAGATTTCTGTGTACCCTTCATCCAGCTTCCCCCAGTGGTGTCATCTTACATATATTTATATATATATACACACACATATATATAGTATTATATATATACAATATGAATAGTATATATAATATATATTATATATAGTATATAATATATTATATATATTATATATAATATAAATACTATATAATATATATTATATATAATATAAATACTATATAATATATATTATATATAATATAAATACTATATATTATATATAATATAAATATATATAAATATATATATTTTTATATATATAAAATACTATATATACTGTGTATATATAATATATATACTATATATGTGTATACATGTATACATACATGTATGCATGTGTGCATACGTGTATACATACATTTATGCATGTGTGCATACGTGTATTCATACATGTATGCATGTGTGTATACGTGTATGCATGTATGCATGTGTATACCTGTATGCATGTATGCATGTGTATACCTGTATGCATGTATGCATGTGTGTATACCTGTATGCATGTATGCATGTGTGTATACCTGTATGCATGTATGCATGTGTGTATACGTGTATGCATATATGCATGTGTGTATACGTGTATGCATATATGCATGTGTGTATACATATATGTATGTGTATACATATATGTATGTGTATACATATATATGTGTGTATATATAATACTACATATACACTATATATATAATACTATATATATAAAATACTATATATGTGTGTATATATATACACATATATACATATATGTGTGTATATATATATAATACAATATCAAAATCAGGAGATTGGCATTGGTGCAATACTATTAACTAGATACAGGTCTTATTCAGCTTTTACCAACGTTTACATGCATTCATTCATTTGTATACATGTATATAGGTTTATGCAATTTTGTATGGATTCTAGCAAAGGATCTAAATGAGTGATATAATCCGATTTATGTTTTTGACATCAACTGCTAAGAGGAGAATGGGTTGTGTCAGAAGACCAGTTAAGAGGCTGCTACTTTAATGCAGCGAGGGCCAATAGTTGTTCAAGCTAGCGTTGAGGCAGCATAGATGGTGAAAATAAATGGAATTATTTGGGAGGTAGAAGAGGTGGGGTCCATAAGGCTTGGGGTAAACTTGATGTGAAAGATGAGAGAAGGGAAGAAATGAAAATACTCACAGGTTTCTGGCTTGCACAGCTTAAACAGCCAGGTGGGTGGTGATGTTTACTGGGAGGATGCTACTTGGTCAAGGAGAAGGTTTGGTGGAGGGTGTCTTGAATGTATAAATTTGAGATGCAGATGAAAGAACATTGGGTGGAAGACACACATTTGAGAGTCAACAGCATAAAGACACTATTCAAAGCCAATAAAAGGCTTTGTGCGAGGTCACCAATGGGGTAAGTATAAAGAGAGGAGGCGAGCCAGAGCAGAGTGCTGAGCAACTCAATACTGTAAATAGCACATGCTCTTCTGGCCTATCATTTGCAGGTCATTGCATCAATAATCTCTTTAGAGAGACTACAAACCTCAAGCTGCAGAGATCCTGCCTTATAATCCTGCTCTATTCTTGACAATGCCTGGCATGGTTCTGTGCACATGAGGAATGCTCAATGAATTCACTTCCATTCAGTAAATATTTGCTAATCATGACCAATTGCACTAGGGAGACAAAGAAGACCCCTGGTTAATTGGTTCAACAGTTACTCCCAACTTCCACCTGTATTAAAATAATGAAGTGAATGGAGTCAGATTGGACATTTTCCTCTCTTCTGATATTGATTTGACTGTACAAAAAAGATATCAGGCCAGGCACAGTAGCTAATGCCTGTGGAGGCATTCGGGAGGCCGAAGTGGGAGGATTCCTTGAGCCTAGGAGTTTGAGACCAGCCTGGGCAGTACAATGAGACTCCATCGCTACAAAAAATATTTTTTAAAATTAGCTGGGGCTGGGCACAGTGGCTCACACCTATAATCCCAGCACTTCAGGAGGCCGAAGTGGATGGATCACTTGAGGCCAGGAGTTTGAGACCAGCCTTGCCAACATGGTCAAAACCCATCTCTACTAAAAATACAAAAATTAATTGGGCATGGTGGTGCATGCCTATAATCCCAGCTACTCAAGAGGCTGAGGCATGAGAATTGCTTGAACCTGGGAGACAGAGGTTGCAGTGAGCCAAGATCATGCCACTGTACTCCAGCCTGGGTGACAGAGCAAGACTCCATCCCCCACAACCCCAAAAAAATTAGCTGGGCATGATGCCACACATATGTGGTCCCAGCTACTTGGGAGGCTGTGGTGAAAGGATCACTTGAGCCCAGGAGGTCGAGGCTGCAGTGAGCCATGATCATGCCACTACACTCCAGCTGAGTGACAGAGCAAGTCTCTATCTCAAAACAAAACAAAAGATGTTAATTTAAAATGTTTCATATTTTCTTCTCAATACTGACACCAGCCACCTCTAACAATGTTTTCTAAAGTGTTAATATCTTATTGAAGAGGACACACAAAAAATGGAGATACATTCCATGCATTAATTCTGGCATTAATTCTTCTGATCCATAAATCAGAAGAATTAATACTATTAAATGACCATAATAACTAAAGCAATCTAAACATTCAATACAATTCCTATCAAAATTCCAATGACATTCTTCACAGAAATAGAAAAAATAACCCTAAAATTTCTATGAAACTAGAAAAGACCATGAAGAGTCAAAACAACACTGAGCAAAAAAACAAAGCTGAAGACATCACACTATCTGACTTCAAAATATATTCATAATACAAAGCTATAGTAAGCAATGCAGCATGGTATTGGTATAAAAACAGATACAGAGACCAATGGAACAGAATACAGAACTCAAGAATAAGTCCACATATTTACAGCCAAATGATTTTCAACAAAAGCGCCAAGAACAAACACTGGGGAAAGGGCAGTCTCTTCAATAAAAGGTGCTAGGAAACTGGATATTCACAGGCAGAAGAATGAAATTAGATCCCTATCTCCCACCATATTTAAAAATGGACTCAACATGGATTAAAGACTTAAGTGTAAAACCCAAAACTGTAAAACTACTAGAAGAAAACACTTTAGGACATTGGCTTAGGCAAAGATTTTATGGGTCAGACTTCAAAAGCACAGGCAACAAAAACGAAAATAAACAAAAAGGACTATATCAAACTAAAAATATTCTGCACAACGAAGATGAGAATCAACAGAGTAAAGAGACAACCTGCTGGATGGGAGAAAAGTTGTGCAAACTATTTATCCAACAAGGAACCAACATTCAGAATATACAAGGAACTCAACTCAATAGCAAAAAACACAAATGATCCTATTTTTAAATGGGCAAAGGATCTGAACAGATGTTTCTCAAAAGAAGGAAGACCAATGGCCAACAGGTATATAAAACAATGCTCAATATCACTAATCATCAGGGAAATGCAAATCAAAACCCCACTGAGATATCATCTTACCCCAGTTAGGCTGGCTATCATCAAAAAGACAAAAAATAACAAATCCTGGCAAGGATATGGAGAAAAGAGAACTCTTATACACTGTTGGTGGGAATGTAAATTAGTATAGCCACTGTGGAAAACAGTATGGAGATTTCTCCAAAAAAAAAAAACTAAAAATAGAACTACCGTACTATCCAGCAATCCCACTACTGGGTATTTATCCAAAGGAAAGGAAATCAGTATATAAAAGATAAATCCACACCCACATGTTTATTGCAGCTCTATTCACAATTGTCAAGAGATGGAATCAACCTAAATGTCCATCAACAGATGAATGGGTAAAGAGAATGTGGTATATATACACAACAGAATACTAGTCAGCGATAAAAAAGAATAAAATCCCGTCATCTTCAGCAATATCAATAAACCTGGAGGATATTATTATGTTAAGTGAAATAAGTCAGGCACAGAAAGATAAATACCACGTGTTCTCACTCCTGTGGGAGCTGAAAAAAATTGAACTCATAGAAGTAAAGAGTAGAAGTGTGGTTATTTGAGACTGAGAAGGATGGAGGAAGGGGAGGATAGAAAGAGGTTGGTTAATGGATGCAAAGTTACAGCCTGATGGGGAAAATATGTTCTAGTGTTCTGTAGCACTGTAGGATGAATATGATTAACAATAATTTACTATATATTTTCAAAAAGCTGAAAGACAAGAATTTGAATGCCCACAATACAAATGATAAATGTTAGAGGTGATGCATATGTTAATTATCTTTATTTGATCATTACACATTGTATATATGTACTGAAATATCACTCTATCACATAAATATGTACAATTATTATGTGCCAACTAAAAATAAAAGGAAAAAAGAACACAATTATTAAAATCACATTTTTGGCCGGGTATGGTGGCTCATGTCTGAAATCCCAGCACTGTGGGAGGCCAAGGCAGGCGGATCACCTGAGATCAGGAGTTCGAGACCAGCCTGGGCAGCATGGAAAAACCCCGTCTTTACTAAAAACACAAAAAAAATTACCCGGGCATGGTGGCACACACCTGTAGTTCCAGCTACTCAGGAGGCTGAGGCAGGAGAATCACTTGAACCCAGGAGGCAGAGGTTGCAGTGAGCCAAGACTGCACCACTGCACTCCAGCCTGGGTGACAGAGTGAGACTCCATCTCAAAAATAAATAAATTAATTTAATTAAATCACATTTTCTTCATAAAAATATGTATTTTTATGAAAAAGAATTCATAATTTTAAGAGTGATATTCCTCTTTTTATTTTATCATATTTAACGACATTGCTGAACAAATGGAAATTTTGATGTTTGGGAGAAGAAAGTACAAATTTCCTAGAATTATCATATGCCAAAATAACAGTTGTTTATTAAATACTTTTGAGAGTTTTTGGAAACCATTAAATGCAGGCTGTGGTGGGTATACCATAATTCCTAAATGATAATGGCAAAACAGCTTATTGATTAATCAAATATTTCAGTTGCTATGGAAACAATTGCTAGTATGTTGGGTGATATGGTTTGGCTTTGTCCCCACCCTAATCTCATCTTGAATTCCCACATGTTGTGGGAGAGACCCCGTGGGAGGTAACTGAATTGGCGTGGGGGGCAGGTCTTTCCCATGCTGTTCTTGTGACAGTGAATAAGTCTCACGAGAACTGATGGTTTTAAAAACAGGAGTTTCCCTGCACAAGCTCTCTCTCTTTCTCTTTGCCTGCTCCCATCCATGTACAACATGACTTGCTCCTCCTTGTCTTCAACCGTGATTGTGAGGCCTCCCCAGCCACATGGAACTGTAAGTCCATTAAACCTCTTTTGTAAATTGCCCAGTCTTGGGTGTGTCTTTATCAGCAGCATGAAAACAGACTAATACATTGGTTTCAAATATCACCATTGTGAGAAATTATCTAATATATCAAAAACAAGAAAAATACATTTTCTATTTCATAGAGTGCCCTTTGACTCTTCTGTCTGATAGCATGGGCTTTGTGATGGGTGCTTTAGCTTGAAACTGAATACAAAGTGAGAAGGCATGAGGGTGGTGTGAGTGGCTCCTTGCTATGAATCTGAAAAACCTTTTGTTGGATGGATGGCCTAGAGAAACTTCTCACTCTTCAGAGAATTCAGAATTTTTGACCCTTTTCAATATATCTGTAATTGTATTTAATTCTTTTTTCTAACTTACAAATCAATACCATAATTTTATGTATTCATTCAGTGACTAGTTATTGGGTCCCATTATGTGCTAGCCATGGTTCTAGAGACATAAAAACAAAAATCCTTGTTTTCTCCCCATTCAAGTGGGGTACTCAGAAAATAAACAAAATGCATCTCATGAAGGAATTCAGGAATAAAATCTGAATGCAGAAGAGACATACAGTTGTGATGGTGCTAAAGACCACAGCCAAAGCATAACCCATGCTTTATGGGATCTAGCATTCAAATCATTTTGGTTAGTCCTGTGGACTGACCATGTCTCCCCTCCCCATCAAAATTCATATGTTGAAGCCCTGATCCTCAATGTGGTTGTATTTGGAGATGGGGCCTCTAAGGAAGTAATTATTGTTAAATGAGGTTGATACGGTTTGGTTTTGTGTCCCCACCCAAATCTCACCTCAAATTGTAATCCCTGTGTGTTGGAGGAAGGGTCTGGTGGGAGGCAACTGGATCACAGGGGTGGATCTCCCCCTTGCTGTTCTCGTGATAGTGAGTTCTCACATGATCTCATGGTTTAAAAGTGTGTGGTACTTCCCCCTTCTCTTTCTCTCTTTCCTGCTCTGCCATGGTAACACATGCTTGCTTCCCCTTTGCCTTACGCCATGACTGTAAGTTTCCTGAGGCCTCCCAGCCATGCCTCCTGTACAGCCTGCAGAACTGTGAGTCAACTAAACCTCTTTTCTTCATAATTTATCCAGTCTCAGGTAGTTCTTTATAGCAGTGTGAGAACAGATCAATATAAAGGTCATAAGGTTGAGCCCCTGATCTAGTAGGATTCATGTCCTTATAAAAAGAAACAACAGAGAGCTCTCTGTCACTCTGTTTATCATATGTTATCATACGAGGATACAGCAAGAAGGCAGCCCTCTGCAAGCCAAGAGAGCCTCACCTGAGTCCCACCATGCTGGCCTGACCTTGGACTGCCAGCCTTCAGAACTGTGTGTGAGAAAACACATTTCTGTTGTTTAAGCCACCCATTCTGTCGTAATTTGTTATGGCAGCCTGGAGAGACTAATACAATTAGTAAGACAGATAAAGCCTGGACGATCACTTACTGCAATGGTCTTTAATAACCACTTTCTAGTGTTTTAGTTTTATGGCTATTTGACAGGTAATATCAGAGCAACTAAGTCTGATTTGGGGAGGAAAAAAACCCGATGTGTTATTTACATCTTACATTCTCCATTCTCTTCTTTTATAATAATTTATCCTCTACCTCCTTCCAAACAGGTTTGCAACATCCTTACTATAAAAGCTATAAATTGAAATAATGATGACATGGAATAAAAGGAGAAACCAAAAGCAGGAAAATGTGGAAACATGTTCAAGGTGGAAGAACTAACACAGTCATTTGTGTTGAGCCTCTTGATGGCCAAGCAAAACTTAGGGAAGTGAGAACAAGATTGACCATCCTAGAACCAATCTGGGGACTTAGGTGCCATGTGTCATGTGTGATCTGTGCGGGGCCAGCAAAGCCACAGCTGGTGGTCAGCAAATGAAAACTATTCCCCAAAGATCCCATTCCCCCAGAGAATGTCTGCATGATAATTTTCCACTTCATCTAACTTAGCTTCCTGTTCATTGTAAGACCTGAATAAATGCTTTTTCCTCATATTAATTTTTACAAATGAATGAATGGGATTTCAGAGCTACCCAAATCAGAATTTGAAAACAATACTCTTTTGTGTGTTCTTAGGAGGCAGGAAGCATACTAAAACCGCCCGAAGGCACCATATAAAAGGTTACACAAAGATCACCACTGGTCACTATCTTCAGGATCTATGGTGAATTTGGGAACCTAGCCACCTATCTCCACACTCTAATTTTGCTCTAATTCTGTAGCAAGTTGATCAAACTGTCCTGCTGTCAGCCAGCTATCTAGGACCAAGTCATAATGTAAGGATCTGGGGAGGAATAAGGTACTGATAAGAAGCGTGCTGTGTGGGCACTTTGCTTAGGAGTACAGTCCGGATCTGATGGCTGTTTTATCCTATCTCACTTCCAGCACATTCATTCATGTATTCATTCATTCATTCTCTGTCTCTCTTTTTTTTTTTTTTTTTTTGAGAGGGAGTCTCGCTCTGTCGCCCAGGCTGGAGTGCAGTGGCGCGATCTCGGCTCACTGCAAGCTCCGCCTCCCGGGTTAACGCTATGCTCCTGCCTCAGCCTCCCGAGTAGCTGGGACTACAGGCACCCGCCACTGAGCCTGGCTAAATTTTGTATTTTTTTTAGTAGAGACGGGGTTTCACCGTGATAACCAGGATGGTCTTGATCTCCTGACCTCATGATCTCCTCCCAAAGTGCTGGGATTACAGCCACCGCACCCAGCCTCATTCTCTCTCTTTATACACGATGCCTATACATAGTCACACCCTCACACACACTCTCACACACATACGCACAGCACAAACAGGCACATACACATACCCACACACACTCACACACACACACACACACACAACACACACAGGCACATACACACTTCCCTTTTACCCTGGAGAAAGCAGACAGAGCCCTTCTAAGTGGTCTCCAGGTCAAAGCCCAGTTTCACATTGTTGACATGTACTTGACTGCTGGGAATGCCCTGGAAAAATCTGACAGAATTTCCTTAACAAGTGTCAGGAAATACCATGTAGAGCAGGTTGAGGTTCTGGGAGAGGAAGCTCTTGATATGCCAAGTGTGGCATGAGTCACTGTCAGTCCTCTGGGCCCTGGAACTGGGCAAAGACGCCTAAGGGGCTCTGTAGTGCCACGGTGATGCCCTGGGCTGGATCTCCTGGGGGGCTCCTAGTGTCTCATTCCAGTTCACAGCCAGAGGTGCAGCTAAGTTTGCCTGACCCTGGCCCCAGCATGGGCTTGTTGCCCCACTTCCCTCAGCCCCACTCCCTTGCCCTGACTGTGCTGGAGGCTTCCACCTGTTCTTCCCGATCACTCTGCACCCTTCTCCTCCCTGGTCTGTGCCCTGAGACTGGCCTCTTGCCCTTTGGCTTCTGCTTGAGTTTGGCCAGTGAGGAGCTCTGGACACTGCAGGACTACAAGGGCAGGAAACTATTTCTCAGGCTCCCTCCCTCCCTGCAGGGTCATCTCAGGCTGACCAACTCCGCAGGTCCCAGCTCCTTTTGTCCCCCTTCCAGGATTCCATGGCTGCCTCTCTCCTCACCCCTCCAGAACTAAGTGCTGCCATAGCACCTCCTGGTTCCCCGCCCTGATGTCTTGCATTATTCCTTGTGGTTTCCCTACACCCTGCTCACACCATTAAAACTTGTCACTTAACTCACCTCAAACCACCCAATTTGAAAGTGCCATCTGTTTCCTGATGAAACCTTGGCCCACAAGAGATCACACACCGCCTCAGGAGGTGGACACACGTGGATTCTTCACAGCCTGAAACTGCCATTCACTAACATAGGACCTTGGGCAAGTCATCCTTTTAAGACTTTCTCTCTCTCTCTCGCTCTCAATAGTCTCACTTTGTTGCCCAGGCTGGAATCCAGTGGCACAGTCATAGTGATAGAGGTAGGAGGCAGAGAAATCCTAGACTTATAGGAGCAGTTCCCTGGTGAAACCCCACCTTCAAGCCAAAAACAGCCTGAAACCCATGGATCAGAGTGAGAACTTCTATTCCTGTTTACCTGCTCTCTCCCAATTGATTATTTCTGAATAATGTCTTTTAGCGAATTAAATGTTGCCTTTTCCAGTACTACCTATGGCCTGCCCCACCCCCATCCTGTGCCTATAAAGACCCCATACTCAGCTGGTAGAGGGGAGATGGCCTAACTTTGGGGAGGAGACCTCCTGACTTCGGGAGAAGATGACCTGCCCTTCTCGTCCCCTGTCCAGCTCCCCTGTCTGCTGAGAGCTGTTTTCATCCCTCAATAAAATTCTCTGCCCTCACCATTCTTCAATTGTCAAGCGTGACCTCATTCTTCTTGGACACTGGACAAGAGCTCGGGACCCACCGAGTACAGGTACCCAGAAAGGCTGTTACACTGGTCCTTTGCCCTCACCGGCAGAGGGCAGCCACTCCATGCAACGGGGCAGGGGCCAACTGAGCTGCTAACACACTGCCATCCACTGAGCTATGGACGGCAGAACTAAAATAACTAATTAGCACACTAACACCCACTCTGGGGCTTGAGCACCCTTGCCTGCATTCTGCTTGAGAAGACACACCTGGTCTGGCCTTGGGCCCTGCATGGAACTTGCTCCTGTTTCAGCAGATCGGTCAGCAGGGTCCTACACTCACTTGCTCTTGTGCTCCTTCCTGCAAGGGGCTGAGCGTGGCAGGCGGGGTAGACAGGGTGCCCCTGCTGTGAGTCCAGCAAAAGGGCTGAGAAAATCCTGCATCAATACCTCACTGCTGCGTTGACCTCCTAGGATCCTCCTGCCTCAGCCTCTGGAGTACCTGGGACTGCAGGAATGTATCACTACACCGGCTATTTTTATTTTTAGTAGAGGTGAGGTCTCAGTACATTGCCCAGGCTGGTCTTGGTCTCCTGGCCTCAAGCGATCTTCCCAACTAGGCCTGCATGCCCAGCCAGACTGTTTTTTAATTGGTACAACACAGACGCTAATAGTACAAGGTTGCTATGAGGACTAACACATTCATCTGAGATGCCCAACACCATGAGGGGCACACAGTAATGCTCAATAAACAGCAGTTACTTGGGGGAGCAGCTGCCCTCCAGCCAGCATCTAGTTCCCACCTTCCCCATCACCCACTGATCTTCATCACCATCTGCCCAACACTAACAAGCAGTTAGTTCACACTGCGCCATTGTCCTCTCCTGCCTGGGAACATTTCTACAGGGACTCTGCTAGCTCCTCAAATGATGAGGTTCAGGAAACACTACTCCAGAATATTTTAAGTGAAGGAATACGAGAAAATGCAGAAGAAGGAAGGTCTTCTGATCTTCCCCTGCCCTTCTCCCCTGAAGCAAGTCATACAACCCTCATGTGAGGGGTGCCTTTCCTATACCAGAGGAAAGGAACGTCCTCATCTCTGAAGATGAAGGGGCACAGAGAAGCATCTGGACAGGCGGGCCTTACTTAGTTTCCCCCAGTTAATTACCATTAGATCACACTCTTTGCTTTCTCTTATTTCTCCATGACTATCCACTCCTTATCAAACCTACTAGAGAAAACACTCTGGCACTTTGGGAGGTCAAGGCAGATAACTTGAGGTCAAGGTCAAGATCGCTTGATCCCAAGATTTTGAGACCAGCCTGAGCAACATGGCAAATCCCCATCTCCACAAAAAAATAGAAAAATTAGCCGGGTATGGTGATGCATGCTTGTAGTCCCAGCTACTTGGGAGGCTGAGGTGGATCACCTGAGCCCTGAGCCAGGGGAGATGGAGGCTGCAGAGAGCCATGATTGTGTCATGACTGTGCAACTGTACTCCAACCTGAGCAACACAGTGAGACCCTGTCTTAAACAAACAAACACTGGCTTAACTGTTTCTTCAGGTCTTCACTTCCTTATGTAAAACTTATATTAAATAAATTTGTATGCTTTTCTCTTGTTAATCAGTCATTTGTTTTAGAAGCCTTAGGCCATGAAATTAGGATGAAAAGATATTTTCCTCCCTTATAATCCCCAGTCACCATTTCCAGTCACTTGGAGATTCTTTCTTTCTTCCTCTCTTGTCTCCAGCAGCCATTTCCCTGTGGATGGGCTGGCTTCCTGATGGATCATTCCCACACAAGTAGAACAACTTTGGACTCATTCTAACACCATCATCACCCCAGAAGGAAAGGATCCAGTGTTCTCCTGATCCAGACCTCCATGGAGATGCTGCTCACGCTTTGTGCCCCATCTGTATTGTATCAGCTCAACCACACCCATGGCTTTCCCCACCACCCATGTCGTGATGAGTCTCAAATCCAAATTCCTACACCTGATCCATAGATCCAGGCCAGCATCTCCACTTTGATGTCCCACAGGCACCTCGAATACAACTTGTCAAAAACTGAGCTCATTCCTCCCCAGCCTGCTCCAAACCCTCCCTTCCTCCTCTTTTCCTTTCCTTGTTATTAACACCTCACTCCCCCAGACTGCCAAGCCAGCAACTTGGGGTGTCACCCATGATTCATCACTCTCACTCTTCACATCCTGTCAGCTGCCAAATCCTGAAGAATTTATCTTTTAAATATCTTTTGAATCAATTTTCTGATTCAATGGTTTCTCATCTGGTGAACTTCAAACACCTTCTCCTTGGCCCTTTTCCCCTAAACCTTTCTCTGCTGGGCCACCAGAGCAAGCTTTCTGAGTTCATATTCTATCGCATTGCAGGCTTCTATTAACAACAGCTACTGTTTACAGTGATGGGCTAGATGCTGTTTTATCATGCCTTGCATGTATTAAATCATTGAAACATCTCAGCAACTTTATAAGACAGGCCACATTCTTATCATCCTTTTTTTTTTTTTTTTTTTTTTTTTTTGAGATGGAATCTCCTTCTGTTGTCCAAGCTGGAATGCAGTGGCAAAATCTTGGCTCACTGCAACCCCTGCCTCCCAGATTCAACCAATGCTCCTGCCTCAGCCTCCCGAGTAGCTTAGATTACAAGCATGCACCACCACGCCCAGCTAATTTTTTTGTATTTTTAGTAGAGACGGGTTTTACCACGTCGGCCAGGCTGGTCTCAAATTCCTGACCTCAAATGATCTGCCCGCCTCAGCCTCCCAAAGCCCTGGAATTACAGCTGTGAACCACTCCGCCCGACCTATCATCTCTACTTTTTTTTTTTTTTTTTTTTTTTTTTGAGATGGAGTCTTGCTCTGTCGGCCCAGGCTGGAATGCAGTGGCGCGATCTCGGCTCACCGCAAGCTCCCCCTCCCGGGTTCACATCATTCTCCTACCTCAGCCTCCCAAGTAGGTGGGACTACGGGTGCCTGCCACCACACCCGGCTAATTTTTAGTAGAGACGGGGTTTCACCGTGTTAGCCAGGATGGTCTCGATTTCCCGACCTCGTGATCCGCCCGCCTTGGCCTCCCAAAGCCCTGGGATTACAGCCGTGAGCCACTCCGCCCGGCCTATCATCCCTATTTGTTAAGGTGAGCCAATGGATAGCCCCCGCCCATAGCGTTATTTACCTCTGTGTTTCTTCTTCACCCCTCTCCCACTTTGATCCT
Source organism: Pongo pygmaeus (assembly GCF_028885625.2). Classification (NCBI taxonomy): domain Eukaryota; kingdom Metazoa; phylum Chordata; class Mammalia; order Primates; family Hominidae; genus Pongo; species Pongo pygmaeus. The sequence continues at coordinate 124,968,459 of NC_072384.2, forward strand.
CCTCTTCTCCACCTATCACAACCACCACCACTTTTACTCACAGAGCCTTAAAACCCTTCAGGATGCCCACTGTCTGCCCTGCAGAATAAAGCCCGGCTCCTGGGCCTGACACCAAGGGGTTCGAGAGCCCCAGGCCCGACAGGCCTTCCATGGCTGGCTGGCATACCTCCCAAAGAGAACAGATCTCCAGCTGCATCCAATTGCTTGCAGCTTCCCCAACAAGCTGCATTCTTCTGCCTTTTCACATGTAAATTGCCTCTTAAATGTCTGTGCCTAAACCTCATCCCCACTTGGCACCTGGTGAATTCCTGCTCCTTCTTAGAAATTCGACCTAAGCATTGCTCCCTCCAAAAGCCTTCTCTGACGCCTGTAGGCCTCACCACATTCATATCCATGTTACAGAACTTAGCACACTGCAACAACTACCCTTGAATATCTTTCTACAAAGGGCAAGGGCTACAGTTCTATTTATCTTTAGATTCCCAGTGCCTGACACATACTAGGTTTTTCAAAGCTTGGTGAATAAATAAATGAAGAAACAAATAAAGGAACTCATGAAGGGCAAACACAAGGGGACAGCTGTGGAGACTGATTTGATGTATAATACCCATATTAATTGGGTTTTATTAACTACAGAAATGATTCTAACTTTTGTAACTCCAGAACCTCTTTAGTTATCACATTTCCTGATTATACATGTAGGTGGGAACATGCATGTAAAATTTTTATTCCGTAAACCATACTTGATTAGACAAATAATGTAACTATATTGGGAGGGTTTCCTTTTTGAAATAAAAATCACCAAATAACTCTTGTTCAAAGTTAACTTTATCCAGTCAAATACAAACAGCGCCCAGCCCTAAAGCACAGTTATGTATACAAATCTTATCTTTCAGAGGGTATCAAACATCTAGTGGGCAAACATGTGAGAGATAAAAGTTTCAACTGAAATGGAAGTTATAAAAGAATGTGTTTAGACAGACATGCCGATTTACTATAATAGCCCAATAAAACTTCACATCCCCTATTGCTCAGAGCCTTCCTTTTAGGGAGAACTGGGATTCCGTGTTGATATAGACCAATCCCATATTAATCACTTCTTTCCTCTTTAAAAGTCAGATACAACAAGAGTAAAATTCTCCAAGATGATAAAGATAAAATTGTTTCCCTTCATTTGGTAGAAAGAATTTAAGTTTACAGTAAAATCTCCAAGTAGATAGCATTTTCAGAAAAGAGTGTCTGCCTTTAATTTTTATCAGAACAAGGAAAGTTATACTAAACTATTCAGCTTTGTCAACGAAGCCACTTCCTGAGGGCTTCATCTTCAGGCCAGGCACTGGGTCCTGAGGCAGGAGAATAGGGTCTGGAGGCAGGGAACATAAGGCCAATTCTGCTGATTTCCTAGAACTAAATCAAATGGAAACACTCCAGCTATGACAGGAAATATCCTCTCTATTTACGTAGAGCGTACACCGAGTCAATGACTTTGTAACTTTACTTCATCCTCTTCATTTATATAGGGTGTACACCAAGTAACCAATGGAAACCTCTAGAGAGTATTTAAACCCCAGAAAATTCTGTAACTAGGCTCTTGAGCCCCTATGCTCAGGCCGCTCCCACCCTGTGAAATGCACTTTCATTTTCAATAAATCTCTGCTTTTGTTGCTTCATTCTTTCCTTGTTTTGTTTGTTCATTTTGTCCTGGACACCCTCCACTGGTAACAGTCCCACTACAGCTCCCTCAGAAAATTATGTGGTTTTTTGTTTTGTTTTGTTTTGTTTGTTAGATGGAGTCTCACTCTGTTGCCCAGGCTGGAGTACAGTGGCATGATCTCTGCTCACTGCAATCTCTGCTTCCCAGGTTCAAGCGATTGTCCTGCCTCAGCCTCCCAAGCAGCTGGGACTACAGGGATGTGCCACCATGCTCAGCTAATTTTTCTATTTTTAGTAGAGACAGGGTTTCACCATGTTGGCCAGGCTGGTCTCAAACTCCTGACCTCAAGTGATCCGCCCGCCTTGGCCTCCTAAAGTGCTGGGATTATAGACGTAAGCCACCACGCTTACTGAGAGACATTTGCTTGCAAACCAAAATTCAAATATGTTCATATACTATGGTTACAAAGGCAAGAAATTAAATAAGTACATGTTCTACAATTTTTCCAACAGAAGCTGAAATGCTAAGAGCTAAATATTCAGTTTACCATAAAAATCTAAGCTCTGGGAGGCCACTGCTGAGCATTCTGATGGCTCCGGCTTTGCTAGAGTGTTTCTCAGTGTACTATGCTCTGCAAAAATGAGAAACGTGGAATGCTATCCAATTTCTTTCTCTGATAGTTCATCAGCTGAATCCAGGCCAAAAAGAAAAAAGAAAATAGTTGAAAAAAGGCATATTCAAAAGGGTAGGAGATAAGAGGAAAATAATCCTTCGGAGCTATGAGCATCACCATTTTATCTGAGATAAGGCTATAAAGACAAAGTATTCTAAGGGCTTTCTTTGAGACATTTTCTTGTTCTGTGACCCCCCCCCCACCCACCCCCACGGAGGAACCACTTTACAGCAGAAAAGGGTGTGTGTATATTTATATCTCCTTTAACACTGGGGGCTTCTGCCACAGCCATCATGACCTAATCCTTGACAAGGAAAATAGTTCATTTCATAACTACAAGAAGGTTTAAAGAGCCTGCCTAAATTCATATGAGCACCCTTGAACGGGAATTAGATTTCAACTAAACAGAAAAAAATTCTAACAAATACAAATGTCCAATTTTGACTTGGCTGTTACTGGAAATTTGGGGCAATTTCAAGCAAGGACTTGAGGGTCAGACTCGAGAAAAGAGGTAGACCTGCCATCTTCAGTGAGCATGCATCCTTGGGGTAGGTGGTCTGCAGAGATGGCCACCAACTGTTCCTCCCATCCAGAGGGGGCATCTGTCTCCACTCCCCCTTGGATCTGGGCTGTCCCCATGACTTGCTTGACCCAATAGGATGCTTCAGAGTAGCAACATGTGACTTGCAGGGCTCCTTCTTAAGAGACCCTGCAACTTCCACATCTGCTCTCTTAGAAGACAGCCACCATGTCAAGATTAAGTTAAACTACTGAAGGATGAGAGACCAGGGACAGAAAGAGAGGCCACTCAGGAGAACCCAAGCCACTCGGCCCACAGCCAGCACCAAGCCCCAGACGTGTGAGTGGGGCCATCTTGCATCCTCCAGCCCCACTCCAGCCAATATCACGGCAGAACAACCCAGCCATCCCAGCCAGCTCAGTTGAGGACCTACCACCATTAATGACCTGCTGAGCCCTACCTGACGCCCTGACCCACAGGATCTGAACAAATAAAGGAGTAGTTCTTTGAAATCCACTAAGTTGTGGGATGGTTTGTTACACAGGAATAGATGATTCATCCAAAATGTGGCCAGTTATATTAAGAGTGCTTACTTCATCACATTGATAAGAAGCAGTGAATATGTGTGATTCTGTGAGCAGAGAATCACATAGGCAGGTATAGGCTTAGCACTGTGCCTATACCTGCCAGGCAATGAACACTCCATAAAAGTGAGTTATTATTTACTATTGTCATTTTCAAAGAGAACCTGAGTGACCTGCTGGTAATGTTGTAAAGGCAGTGCTATGGTTTAAATGTCTTCTCCAAAACTCACATTGAAACTTAATCCTCAATGTGGCAGTTATTGAGAAGTGGGGCTTTAAAAAGCAGTGACTGTATCATGAAGGCTCTGCCCTCAAATGGATTGATCCATTCATGGGTGAATGGATTAACGGGTTATCGTGGGAGTGGTACTGGTAGCTTTATAAGAAGAGGAAGAGAGACCAGAGCTAGCATGATAGCAAACTCAGCCCCATTGCCATGCGATGCCCTGTGCCAACTCTGGACTCTGCAGAGAATCCCCACCAGCAAGAAGGCTCTCACCAGATGCAACTCTTCAACCTTGGATTTCCCAGACTCCATAACTGCAAGAAATAAATCCCTTCCCTTTATAAACTACCCAGTTTCAGGGATTCTGTTATAAGCAACAGAAAACAGACTAAGACAGGGGGTTGTTGTTTCAGACAGAGAGTGTTTCTCATACCCACTGAAGTCCCTCTTCCTCTCCACATATTCACTAGGTGCTGAGGCAGGGGAACTTGAGCATGTTTCCCAGTCCTTTATGCTCCTGATCTGAGCTCACTTTCAGAGTAGAAAACAGTACATTTCCTGGGGAAGCCTCAGCCCCTTCTATGGAGGTCTCTCCTACAAGCTCCTGCTGAGGCAAGACAGTTCTGAAATCACAGACTTCTGGAGTGACCTCCCTCTCCTGCTACCTATGAAGGGTAGGGCACCTATCCTGGCGTCATGGTGACCAAATTGAACCAGTTGGGTATTCTTTATAGAGCGATGTTAATGGGCAACATAGAGACAGGCAGTTGATATCAAAGAGATCCCAGAAGGAAGATGAATGGCAGAGGACTTGGTGCCTTGGGGAGCAGCAACAATGGCGACAAACACTGTAAATCATGAAAACAGAGGATAATTAAGGATGCCTGTAGTAACCTGGTTCCTGGTTCCTGCATTCTGCACCACCAACCATGATTCTTTTACAGTGTGTGTGAGGGCTGCTGGGTCTCTATGGGAAGTAACTAAGGCCATAATTGCCCTAATATCTTTATAATAAAACTCTACTTTTTGCAGTTACTGTACGGTTAATTTATCTGTCAACTTGACTGGGCCATGGGATGCCCAGATATCTGGTGAAACATTATTTCTGGGGGTGTCTGTGAGGATGTTTCCAGAAGAGATTAGCATTTGAATCTATGGACTTAATAAAGCAGATGGCCCTCCTCAATGTGAGTCAATATCACCTAACCTGAATATAACAAAAAGGTAGACAAATGTTGACCTCTCTCTCTCTCTCTCTGCCTGACTGCTTGAACTGAGACATTGGTCCTGCCCTTGAATTGAGACTTATACCATTGGTGCTCCTGGACCTCAGGACTTCACACTTGGACTGGAATTTATACAATTAGCTTTCTTGGGTTTCCAGCTCACAGATGGAAGGTCATGGGACTTCACAGTCTCCATAATCACATGAGCCATTTCCTTATAATAAATATCATTCTATTTATTATTTATACTGTTGGTTCTGATTTTCTGGAGAATCCTGACTAATACAGTTACCTTTTCTTCTGCTCCTCCTCCTTTTCCCCTTCCTCCTGTTCCTCCTCCCTCTTCTTCTTACAATTTAAAAGATCTAAATAACACAAGAGGCAGTTGGGGAAAGGAGTGTTTTAGCCACTGCTATCTCTTTAATCTACAGCCACCCACTCCAAATAAATATGCAATCTACATAAAATCAGTATGTTTGCCTTGCAGATGAGTTCTAGAGAAATAATCTTAGGAATTCCTAAGGAGGTGGCTGCCCCAAATTACCTGCTACACTGGAAATTCTAGCATGGCCACAGAAGACATGCTGCCTTTCTTTTGAACCTTGTTATTTTTTTCACATTTGCCCCTGGCATCACACAAAAATTCCTGTCCAGGGCTTTAAGCTTATTCATAGCCACCATTCCTTTTCCCTCCTGCCCTGTCCAGCATAGCTAAATGCTCTGGCCTCTGGATTTGTGAGCTAATTCCTATTCCCAGTGCAAGTTCTTCCACCTCCCAACCTTACACCATCATGGGGATGGTCATGTCAATATAGAAGTCACTCTACTCTTGACCACAGAACTCTTCTCTCCACTTTCACAGCCCCATGTCAAGCTTTTGTTCATACATCCCATCCAGCTGTGCCTTCTCCCCACCACCACCACACCCTCCCACCTACCAAATCCTTTATTTACTCCAAACATAATTCATCACATACAATTAGGATACTTTATAAATAACATTCAGTGAGGCAAGGCAAGTCTTTGCAGGCCTTTGCTTAAGAGGTTTAGTTATAAAATGCCTAAAGGATTTCTTTATAATATAAACTCAACCTTTGCCACGTAAATGGCATAGTATGGCCCTGAAAGCAGAATGAGAGCATTATTAATTTACTTACTATTTAATTATTCTCCCTTTTCTCTATCACCCCTGGAAATGTAAAAATTCCAGAGACAGGAAGAATAGCTTCCACTTTTTCTGACATCCAAAGCTCCTTTGCACCCTGGGAAGGCTAGCCTTGGGAATGACAAGAAAAACTGGGAATTTCCTGAAGTCAAAATGGATTTTGAAAGACAAATTGTCCCTCTATGTAGTCCTGACTATGGTCTCCTTTCTCATTCTTTTAATTGATCATAACTTTGATCACAGAGCTGTTACCAGCTCCTTTGTGCCACAGTATGTAAACTTTTCTATTATTCTTAAATAGAACCAATTATAACTAAGAAAATGCCAACATTTAGATTAGTTTGTGTAATATAGTCAGCCCTCCTTATCCGTGGGTTCTGCATCCATAGATTCGACAAACTTTGGATCAAAAATATTCTGAAAAAAAGAATGAATGCTTGCATCTGTACTAAACATGTACAGACTTTTTTCTTTATTATCCCTTAAACAAAATAACTATTTACACAGCATTACATTGTATTAGGTATTATAAGTAATCTAGAGAGATAATTTAAAGAGGATGTGCATAGGGTATATGTAAATACTACACCATTTTATATAAGGGACTTGAGTATCCTTGGGTTTTTATATCCTGGAACCAATCTCCCATGGATACTCAGGGACAACAGCACTGCTTTTCAGATAAAACAGGAAGTATGTGACTATGTGTAAGACATAGTATTATTAATGAATTGGGGTCATTTGTTTATTTTTTAAAAATATCTATTGAGTGCCTATTAAAGCTGTGGCATGACTTCTACAAAAATAGTTTAGTATTATGAATACCAATTTTAGTAATGACAATTATATTTGTTAATAGCAGCTACCAGGAGTACATAGGTACTTAATATAATTTAATTCTCACAAAAATCCTATTTAGCAGATGAAGGAGCAGAGTCTCTGAGAAGTCAGTAACTTTCCCTCCCTACGTCCTATCCTGCACCCCTACACCCCCCTGGATCATGCATCTTAGAAAGGCCCAAATTCAGATTTGAATTGATTTCTTTTGATCACAACTTCCATATTCTCCTACAAAGTCATAATCCAAAGAAGAGAGTAATGGAATGAAATATCCTCAGTCTACAAAATACTTTGTATGGTTCATCATTAAAGCCACATTTCCCATCTTCAGCTTGCAAGCAACCATCTAATCCATTAAAATTACATTTCTTGAATTGAGTTTACTCCTGATTGCCTTCCTTCACCTCTTAGCTCAATGTGATGCTTTAAAGTATTTCTCCCTATTTTTCTTTCTCTTTCTCTTTCTTCTTTCTTTTCTTTTCTTTCTTTTTTTTTTTTTTTTTTCACCCAACACTCTCCAGCTTAAAGCTGTGAAGTAATGACTATTCTGCATTGTTGGGGACCCGCTCTATTTGTTTTCTAGCTACTTAACCCACTCACTTGAACTGGAATCCCTGTTGATCAGTGTGAAGATTCAAAGGGGCAAGCTATTTCTCATTCCTACAGTTTACTTTCTACTCCCCAGTTATTGAGTTATTGGGGGTAGGTCCCTTCTAACTCTACCCATTTTTCTCTAAGGCGTTAATTTGGCAAGCAAATGGCAAAGTCACCCTTTGAATGTTTCTTTTCATTGGGTGAGCATTACATAAGCAACCTGCCACAATGTGGCCTTTATGAAGCAAAACCTGATTCACCCAAGTGAGAAAGGGGAAGAGGGAAGCTTCATCCTTGATAACGCAGATTACCAGAACTTCCAGGTTCTATTCTGGCTCAGGTAGTCGGTGCTCCCTGCCTCTGTGGGCTTGAGGCTTGTCGTTCAGATATCCGTGGCTTCATCCCAGCTACACACCCTCACCTCTTTGACTCTTCCTCTAACAATAGTGCTGGCACCCTTTAATGCAAAGAGGAAAGAAGGAACAAGGTTTTCAGTATCCAGGACAGCACACAGTCATAACCACAAGGGGAAAAATAGGAATGAAGAAGAGTGGATTTCCACAAACCCCGTCCAAAGGAGATGGGTCGGGGGGCCTCAGGAGACTGTGGGACCAACTGTTCCAGTTTGAGAACCGACTTAGAGAACCTGCCCTCTGACCCATCACTGGATCTTTTCATGATGGACATGAGGGAGGGGTAAGGACTGGGAGTAAAAGAAGACAGTTTCAGCCAGGCGAGGTGGCTCATGCCTATAATCCCAGCACTTTGGGAGGCTTGGGTGGGTGGATCAACTGAGGTCAGGAGTTCAAGACCAGCCTGACCAAAATGGTGAAACCCCCATCTCTACTAAAAAAAAGTAAAAAAATTAGCCAGGCCTAGTGGTGCCCGCCTGTAATCCCAGATACCCGGGAGGCTGAGGCAGGAGAATCGCTTAAGCCCAGAAGGCGGAGGTTGCAGTGAGCTGAGATCGCACCACTGCACCCCAGCCTGGGCAACAGAGCGATACTCGTCAAAAACAGAGAGAGAGAGAGAGAGAGAGAGAGAGAGAGGAAGGAAGGAAGGAGAAAAGAAAAAGAAAAAATATAGTTTCCACGTCTTTTTGTTTGTGTAGGGTGCAAAGTGACTGCTGTGTGCTATGAAAGATGGGATAAGGGGCTTTGAGCTCAGGGGACATGGATTTGGGGGGAATTCAAAATGTGAAGCCTAACACAGGATTCAGGAACCAGACTAACACCGGGCAATGAAACAAAACCACAGGACTCAGGCCCAGAGCCAGCGAGGGAGAGGAAGGACGCCGAAGCCTAGAGCCCCGCGCCGCCCCCGCCAACCTGGGACGTCGCAGGCCCCCCTCCCCCCCGCCAGAGCCGGTGTCCAGCCCCACCTCTCCGGGCGCCTGCAGGAGGGGACCCGCCTGTCCCATCGCCCGGACCCCGGGCCGGCGGTGCGGCCGAGTCCCGCTGCTTCCCCACTGGCCCCGGGCCCCAGTCCCCGGCCCTGCCGCGCCCCTCCACCTCCCCGCCGGCCGGTGCCACGTGTAACGCCGCGGGGGAATCACCGGGGACACAAGGCTGGCTGGATTCGCCTCTCGGCCACAGTCTGTGCTCCACGAGCTGCTTCTTCCCGGTCCCCGCAGGACTCGAACCCGCGACACCTCTGCCGCGCCCCAACCCCGCGCCCCGCCGGGGTCACCCCCTGACACTGCCAGGATCTCCGCCCGGCTGCGGGCACCACGTTCCCCGGGCCTTCGCAGTGGCTCCGAGGGCCAAGACCGAGGACGCGTCCAGCCGAGGCTGCCTGGGGACCTGGTCCATCCGGTTCTGATGGGGTCCGCAGGGAAAAGGCACTACCCCGGAAAGCTTCCTGGAGGAGGGGAACGCGAAGGACGAAATTGGGCCTCCCTCTAGGCGGAGCTTAGTGTTTAAAGTTGGCCGGCCTTTCTCCTTTTCATAGTGATTACTCTCTCCCTAAGCTCAGGAAGCACGCCCTCCACCATCTCATTGAGCGACCCGGCTGTGGCTGACTCTCTCCTCCTCTAACAACTGTGGCTCCTCATAGCCTGCACAATGACGTGCAAAGCTGTCGGCTCCCGCACGGGTTCCTGCCTTTGAGGCTTGTCTTTCGCACTCCTTCCACCTGCTAGGAGAACTGCGCCCAGGTGGGTTCAGCAATTAGCAAGTGCCATGAAGAGACCCTCAGAGAAGCGGCCAGCGTACCTGGCGCCCATTACCCCCTACGCCGCAAACCCACTCCTCTGAACTGTTTTGCAGTTCACAGCACCTCTCCTCCCCTCTAAAAACTAAAACCAAATGAACACTGAAGAGCTCCAGGCTTCATTTTTTTTTTTTCCGAGACGGAGTCTCGCTCTGTCGCCCAGGCTGGAGTGCAGTGGCGCGATCTCAGCTCACTGCAAGCTCCGCCTCCCGGGTTCACGCCATTCTCCTGCCTCAGCCTCCCGAGTAGCTGGGACTACAGGCGCCCGCCACCACGCTCGGCTAATTTTTTGTATTTTTAGTAGAGACGGGGTTTCACCGTGTTAGCCAGGATGGTCTCGATCTTCTGACCTTGTGATCTACCCGCCTCGGCCTCCCAAAGTGCTGAGATTACAGGCGTGAGCCACCGCGCCCGGCCCCTCCAGGCTTCATTTTTTAATTTTTTCATTATTCCCTTCCTCCCTGAGCATCAGGAAGTTGCAAGGGTTTTAATGCTTGCATGCTCACATAAATGCACACAGCTCACACTCCAGCCCCAAGTGAGAGATTCGCCTCTCGGCCACAGCTCTGCACTCCACGAGCTATCACGTGTTCCTGACAGGCCGGTCTCTTCTGTTTCCTACCCCCATCCTCCTCCCTCTGGGATCTGTTCAGCAGATACTACCATGCCAGACTCCTGCCACTTTTCCCACCCACCCGGGAGATGGGAGAACAGATGTCAGTTTTCCCTTAGCAGTTGAGGCCAGCCAGGGTTTTCCAAAAGGAACATTACTCCTGAAAAGTATTTAAGAAAAAGTAATAAAACTTGCTTTAAAAAGTCAGTCTTGGAAGTTCCAGTTTTTAGCCCTTCGTTCCTTCCTTTGCTCTCCTGAAGGTTTGATCCAGAGATGCCCTCTAATCCTTGGGTTGTTCTCCTCCGCCTCCCAAAAGTCTTTCCCCAGGAGGGGTGGGATCTCAGCCAGAGCCTGGTAGCTGTCATGCCTATGAGATGGTCTTAAGTTAAATGTGCACCGAATTGAAGACAGTTAACTTGGTAAGTTGCTTATTTTATAGGCCAAGTCTCAGACATCTTCAGCATATAAAAGTCATGCTCAGTGGGGGTTACTAATTTTCTTAGGGTGACATCATGTGGTAAAGACAGGACCACCCAGCCTGGCTTTCAAAGTGCTGTGATATGTTGAAAGATGCAAGATGTGGGAAATGAGAACCCAAAGGCATGAACCCAAGCCAGAATCATGGAATCTTAGGAGTCGAAAGGGACTAAGAATTTCTGATTCCCTCCCACCCAGTTCCAGAAGCCCCTAGTAAGGCTTCCCCCAGCACTCCCTTAAGACCTGTGCCTAGACCTGGGGGCTGGAGAGTACTGTCCAACCTTGCCTGCAAAAGAGATGAGCCACCCACACCTGAAGAGAGGGAAGCCAGACCAGTTGTGATCAGACTTCCTCTGTTGCACTCAAAAAACAAATCAGATGTTCCCTTACAGATGGAACACTCAAAAAGTTCAAAAGATGTTTTTACAAAGGGTTGCCTGATCCTAACGTGCCACGAACACTGGGTGGCTTAATAGTCCCATCAACTAAAGACTGAAAACAGCATTTTCCCAAGTGCGCTCTGTAGGATTCAGTAGGTTTTGGGTGAATAAAAGGATTCCACAGTCAAACACATGCGGATTAAACAAATATGGGACTTAAAAAAAATTAAACAGGGTAACACGAGGGTTGCTTGCAGTGTTAAAGAGGTTGTGTATCTTGGCTGTATCAAGGTTAATATCTGGTTGTGATAATCCACTGTAGTCTTGCATGATGTTACCATTGGAGGAACTGGATGAAGGGTAAACAGGATCTCTCTTTTATTTATTTATTTATTTATTTATTTTTGAGATAGGATCTCACTCTGTTGCCTAGGCTGGAGTGCATGAGGCACGATCACATCTCAATGAAGCCTAAAACTCCTGGGCTCAAGCAATCCTCCCATCTCAGCCTTTTGAGTAGCTAGAACTGCAGGTGTGTGCCACTGTGCCTGGCTAACTTTTTATCTTTACTTTGTAGAGACGGGGATCTGGCTATGTTGCCCAGGCTGCTCTTGAACTCTTGTTCTTAGGGATCCTCCTGCCTCAGACTCTCAAAGCGATGGGTTTACAGGCCTAAGCCATGGCACCCAGCCCATGATTATATCTTATATTGTTTACCTTATTATACCTATACGTTTATATACATACTATGTTTTTTATATGAATCTATAATTATCACAAAATAAAAAGTTTAACTTAAAAAATCAAACAGTTTACAGTAGCACTTCTTAGAGAAGTTAATAACCTATGTAGATTTTTAATTTTCTTTTTTTTGAGACGGAATCTCGCTCTGTCACCCAGGCTGGAGTGCAGCGGCACAATCTTGACTCACTGCAGCCTCCACCTCCCTGCTGCAAGCAGCTCTTGTGCCTCAGCCTCCCAAGAAGCTGGGATTACAGGTGCATACCACCATGCCCAGCTAATTTTTGTATTTTTAGTCGAGATGGGGTTTCACCATGTTAGCCAGGCTGGTCTCAAATTCCTGAGCTCAAGTGATCCACCACCTCGGCCTCCCCAAGTGCTAGGATTACAGGCATGAACCACCGCGCCCAGCCGGATTTTTAATTTTTAAAAGGGTACCAGTCTCTATGTGCCCCCCAGTTATGCTGGTGTGGGCAACTGCTGTACGGAGTCAGAGCTGGTGTGCATGACCAAGAGAAGACATTGGGGTGTTCTGAGGCCAGGTCAAAATATCCCTTAAAAGCTCCACTTTGGCCTCTTAGATATATATAAAGCTGAATTCTATTTGCATTTGCCTGTGACTTTCTCTTCTTCTGCTGTCCTTGTCTTGTCTGGGTATCAAGGTTATATAAATTTCATAAAATTAGCTGGATAACTTCCCCTTTCTTGTTTTCTCTGAAATTGTTTAAGATAAGACAAATGGACTGGGCGCGGTGGCTCACGTCTGTAATCCCAGCACTTTGGGAGGCCGAGGCGGGCGGATCACGAGGTCAAGAGATCGAGACCATCCTGGCTAACATAGTGAAACTCCGTCTCTATTAAGAATACAAAACATTAGCCGGGTGTGGTGGTACGCCCCTGTAGTCCCATCTACTTAGGAGGCTGAGGCAGGAGAATCTCTTGAACCCGGGAGGGCGAGGTTGCAGTGAGCTGAGATCACGCCTCTGCATTTCAGCCTGGGCGACAGAGCAAGGCTCCATCTCAAAAAAAAAAAAAAAAAAAAAAAAATGTTAAAAAAAAAGTAAAAGACAAAAACGATAGGACAAATGATCTTTGAAAGTTTGGTAAGACCTTCCCTGTTAAAATCATCTGGCCTGGTTTCTAGACATGTCTAGAAGACACAATCTTTTTTCAAGGGGTAGAGAGAATGCTAGGAGAACATTTTGAGGGCTACTTTAATTTTTGTCATGGCTATGGGTTTATTCAGAATTTCTTTGTCGTTTTGGATTAGTTTCTGCAGTTCATATATTTTTTAAGAAAAGTAAATATTTTATCAAAGTTTTAAATGTTCATGTGTAGTTTAAAAAATGCTTACTAAATCAATAGATATAGCCTCTTCTTATTTCTTATTATAGACAAAAAACTGGCTTTTGATTTTGTTGATTCTCATTCCTTTTTTTAAATACTTTGTTACTTTCTGCTCCTGTTCCTTTTTTTTTTTTTTTTTTTTTTTTGAGATGTAATCTCTCTCTGTCGCCCAGACTAGAGTGCAGTGAAATCACCTCAGTTCACTCCAACCTCTGCATCCCGGGTTCAAGCAATTCTCCTACCTCAGACTCCCTAATAACTGGGACTATAGGCACGCACCACCACACCAGGCTAATTTTTGTATTTTTAGTAGAGACAGGGTTTCACCATGTTGGCCATGCTGGTTTCAAACTCTTGACCTCAAGTGATCCTCCTGCCTCGGCCTCCCAAAGTACTGGGATTTATTCCCACAAAATGAAATTCTAATAACTTTTTGCTGAATTCCACAAATGTTGGTATGTAACACATTTATTAGTATTGTTGTCTTACATATGCTGTCATTTCCATGGTGCTATCTTTTTAAAATTAATCCACAAATTATTCAGGATTACATTTTAGAGTTTCCAAATGTGTGTATATATTACTTATTTTATTAGTACTTTTATTTACTCATTTTGTTATTTTTTATTGTGGAATTCTTATTTAGTTTCTTTTTTTCTTTTTCTTTTTTTTTTTTTTTTGAGGAGGAGTTTCGCTCTTGTCGCCCAGGCTGGAGTGCAGTGGCTCAATCTCGGCTCACTGCAACATCCACATCCCACGTTCAAGCGATTCTCCCGCCTCAGCCTCCCAAGCAGCTGGGATTACAGGCACCCACCACCACGCCTGGCTAATTTTTTGTGTGTGTATTTTTAGTAGAGACGGGGTTTCGCCATGTTGGGCAGGCTGGTCTCGAACTCCTGACCTCAGGTGATCCGCCCTCCTTGGCCTCCCAAAGTACTGGGATTATAGGTGTAAGCCACCGCGCTTGGCCTTGTTTTTTTATTATTTAGTTTCAGTGTGACCAGAGAATGAGTATGGTCCATCTTTCAGGTGCCTATAAGTTCATGAGTACTATATGTTTCTCTTACTTTTAAGTTCTTTCCTTTTTTATTTATATAATATTTTATGTAAAAATTAATGTATTTATATATGGTATAATATAAATTATATTTTGTCTAAAATCGATATTGCTATTCCAGCTTTTTAGGTTTATTATTTGATTACTATTTGCATGAGACAAGTTTCTCCATCCCTTTAGTTTCAATTTATCTCGTTGATTTCATTTTGTGTGTATTTTCTATAAGAATGCTATATGCTGGCCAGGCGCGGTGGCTCAAGCCTGTAATCCCAGCACTTTGGGAGGCCGAGGTGAGCGGATCACCTGAGGTCAGGAGTTCGAGACCAGCCTGGTCAACATGGCAAAACCCGGTCTCTACTAAAAATACAAAAATTAGCCGGTGGTGATGCATGCCTGTAATCCCAGCTACTCGGGAGGCTGAGGCAGGAGAACTGCTTGAACTCGGGAGGCAGAGGTTGCAGTGAGCTGAGATCTTCCCACTGCACTCCAGCCTGAGCGACAGAGCAAGACTGTGTCTCAAAAAAAGAAAAAAAAAAGAATACTATATGCTATAGTCTGAATGTTATACCCCCAAAATTTATGTATCGAAATTTAATTACCAATGTGATGTTATTAGGAGGTAGGCCCTTTCAGCAGTGATTAGGTCATGAGAGTGAAATCAGTATCTTTATTAAAGAGGCTCCAGGGATCTGCCTTGCCCTATCATGTGAGAACATGTCTAGAAGGCTCCGTCTATGAACCACAAAGTGAGCCGTCACTAGAAAACCTGTCTGCTGTTGCCTTGATGTTTGACTTCCCAGCTTCCAGGACTATGAGAAATAAATTTCTGTTGTTTATACCGAGTTGATGGTACCTTGTTACAGCAGCTGGAACAGACCAAGACCCTATGCCTAGAGTTTTTAAAAGCTTAATCATACAGTCTCTTACTTTTTTATAGCAAGCTTCCTCCATTTTCTAATTTTGCATTATTAATTGATTTAAAATGATTTCTACCCTCCTAGTGTTGATTTTCTGTTCACCTTCATTTGTCTTTCTTTTCTTCCCTTTTTTTAATAGTTTATTGAATTAGTGAAGCTTGCTATATTACCCCCTTTTGTTTTGGAAGTTATTTATAGTGTTTTCATTTTTTGACTATTTACCTTTAGTTATTCAACATACATATTCATCATATATTTTTCTAAATAATGCAAAATGCTTAGTAATTTTACTTTTTTGTCCTGAACAACAGCAAGAAGTCCTTAGCACATATTAACCTCCCATTCACATTTCCTCTTCAATTTATTATTATCTAGAGTGTTGTGCACTTCTTAGAGCACAACAAATATAAATTGAGAATATTTTTATAGTCAATGGTTTATAAACATTCATTTATACTGTATCAATTTCTGTGATTCCCCTCCTTATTTTGCGTTCCATATCTTTCCTCTAGGTCTTTTTTTTCTTCCTACTGAAGTATATTCTGCAATAATTATTTTAGTGAGGGTTTTCATGTGGCTTTGGCTGTTGTGCAGCATTGCATTTCTGATCAATTTCTGGTCCATGAAAAAATTTATTTTGTTCTTCATCCAGACTCTCTCATAGCAGTTTTCCCTTTTTATAGGATATCTATATTTGCCACGGGTTTTGTGCAAGGGAAATGAGTTGAAAGGTTAACCTGTGGAGTCATCTTCAGTTGAAATCAGGGTTAATGACTGCTGAGTTCCTGGTCCTCAGAGGGAAGGACAGAAGCAGCTGAAAACAAACATAAATATGGCAACTTGCCTGACCTGAATCGAAAAAAAAAAGTATGGGCAAATGCACATTTCAAAGGATATTTGGCTTTTCTAAGCTTTCTAAATTTTTGTTCTTTGTTCAATTCCTATCAATATTGGGGTGATAATGCTTGGTGTGCTGACCCCTGGTGGATTCAGTGAGTGCCAGTTTATGACAATTTTTTAAGGTGAAGTAGGTCTTATTCCAGTAGCCTGATTCAAATGCCGGAAGAGGCTAGGCAGCTTATATAAATGTGTCAGGTGACCCCATATGACCATAGATCATGGTGCCAGTGTAGCGACAAATATACCCTGTATATGACCATACACATGGCGCCATGTGTTTTATGTGCCAAGTCACATAAAACCAATGGTAAAAAAAAAGTTGGCAAAACACACACACATATGAACATTTGATTGGAGAGCTTGATTGGACCAATCAGTTTGGCCCAAACTACCCTGTTTAAGTTACACACAGAAAGGTTGTGCCCCTGCCCTGAGGTCTCACCCCAAGCTCAGTTTGTAAATTAATAACTAATGTTCTTTCCATGATCCACTCTTAATTTCCAAAAAAGTGGTAAAAACTAATCAATGCTACAGTGGGCTCTTTTTATAAACTACTATTAGACATTTGCTGACAAGACCCAATGGGACAGAATATTATTCTTCAAGCGAATTCATGTATTATTGTCTGTGTTTTGAATAAAAATTTTGGTGGTACATATTATTTGGGAACTTGTAGAGCAAAATTTTCTCCTATAAAACATTAAATGTTATACTAATTAAATATTTTTTCTCTAGCTTTTATACAGTCAACTTAAAGTTTAAGAACTTAAAATCAGATTCAAATCCTGATATGCTATATTTTTAACTGGGGAGCATGATTAGAATAAGAATGAATTATCTGAAAGTAGCAAGTACCAGTGGTTATCCAGAATCAAATATTTTATTTTGTCGAGGTTGGGAAAAATCCAAATTATATTTCTACTTTGGGTATTTTAATTAATTTTAATTGTGATTGTTAAAAGGCATTTAATCTTTTTTCCCCCTGGTTGATTTAAACTTACTTATCTAGTTGTTTTCCAGGACCTGTCTGATAGATACCTCACTTGGAAGCTGCAGTGGCTTCCTATTACTTATCATGTTAAGTCTGAAATTTTCCACCTGCCAGTCCCCTCCAACATTCCATTTCTTTCTTTCTTTCTTTCTTTTTTTTTTGAGATGGAGTCTCACTCTGTCGCCAGGCTGGGGTGCAGTGGCAGGATCTCAGCTCACTGCAACCTCTGCCTCCTGGGTTCAAGCGATTCTCCTG
The DNA here is from genome assembly GCF_028885625.2 of Pongo pygmaeus. Taxonomy (NCBI): domain Eukaryota; kingdom Metazoa; phylum Chordata; class Mammalia; order Primates; family Hominidae; genus Pongo; species Pongo pygmaeus. The sequence goes on from NC_072384.2 coordinate 124,985,830, forward strand.
GCTCAGCCTCATGAGTAGCTGGGACTACACGTGCGCACCACCACATCCAGCTAATTTTTGTATTTTTAGTAGAGACGGGGTTTCACCATGTTGACCAGGATTGCCTCGATCTCTTGACCTCATGATCCGCCTGCCTCGGCCTCCCAAAGTGCTGGGATTACAGGTGTGAGCCACCACGCCCGGCCCATTTCTCTTAACCACTGTATTTTGGGGTCTTAGCTGTGCCACTCAAGAAAATCAGACGGCTCTTCTCATGGGAAGGGTGTCCTGTTCTCAACCCTTGGCCTTCCCCATGTCTCACATGAATGTGAAGAAGTGGAGTGTGGCATCCCTAGGCAGATCTCCAATTCCATTTTCAAAGTCATCATAGATGGATTTCTTGGTTCTCATCTCTCCTTCACACTCTCTTCCCTTAATACACTATTGTTCTCTCTTATCTGGTTCCTCTCACAGCCACTCAAGCTTCTGACAAAACTTTATGGTAGCATAAGAAACGAGGAATGTGTGTGTGTGTGTGTGTGTGTGTACATATATACACACATACATATACACACAAATACATATATATACATATTTGCATATATGTTTAATGACTTGAAATAATTGTCTAAAAGCAATTATAAAATTTAAAGTAAAATATTAATACATAAATTATTGGCTGGGCGCAGTGGGTCACGCCTGTAATCCCAAAACTTTAGGAGGCTGAGGTGGGCAGATCACTTGAGGTCAGGAGTTGGAGACGAGCCTGGCCAACATGGTGAAACCTCCTCTCTACTAAAAACACAAAAATTAGGCAGGGGTGGTGGCATGTGCCTGTAGTCCCAGCTACTTGGGAGGCTGAGGCAGAAAAATCACTTGAACCCGGAAGGCAGAGGTTGCAGTGAGCCAAGATTGCGCCACTGCACTCCAGCCTGGGCAACAGAGAGAGACTCCATCTCAAAAAACATAACTAACTAACTAACTAACTAAATAATTATATAGGACAATAACTCAGAAATACCACCATTTAAAAAAATCACATATACATACAAACTCTAACATGTACAAATGATGCTGCCCATCCATGACATTTACGTACAAATTTTAATAGCTGTCTAAGGCAGTGTTTTCAAATTTTAGTGTGCAATAGAATACTTTGTGAATATCATTAAATTTAAATATTCCCAGGCCCACCATTCAGAGATTCTGATTCAGTGGTGTGGGAAGAAGTCCAGACATCAGGGTGTTTTTAGCAAGCATCACAGATAATTTTGAGAAAAGTAGCTAGCTCATGAATGACACTTTGAGAAACACTACCATCAGAAATATATTTTTCCCCAAATAAAGTAGCCCCTTTCCTGTTTCTATATTTATGAATGATGAGATTATTCTATAAGTAAAATTGTGAAATAGAACATGTTAATTTCAAAATCTTCAGTCTCACCCTTTTTAAATTTTTTTAGCATAATGTTTGAAGTTTTAGTTTATTTTAAAAGTCAGTTTTAATTCTTTTAAATTGATTTCCATTTATGGTACAGTTTGGTCATTTAGGAGAATATCTAAGAGATTTTTTCCTTCATTTAACATGTTTACTTAATTCTCAGAAATATTTGAGGCTGCATGTTACAATCCCTTTTTAAAATATGCCAATAAGGAACATGTCTGAACTTACTTTTTAAAGTTTACTACATTATTCACTTTCCTTGGCATATCTCCATTAGAGTTAGAACAGGTAATCAAAAACAGTCATTGACCTGATTCTAGGATTTTGACTGAATATAACTTTTGTTTTTGTTTTTTTTTTTTCTGAGACAGGGTCTCGCTCTGTTGCCCAGGCTGGAGTGCAGTGGCACCATCTCGGCTGTCTGCATCCTCAGGCGTGCACCACCACATCCAGCTAATTTTTGTATTTTTAGTAGAGACAGGGTTTCACCATGCTGGCCAGGCTGGTCTCAAACTCCTGACCTCAAGTGATCTGCCCACCTTGGCCTTCCAAAATGCTGGGATAACAGGTGTGAGCCACTGCACCCGGCCCACTCATTATTTTGAAGAGAACATATCCTATGGGCTTTAGGGGAATTTTTAGGAAAATTACCTCTTTTCCTCAAACAATTAATGTCAGAACTTTGATGCAAATTCTCCTTTTCTTAAAACATCTCCTAATCCAGGAGGCTGAGCAAGGCTGATCTTCTACCTGGAAAAGTGGAAGAAGTGAGAGGTCACGAGTCACTTGGACATCACTGTACCACCTAACGCCCAATGGAGAATGAGTAAGGCTACTATAAACATGGTTTATCTACACTATAGGAGTGCAAAATATTGTTTGGTGTCAGAGTTTGCAAAACATGCTTTATAGCATTTCAAAAATATAACATGTAAACCTGTAAGACACTGGAGAAACCATCTAAGTCACCTAAGCCCAATGCCTTCATTTTACAGATTGCATAAGTGAAGCCCAAACTTGCAGGAATCCCAAGATCTCACTGAGAGTAAGCCTATGCATAACTTCTAGAACATAATAAGCATAAAATTAATAAATCAGTTTTCTTGGATTAATCGTGAATGAATTGAAATAGCTCCTGGATTTTCTAACTCTCAAGTCCAATGTCAAACCCAGAACAAAACAATTTGACATCAGAATGACCTTTGGTACCTCCTGTAGGTAATGTGGACCCTGGTATATTTTAGTTGTTTCAAACAACTGAACGCTGTGTCTCTTTTCCTGTATCTTTGCCAACACTGAGCAGTATTAATATTTTATTTATTTATTTATTTATTTATTTATTTATTTATTTTTTGAGACAGAGTCTCACTCTGTCGGCCAGGCTGGAGTGCAGTGGCACGATCTTGGCTCACTGCAACCTCTGCCTCCTGGGCTCAAGCAATTCTCCTGCCTCAGCCTCCCGAGTAGCTGGGATTACAGGGGTGTGCCACCATGCCCGGCTAATTTTTTTTGTATTTTTAGTAGAGATGGGGTTTCACCATGTTGGCCAGGCTGATCTTGAGCTCCTGACCTCAAGTAATCCACCCGCCTCAGCCTCCCAAAGTGCTGGGATTACAGGCTTGAGCCACCGTGCCCGGCCAATTGTCGTCTTTTATTACTGATATCCAGCAGCTTTTTTCATGTTTGTTGGGAAACTGTCATTCTCCTATGAATTTGGAATGCACTTCCTTATTGTGTTCTACCTTCCAATGTTACTGTCAAGAATATCATTCATTCTGAATCTTGATATTTGCATAAAGCTTTTCGCTGTCTGTCAGAAAATTTGTAAGCTCTTTTCTCTGTTCCTAGTGTTATGAAATTTTGTATCATAATGATAGACTTTGGATTGTGTCTACTTTAAGCACTTGATAGGCCCATTCCATGGGAAAAACTCATTTAGCCCTAGGACAAAACTGTTTCTTTGCCTTTCTTCTTTTTTTTTTTTTTTTCTATTCTCTCTTTCTGGAATTCCATTTAGATATCTAACATCCTGAGCCAGTTCTCAATCTTTTTTCTCGCATTTCCTCCCTGCTTTCCAGTAAATTTCCTCAACTTGATTTCCCAATTCTTCTATTGAGTCTTTCATTTCTATGATGATATTTTTAATTTTTAAGAGCTCTTAACTCTCTAAACATCTTTTATTTTTAGAGCATCCTGTTCTTGCTTCATTGATACCATATCTTCTATTAGCCCTCTGAAGATAGTTCTTGCACATTTTCCTTCTCCCTGAAGAGTCTCTCTGTGCTTCTAAGTAAGTTTCTCTGTTTGTCTTGGTCTCTCATATTTTATGCTTTTGTCATTAGCTGTTAGAATAGGCACCCAAACGCAGATTGGAAGCTCTGAGTGTGAGGTTTGTCGACCAGCGTCTTCACTTTGCAAAGCTCTGGCTGGGCCATTTCTTTAGGGCACCCCTGATGTAAACATCTCTGTGTCTCTTGTCTTGGGGGAAACCCAGTCCATCTGCCTAGAGGATTCATCTGCCTGGCTGCCAGCATTCTGAGAGCTCTGCTGGGGAAGTAGGCTTCAAGTCTCAGGTTTAATACGTCAACTTTCATTTACCTGTCCATTTTCAGAAAGATATCTTCACCCTCAACTTGTTCTGGTGCCCTCTGTTTTATTCTCTCCAGGAAAACCAACAACTTCAGTCCAAATTTGAAAGTGGAAGAGAGACAGTTAAAGGCTCTGTGGAGAGCTAGAAAAGATACTGAAGGTCTAACTTCTTAAACAGACTAGCAAATAATCCTCTCTGGTGTTTTCATCCACTTTCATGGCTTCCTGATAGGTCCAATCCTGAGAGTTTGGAAGGCTCTGTAGAGTCAATCAATTGCTGCTTTATTTTCTCCACTGCCCATTGATGAGTCAGCTTTCTAGGAACTTCTCTGCAGATCCTAACTTTCCTTACTGCTTTCTCTTGCCCTCTTTGTCCTTGAGGATTATGCAAAAAGCAAACAAATAAACAACTAAAGCCTCCTTTACCCTCATTTTTGTAGAATGTCAATAGGGAGTGGAGATTAAATGCATGTGTCCAATCTGACCCTCTTTAACCAACAGTCTCCATTTACTTTCAGATGAACTTGAGAACCAATTCGTTTCTGTCACTGACCTACTCACTCCCACCTAAGGCAAAACTCTTGGTTTTTTCCATCACTTCTATTTTTGTTTGCTTACCCATTTGTTTCTAGTTTTAATTTTATTATATCATTTTCTTTTCTTCTGACTTGTTTTGTGGTTGTTTCATTACATGTTTGAATTGAATGCTTAGTCTCTTTCTTATTTAATAACAAAAGCATTGGCCGGGCACTGTGGCTCATGCCTGCAATCCCAGCGCTTTGGGAGGCTGAGGCGGGCAGGTCATCTGAGTTCAGGAGTTTGAGACCAACCTGGCCAACATAGTGAATCCCTGTCTCTATAAAAAATGCAAAAATTAGCCAGGCATGGTGGCACACGCCTGTAGTCCCAGCTACCTGGGAGGCTGAGGCAGGAGAATCGCTTGAACCCAGGAGGCGGAGATGGCAGTGACCTGAGACCTCACCATTGCACTCCAGCCTGGGTGACAGAGTGAGACTCCATTTCAAAAATAATAATAATAATAAAATAATAAAAGCATTTTACCCTGAATTTTCTTCAGTGTATGGTTATGGCCAAATTCTGTAGTTACTGACATCTAATATTCTCATTGTCATTCAGTTGTAAAGAGATCATAATTTCAATTTTTATTTCCTTTCTGACAGGAGTGTTTTAATTTTAATTTAATTTTATTATTATTATTTTATTTTATTTTTATTTTTATTTTTATTTTTTAGAGATAGGGTCTTACTCTGTCACCTAGGCTGGAGTGCAGTAGTGCGATTATAGCTCACTGCAGCCTCAAGTTCCTGGGCTAAAGTGACCCTCCCACTTTGGCCTCCCAGCGTGCTGGGATTACAGACATGAGCTGCCACACTCAGCCTGTTAGGAGTGTTTTAGAAGAATAGGCTTAAGTTTCCAAATGGGATAATTTTGTCATCTTTTTATGTATTAATGTCTAACCTTCCTTTACTGCCCATCGAGAGAAAGTAGGTCTGTAAGAATTTTACTAAATTCTTTTTTACTTTTTTATATTATGCCACTCTTATTTTTAAAATTCCTTTTTACAACCTGTAAAACTTCATAATTCCCCTATGAAAATAATTTAGACTTAATCATAGTTTAAGTAGCATAGTGTAGGCAATGCTTTTTAAAACATTTATATGCTTTTCTCTTCTATTTGTCACATATTTGAATCTAAGGTGTTCATTCACCATCAAGAGATGTTTTAAAATGAGAATTATTAAGATTCTCCCATAGAGAAGAAATGTAATGATGAACAAAGAGTGTTCAGTTTCTGACATTTAAATGGCATTTTGCAGTAAGACAATAGGCGAATAAACTTGAAAGTCAGTAGAAAACAAAGAAATGCCTAAACTCCTTTGCTACCACTTAATATATCAAATGCTAGGCATAGATCAGAAAGATGTGGAATTTTTCCCAGCGTTCATAGAAAATCATCTTGTCTGCCATGGGGGTTTAACCAGGAGGCTACAATCAGACAGGTGGAGGATAACTAACAGAGGAAATAAATGGGGGGTTTGTCCCTTCTGGTGCTGAGAAGGTAGTTGGAAGGGCAAGACAAAGAGGCAAAAGGAGACTGAGGCACAGGGGGAGGAAGTCACACGTGTGTCCCAAAGCCCTCTTCTTGGAGCCTTGGCTTGGTGAGGAAAACCCGTGTTAAAATGACTATGAGGCCTCTATTCCCAGCTGGGACGTGGAAGGAGCCTGAAGGCCAGGACGGCCCAGTTCAAACAAGGGAAGCCCCAGGAAACATAAGAAGATAGGCGGTGTAGTTATGCAGCCAGAAGTGGGGACCTAAGTGTGAGGCCCCCAACCTTGTTCACATCTTCAGAGATGGGGACACTGAATTAACAAGCAGCAGGTAGGGCAAAGTCTGTGGTGGGGGCGCATGAGCTAAAGTGGGGATGGAGGATGTGGGTGAGGGGCTGCAACTTCACTGAAAATTGAGAGGAGGCCTATGAGGCAGTAGGGAGGGGCGAGTGAACCTTCTGGAGCCTAGAATGAATAAACCATGAGTTCACCCCTTCCAGAAGCCAGATGCAGGTAGGGGATACTGGGAGTTGGATGGGACCATCCACCTCTTGGCAGATTCCAGCCAGTGCAGACCTGTATTAGTCCGTTTTCATGCTGCTGTTAAAGACATACCCGAGACCGGGCAATTTACAAAAGGAAGAGGTTTAATGGACTCACAGTTCCACGTGGCCGGGGAGGGGCCTCACAATCATGGCAGAAGGCAAGGAGGAGCAAGTCATGTCTTACATGAATGGCAGCAGGCAAAGAGAGAAAAGAAGAAGCAAAAGCCAAAACCCCTGATAAAACCATCAGATCTTGTGAGACTTATTCACTACTATTAGAGGAGTATGGGGGAAACCGCCCCCCTAATTCAATTATCTCCCACTGGGTCCCCATATGGGTGGGGACACAGCCAAACCATATCAACACCCAAGGACCAACTCAAGATCAGAAGGATTTTTCACCCAAAAACAACACAAGACTCTCAGCTCCACTCCATGTTCCAGATATCAAGCTAGAAAAGATGAGGGAAGGTGCAATGAAACCAAAATCTGCACAGTCATGCCCCCGTAAACCAAGTTAAGCTTAGAGAGTACGTCAATTGTTGTTTTAAGCCAAATTGGCATAAAACTAAATTGGACTAAAATTTAAAATTTGTCCTACCATTCAGCAGATGGCAGTTGGAAGGGAATTCAGAATTGCTTTAAGCAGAGCTTCTCTCCTGGGAATCTGATTAAATGGAAGTTTCTGATACAGTAGGTCTAGGTCGGAGAGTGAGTTTTTTTGCTCATCATTGTTTGTTACATGTTCACTGGCTCACAGTTTTGCAAATTTGAATTTGGATACAAATTTACTTTTGGCTGGAGAATTCCAAAATAACTCTGTTTAGAAAGTTTTGTGGCTGGTTCATAAGCAGCTTTCTTTTGCCCTCAGAGATGCCCCATTGTTTGTCTGGTATAGAACTCTCAGCAAATGTGTTTTCCTCAGAAATTGCCAACTTTGCTCCACACTGCATTTGGAATTTGGTATTGGAGACAAGAATTCCGATGTCAGTCAGCTTCTTTTTCCCTTGTAGGCAAACGGTTTATTGTGTTTGTCAGTTTGGAAAACACATTTTATCCTGAGAAATCAAATGTATATTTTTCAATTTGTTTCAACTTTTTAAATATTCGTGCTGAACATTTGTGAGGCATTTTGAGTTAGAGTTCATGCCATTCTTAAACTTGGGGAGTTTTTTGTTTTTGTTTTTGTTTTTGTTTTTTTTTTTTTTTGAGACAGGGTAATGCTCTGTCATCCACATTGGAGTGCAGTGACATTGATCTTAGATCACTGCAGCCTTTAACTCCTGGGCTCAAATGATCTTGCCACCTCAGACTCCTGGTACATAGCCCTACAGGCGCACACCACCATGCCTGGTTAATGTTTTTATTTCATTGTTTTAGAGATGGGTTCTGGCTGTTTTGCCCAGGCTGGTCTTAAACTCCTGGGCTCAAGCCATCCTCCTTCCTTGTCCTCCCAAAGCACTGGGATTATAGACATGAGCCACTGTGCCCAGCCAGGAAATTTTCTTTCTGTTTGTTTTGGAGGGTTTGTTGTTGTTGCTTTTATTGTTTGGTTTATTTGAGACAGAGTCTCACTTGGTCACCCAGGCTGGAGTGCAGTGGTGCGATCATGGCTCATTGCAGCCTCAAATTCCTGGCCTCAAGCAATCCTCCCATCTCAGCCTCCCTAGTAGCTGGGACCACAGATGCGTGCCACTGTGCCCAGCTAATTTTAAAATTTTTTAAAGAGACAGGGTCTCCCTCTGTTGCTTAGGCTGGCTTTGTGTTTATTTATAGCTTATCATCTATTTGCTTATTTCCTGACACTTCTATTTCAGGAATATGGGGCCTCTTTGGTCTATTCTTTATGTCTCACCTTTTCTTTTCTAAATTCTCTTTCTTGATTGTTTAGCTCTGCACTCTGGAAGAGTTCTTTACCCTTCAAAATGTTTTCATTGTTGGGAATGTTCATCCCATTCAGTGCTTCTAATGTGTTAAGGAATTTTTTGACAATTATGTTTTTTTTAATTTCTAAGAAGTCTTTCTTATTTTTTATTTTTATTTTTTGGTTGGTGCTTTTTCCTGACTATAAAGATTTATTGTTGCAATATCCTTGAAGACATGCATTTAAATATTGTTAAATTATCTTTTGCTTTCTGCATTAATTCTGTCTTACTGGGGCCATTTATCAACTCTTCAGTTTGGATCCTGTCTTGCAGTGGCTGACGCTATTCAGGACCCGTGCATGGTTGCTGCTGGCCCCATCCTCACCTGCGATCATAGAGCCTAATTGTATCTTATTGTTGGGGACATGGGCTGTCAGTCTCCATGGTGGTCTGACTGCAGGAGGCCCCAGCTTCAGTTTTACCTTAGGCCAGTGAGTATGTTGGGGCAATTTTATCTCCTGTAATTTAGAGGTGATCTGCCCTGAGCTTTGGAAGCTCATGGGAGTTATTATTTTCTTACATTGGCCTGAGGAAACTATTTGGTAAGTGAGCTTTCCCCTGCAAGATAACTGATGGCAAATATGTCAGTCTCATTTGTATCATCTCAGTTGACATCTGTGGCACCAGGGTTGAAGATGGTACCCATCTCTAGTTTTCAGTGGCGAGAGAGCATTTTCTTTCCACATCAGTGAGACACATGGGTGAAGAACTTGGAGAAGGTTAGAGATCAAGATGGCATGTTCTTAGTCTGCACTATGCTCACATTTCCCTGATAATAAGAACTGTGGAATAAGAGCGGCTTAGGCATACTACATTCAATGTAACAATCCATTTTATGCAAACAATCAGAGTTTAGAAAGAGGACTACCTTTTTTCCCTTACTAGGTAATAGTCCTTTCCCATTCAGAAAGGATTGATACCAGTCAAATTGTTCTGCAGGTAAATGAGGTTAGAAAGAAAATTTTTTAGAATTTGGAGGTGTAATAAAATGTAACATGATGGTGTTCACTATATAGAAAAAAAATAAAATTTTCAAGAAAGAACTTCTAAACAGTCATTTCATGGAAACATGTAAGAGCCATATCAAAAACTAAACATTCTAGTTAGAGGCCTGACACTACCTGACTTCAAGAATTATTATAGAGCTATAATAATTAAGACAGCATGGTATGGGCCAATAAATAGATCAATAGATCAATGGAACAAAATAGAGAACACAGAAATACATACTCAACTGATTTCTGACAAAGGAACAAGAGTAATTCAGTGGAAAAAGAGAATTCCTGCAATAAATGGTACTGGACATCCACATGCAAAAAAAAAAAAAAAGAACCTAGACACAGACCTTGCGCATTTCACAAAAATTAACTCAAATGAATTATACAATTGTCCCTCAGTAAACACTGGAGATTGGGTCCAGGATCTCCCCACCCCCACCCCATGTATACCCAAATCCATGCATGCTCATCTGCCTTTGGCCCTGTGGAACCTGTGTATACAAAAAGTCACCACTCCATACACATGGGCTTCACATCTCACAAATACTGCATTTTAGATTTTCCATCCACACTTGGTTGAAAAAAAATCTACATATAAGTGGAGCCTCAAAATTCAAACCCATATTGTTCAAGGGTCAACAGTATATTTAATATGAAATGCAAAACTCTAAAACTTTCAGAAAATTACTTGGAAGAAAATTTATGTGACCTGGGGTTTGACAATGAGTTTTTAGATTCAACATCAAAAGCATGATCTATAAGAGAAACAAAAGAAACCTGGACTTTACTAAAATGTCAGACTTCCCTGTAAAACACACTGTTAAAAGAATGAAAGACAAGCCACAGATTGGGAGGAAATACTTGCAAAACATGTATCTTATAGAGGACTTACATACAAAATGTACAAAGAACTCTTAAAAGTCTACAGTAAGAAAACAACCCAATTTTAAAGTGGGCAAAATATCTGAACAGATAACTCATCAAGAAGATCTACTGATGGCAAAAAAAATATGAAAAGATGCTCAACATCATATGTCATTAGGGAACTGAAAATTAAAAATAACAATGAGATATCATGACATGTCTATTATAATGGATAAAATCCCCAAACTGATGATAACAAATGTCAGTAAGTATACGAAGCAACAAGAACTCTCATTCATTGCTGATGGGGAATGCAAAATTGTACAGCCAGTTTGGAAGACAGTTTGGCAGTTCCTTATAAAGCTAAAGATAGCTTATAAAGCTATCATCCAGGAATCCTGCTCCTTGGTATTTACCCAAGTGAGTTGAAAACTTACACCCACAAAAAACCTGCACACTGACATTTATAGCAGATTTATCCATAATTACAAAAAAATCTGGAAGCAACCAAGATGTCTTTTAATAAGTGAATGGGTAAAGAAACTATGGTACATCCATACAATGGAACACTATTCCATGATAAAAAAGAAATGTGCTATCAAGCCATAAAAAGACATGGAGGAACTTTAAATGTGTATTGCTAAGTGAACAAAGCCAGTCTGAAAGGCTACATGCTGTATGATTCCAACTCTATGATGTCTTGAAAAAGGCAAAACTATAGAGACTAAAAAAAATTAGTAGATGTTTGAGAGGAGGAGAAAAGGAGTGAAAAGATGAGCATGGGGCATTTTTAGTGCAGCAAAACTACTCTGTATGATACTGTAATGGTGGATACATAACATTATGCACTTGTCAAAACCCATAGCAGGAGAGAGAAGGGGTATATGGGAACTTGGGAACTCTGTACTTTCTGCTAAATTTCCTGTAAATCTAAAATTGCTCTTAAGAAACAAAGTCTGTTAATTTTTTAAAAAAAACTGTATCTTCTTATCCACTCTTATTTTTTAATTTTTCCCAACTGTAGGTATGTGAAAATGAAATATTGAAGGAGCAAGGAACAATACAAAGTCTTTCTGGATGTATTGCCTCTTTCCTAAGTAGTGCTTGAACTTCCCATATTGCTATAAATTCATGTTATTTGTCTCGCTTCTCCCATTCAATGGTACATTCTCTAAAGTGGTTGGTTAATGCTATGGTTTGAATATGGTTTGTCCCCACCGAAACTCATATTGAGGCTTCATCCCTAATGTGGCAGTGTTGGGAAGTGGTGCCTGTAAGTAGTCATTGGGTCATCAAGATGAATTAATGTCTTTCTCTTGAGACCGAGTTAATTCTCATGGGATAGATTAATTCTTGTGGGAATAGATTAGTTCCTGAGAAAGTCTTGTTATAAAGCAAGGTTGCTCCTCATATTTTTCCCCTTTTGCACTTGCCTGGTTCCCCTTCCATTTCTCTGCCATGTTTTTACACAGCATGAGGCCCTCACCAGAAGTCACGAGAGGCAGCTGCCCAATCTTGAACTTCCCAGCCTGCAGAACCATGAGCTAAATAAACCTATTTTCTTTATAAATTACCGAGTGTCGGGTATTCTTTTATAGTAACACATAACAGATTATGACGGTTGGGTGCTTTGCATGTTGTGGATTATTGATAGCTACCAGCTAAATCAACCAGCCAATTCTACATCAATTCTTCAAGTTACTTTTAATATTCCAAACCCAAGGATGATAAATTATCAAATATATTGCCATCAGCATGAAAAGAATTAAGATATAAAATTATACTGTTGGACTTAATTTTACATGAGTTTTTACTGGCAAAAACACCTTTACATGGCCTTCTTCAAATGAATTGTACAATCATGTAAAAGGGTGGCCTTTAAAAAATTCATAAATAATATTTCATGTTGTAGAGTAACAGAAGAAAAGAAATGTCAACATAAGAAAAACAAAATAGAATTTACATGCTGATCTCACATTGATATGTCCTGATCTCACTTTAATAAACTCTGATCACATTACTGTGTGGAAGTTATTAAACTTTTCAGGCTTCTATCTATAAAGAAAATAAACCTTGACATATGGTTCATTAAACTAATTATAAATCTGACATTGCAGAAAAAGATAAAATAATTTGTTTACTTGGTGTGGTAGGCTATTTAATGGCCCCCCAGGATGTCTATATCTTAATCCCCAGAACCTGTATGTTATTTTATATGACAAATGGGACTTAGCAGATGTGATGACGTTAAAAATCTCAAGAGGCATGGTTACCCTGGGTTAGCCATAGGCCTAATGTAATCACAGGGTTCTTAGGAGGAGAGTCAAAGAGAAAGTGATGTGACAGCAGAAAAAAGTATAAGAGGAGGCGAGGCTCAGTGGCTCACACCTGTAATCCCAGCACTTTGGGAGGCCAAGGCAGGCATATCACGAGGTCAGGAATTTGAGACCAGCCTGGCCAATATAGTGAAACCCCGTCTGTACTAAAAATACAAAAATTAGCTGGGTGTGGTGGCACCTGTAGTCCCAGCTACTTGGGAGGCTGAGGCAGGAGAACCGCTTGAACCCAGGAGGCGGAGGTTGAGGTCAGCCAAGATCGCACCACTGCACTCCAGCCTGGGCAACAGAGCGAGACTCCAACCCCCCCAAAAAAAAAAAAAAAGTGCAAGAGGAGGCAGATTTAAAGATGCTACACTGCTAGCTTAGAAGATGGAGGAAGAGCCCATAAGCAAGGAATGCAAGCAGGCCCTGGAAGCAGCTGGAGGCAAAGAAATGGATTCTCCCCTTGTGCCTCCAAGAGGCACCAACCCAAATGACACCTTGACTTTAGATTAGTGAGACTTATCTTGAACATCTAACTTTCCAAATTGTAAAAGAATAAATTTAACCCACTATGTCTGTGATAATTTGTTATAGCAACAACAGGAAATTTATATACTCAGGCAAAAACAACCCATTTCATTGTAGCTTTCATTCCGACAAGGATTCAAAATTAAGGAAATAATAAACAATAACAAAAAAAATTTGGGGGCATGGGGGTGTATGAAAATACGTCCAATCTCTCCAGGGACTCCAGGAAATTGAAAGCCTGCTTGGGAAGGATTAGTAGATGTATACATGTCTTGGTGTATTAGTCCATTCTTGCATTGCTATAAAGAACTACCTGAAACTGGGAAATATACAAAGAAAAACTATTTAATTGGTTCACAGTTCCACAGCCTGTATAGGAAGCACAGCTGGGGAGGCCTCAGGAAACTTACAATCATGGCAGAAGGTGAAGGGGAAGCAGGCACATCTTACATGGCAGGAGCAGGAGAAAGAGAGAGAAGGGGGAGTTGCTACACGCTTTTAAACAACTAAATCTCATGAGAACTCACTACCATGAGAACAGCAAGAGGGGAATCCAGCCTCATGATCCAGTCACAATTTGCCAGTAGATTTGGGTGGGGACACAAATCCAAACTATATCATTTGGGTTCTACATCAGGAAACAACTCATACCTAACCACAGGAAGTTGACTTACCATGGTTGGACTTCCATTAAATTCAAGAAAAATACAAATGTTCATCACTATTTGTAGATCAGAATTTTCAAAAGAAAATGCTACATAGTGGATAAATTCAATGCAATTAAGGAGTCAAGTGTCCTCGACTGGCAACCAGAAGACTACATCTGGCAGTTGTACCATTTAGACTGTGATCAAGTCCCAAGCTCTTTTCTCTATGGTGAGAATGTGTCTTAGTCTGTTCAGGCTGCTCTAACACAAATACCACAAACTTGGAGTCTCACTTGGTCACCCAGGCTGGAGTGCAGTGGCATAATCTTGGCTCACTACAACCTCCACCTCCCAGATTCAAGTGATTCTTCTGCCTCAGCCTCCCAAGTAGCTGAGATTACAGGTGCGCACCACCACACCCAGCTACTTTTTGAATTTTTAGTAGAGACGGGGTTTTACCATGTTGGCCAGGCTGGTCTCAAATTCCTGACCTCAAGTGATCTGCCCACCTCGGCCTCCCAAAGTGCTGGGATTACAGGCATGAGCCACCTTGCCCGGCCAGCAATTTTAAATTATACAGTTACACATCATTAATCTGGAGGTTAGATTTTCTCTGCACTTCAGAATCTAAACCCAAATTGTCTTGCCACATCTAAACAAACTCTCACAACACCAAGCCCTTCCTTGCTCCCTTCCTTCTGTTTCATCCTCATTGACTCCTGCGTAGCCATTTTGCCATGTTAGTGATTTTGCTTCCCAGTCTCTAGCACGAGAGAAGCAAGGAGGCTTTGAGAGTCTAGCACAGTGAAAAGGGGGGCAACTCACAGCCATTGCATAAGTCATATAAATCTTTGGCTGTGCTAGATAAACATTTTTGTATATATGTAGACTTCTTTATATATTTTATATATTTCTAGTATTTTTACCAAGAAAGGGAGGTATTCACAGCATGTCACCTGATAATGCTGCACTTAGCAATGGGAAATTAACTTAAAAACATTTTATTTCTTAGTAAACACATTTCCTAAAAAGTTCCATCTATATGGCCTTGTTCATGTATATACTTTTCTTGTCTAATATAGAATTTTATTTAATAATATGCTGTTTCTTAACAAAGGTAAAAGGTAGTGAAATAAAATCAGGGTTTAGACTTATTTTATTACTATGTGGTTTGCCATTTGGTGAACTGTGTATCTAGTCCTTTATAACAGATATTATCAATATAAAAAAAAGAAAAAATTACCAATCTGCCCTTCAGCTGTCTAAAGATTTGATGTCATTCATCATGCATATACTAATGTGCACACATATGCATACATGCATACAAATGCAAAAAACATTTACACAAAAATAGATTTCAGTAGTGTGACTTTTCACAGCTGTTTTAGTTCTTTTTGGGTCATATTGATTGCAAAAAGTGAGGAAAATGGAATTTTTAAGGACTACAGGAAGTTCTTAGTAGATAATTTATATATTTCAGGAAGTTACATTAGCAAAAGAGAGGGGAGAATACTATGATCTGGCTTCGTTTATAAATCGGTTTCTACACAATAAGCTCAGTTGATTACAGCATGATGTAATCAAGCTAATGAGACAGCTCGGGTTCATATGCAAGACCATTAACTCTACAAAAGTAGGGGTACCCTCCCCATTGTCTCATAAATGAATGCTGTTGTCATTAATGGGTCAGAATTAAGTTAGCATTTATTGAGAACTCACTAAGTGACAGATACCCTGCTAAGAGCTGTTACAGTGACAGCATGCCACCAGCTGCTCCTTTGGGAATTTAAGCTTCAATCTTCTAAGAGAGGTTGTAGAAGGGAAAGTCTCCCACAGTAGTGACAAAGCCATGCATCACTCAGTACTGCCACTGGATGTATTGTTAAGCCCTATGGAAAAGGAAATTTATATGGAGAAGTAAACATTAATAGGCTGTGTATCCACATGCAGGCCGAAGGAGCAATTACTGTGGCCAGAGTCATGAGAACAGCAATAATTAGTGAGTCTCCAAAGGGAAGGTGCATCTTTAGGGGCCAAAGTACAGGTTGGAGGGGGGCCCTTCCTGCTTAACCAATCTCGAGAATTGGAGTTTGATTTTGCCAGAGAGTTCATAAGTTTTCTTACATATTTAAGACTTTAATCTGTGTACCAATTTGATGAAATTAGTTTTGAGTCTCATTTTGTTTACAAGACATAAAAGTTTTACAAACATGTATTTTTCTTAATTTGTCGCTCAAGAGAATATGGATCATTCTATGAAAGCTCATTAGTGAGAAATAATCCAAAAGTTATGTTTGGGGCCGAGCGTGGTGGCTCACACCTGTAATCCCAGCACTCTGGGAAGTTGAGGCAGGTGGATCACCTGATGTCAGGAGTTCCAGACCAGCCTGGCCAACATGGTGAAACCCTGTCTCTACTAAAAATACAAAAATTGGCTGGGTGTGGTGGCTGCACGCCTGTAATCATAGCTACTTGGGAGTCTGAGGCAGGAGAATCGCTTGAACCTGGAAGGCAGAGGTTACAGTGAGACAAGATCATTCCACTGCACTCCAGCCTGAGCAACAGAGCAAGACTTTGTCTCAAAAAAAAAAAAAAAAAAAAAAAAAAAAAAAAAAAAACCCAGAAGTTACATTTGAGTATTAGGGAGTTGGGAGTACCATGGTTCTTAAGGGAGTCACCTCCTGTCAGATTAAATTGACAATCATCAAAGACTAAATCTCAGTAGAAACACTGCACCATCTAGGTTGCAATAAAAATAGCCAAGATTATGGTTTATACTTATGTTTATGATCTGATAAAGTTGGTGGTACAAACATCTCAATTTTTGCCACCCAGATCTCACTAAATTGCTTCACAACCAATGGTTGCTATGGGGAAAAAAAAATCCAAATCTGTTCAGTAGGCACTCGCTTTTTTCTTAGACTTAGAATCACTCTTTTAATGTTGCTATCTAAACTCTTAGAAATGGGATAGAGGTCACTGAGCTTTGAACACTTGGTTTCTAAATTCAACTTCTCCCAGTGGGAATACCTAATTAAAATTGTAAGATCACAGGTTGCCCTTTGCCTAGGAAGACACTATTACCAATTCTCCCTCTTCCTCCCCCTACCCATTAGGATCCACTGAGAGTTGGTTAGCTGTGATTAATACTGTGATCTGTGACCATGAGTAGCTTGAAATTAACTGGTCCACTTTGTAATCAAACCTCATTTGATCAACATGTTGTCTTAACCAGATGAGGCATTGTAACTGCAGATAAATTATGTTAAAGAAAACCCCACAACTTGCAAATCACATCAACATTCTCATCTAATCAGTGAAATTGGAAGTTTATGTTTTATTGTACCATGTACAATCAAAAGCAATGGTTCTCAAACTTAGTTGCCCACAAGAATCACCTCAGGCTTATTAAATAATAATCTCCACAAGGGACATTACTTTTTTGTTTCTTTGTAAAGCTTTTCTAGGAAAATCTGGTGTGAAGCTAGATTGAAAAACACCAAAGTACTTGCCATGCTTCTTTTGGAATTGCTTTTAAAAATCTACAGCACTCTTGTATAGCCTTAATGATTACAAACTTTCATTTCTTTGAAAATGGCTTACATTGTGTGTTTTTTTTTTTTTTTTTTTTTTTAAGAGTTTCACTCTTGTTGCCCAGGCTGGAGTGCAATGGTGCGATCTCGGCACACCACAACCCCCGCCTCCCGGGTTCAAGTGATTCTCCTGCCTCAGCCTCCTGAGTAGCTGAGATTACAGGCATGTGCCACTATGCCCGACTAATTTTGTATTTTTAGTACAGATGGAGTTTCTCCATGTTGGTCAGGCTGGTCTCAAACTCCCGACCTCAGGTGATCCGCCCACTTCGGCCTCCCAAAGTGCTGGGATTACAGGTGTGAGCCACTGCGCCCGGTGGCTTGCATTAATTTTTAATTAGCTCAAGGGAAGTCTGGAGAATATGGGTGCCTTATTACAAACTTGGATAATACTAATTTTGGTAAAAAAAAAAAAAAAAAAAAAGGACTCTTAGGAGTATTGCGTAAGAGTCTGTAGGCAAGCTTAAGAGGAGAATCTTTAAAATGCGATCAACACAGTATGCATACAGACTTTCTTGCCCTGAGGGGTACCCTCCTCAGCACCCTCTCCCCCATCAGATGTAGATGTTGCAATAGGTTTGTGACCGTCTATTTTATAGTCACACACATACACTGGTTGCCTATTGCTAGAGTTGCACTGGAACAAATGCAAATTTTGTCCTTTTCCTCACTTGATTTCACTCTTCAGGTAAGTTTCCTCAGTCTCTTTCAGTCTACAATTCCATTCCATTAGAAAAATCTTTTTTTTTTTTAATACAAAAGATCGTATTATATAGAAAATAAAAAGGTTCATTCTGTAGGTGTTAATATCTGACATCAGTTGTATAACTTTAACTATACCATATACCAATATGCATAGCTGATATTGCCAATTTTTTGTGAAGGATCTATAAAGTTTTACAAGATCAAGTTCTCCAAAAACATTTTCTAATAAAACAATGCAAACTTCCACCAAAATATGTGCCAAGAAAATCTACCTTCAGATTCAAATTCAATTTTCAAGGTTCTGTGCAGTCTGCCAAAACAGCCAGTAATTGGGGACACACGCTTTTAAAGGCACAGGTTTTGGAATTAAGAGACTTGGGTCCAAATTCCTGCACCCCATTAACTATTAGTGGGATTTCGTAAACATTTTTATGTCACTAAGCCTGAGTTTTTTCATAGGATCTCCATAGGACCAAATGATCTAATACTGGTCAAGTTCTTATCACAGAGATGCTATGCAAGAGGGCTTAGAAGTCAGCATTTAACACAATATGCCGGCTGGGAACAGCAGCTCATGCCTGTTATCCTAGTGCTTTGGCAGGCCGAGGCAGGAGGATTGCTTGAGCCTAGCGGTTTGACGACAGCCTAGGCAACACACCAAGACCCTGTCTCTACTTAAAGCAAAGAAAAAAAAAAAAAGCTTGCATGGTGGCGTGCACTTGTGCTCCCAGCTACTTGAGAGGCCGAGGTGGGAGGATCGCTTGAGGCCAGGAGATTGAGGTTGAGGGTGTAGTGAGCCACAGTCATGCCAGTGTACTCCAGCCTGGATGACAGAGCAAGATGCTGTACACGCGCACACACACACACACACACCCATACACACACACACCCATCTGCAACCACGTAAGGGCTGGTCTGTATTTTTCACTTTTTACCTAAAGTCAAGTATCAAATAACTTCTACTTATAAAAATATCCTCATACTACGTCATAGCCCCAATAGTGCAGTACAAATTTTAATTTGTGAAGTTCAATTCTTTTAAAGATTTTCTTTCAAGACACTTAGTGATCGTTTAGCACATTCATCTGAGATTTACTGAGTGCCTATACCCACTACATACCAGACATCGTGCTGAGGCATTTATTCAAGAATCACAACTGCAGAAAGAATTCTGAGACTGAGAATTTTAATTTTCCCACATTGCAATAAATCTTGTATGCAATAAAGTTTATTAGTTGAACTATCCTGTTATTAAAATCTTGAAATTTGACAATTTCATTGTTACTAAAAAATACACACGTTTACTTTGAGCTGCTCATGTATGATTTTAAAGCTATTTTTGCATGGCTCACTCGAGGTCAACTTACACCCTAAAACTGAGCATCAAATTACTTAAATGACACGCTTACCAATTTGCCATTTCTAAAATTAAATGCATGGGTTTCAAGACATTCTAGTTGTTTTTCTCCTGAGAGCTAGCGTAATGGCCAATCTCTGTATCATTACCTGTTAAATTTATCTGCCATTCTTACGTCTCTTCTTCTTTCTGGCTAATTTTTGACATAGGAAAGGCACCCAAAGAAAAACATTTTGTAAAATTGTAGATTTGAATTTAAGGTACATACCTATCTGTGGTACTCACTTAAGTACGTAAAACTTTCTCTAAGATTGTAGGAGACAAAGCGCCTATTTTTTCAATGGACACATTCCAGAATAGCAGCAATCACCTTCCCTGTTTTCCTTCCTACCAAAAGTTGGTATCAGCAAATAATGTAAAGCTAACAAAAATGTGCAAAATTCCATATTGCAATGCTTCATGTATTAACTTTAGTTTGTCACATTACTATTCATGTGAATGAGGTACAAAATAAATGAAAAATTTTTAATATGGAAAATCGTGTCAATTTGTAACATGGAATATGGATAGGATTAAACCTAGGTCCAACTCCTGGCTCTGCCAATTTCCTACTGGCAACCTTGGACAACACTGGTATAATGACAGTTATCTCACATAAAGCCAATATGACAACTAAATGAATATACATAAAATATTAAGAATAGTATCTGGCATATGATAAGCACTTAAATGTTAACATTTCTAATTATTTCTGCTTTGAGGACTAGAAATGACTTTTAATTTTGCTGACCTGAAATGTTTTAACATTCGTATTTATAGAATGCAAAATACTATGCAACATATAGTAAAATACATGACCTACAATTGATATGCAACAGCTTTCCTTCCAAGATTGACACAATATACCACATACTCTATAAAAAATTATTCTATAGAAGTCTTAAGTTACAGTAGACAGGCAAAGATAAAAATCTTTAACACTAGTTACTGAAAATGAGTATCTTTAACTAAACATTAAAACTGTTTTCCAAATTGAGGAATTAAATAATATTTAGAAACCTAAGATGATGCCAGTGTACTAGTCTTCTAGAGATGTAGGCATAATCTTAAAATCGGTTCTAGGCCTTTTCTGCTACCCAACATATCCGGTGAACAAAACATCAACAGTGCTTCACTATGAGAAGGATTCTTACCAAGAAGGCCTATCATCAGCATCTTGGGGGTTTGATAGTACATAATTACAATGCTACACAGGTGACTCTAGCATACCTTTAGAAAGGCATGCATCTCTTCCCCCATTCCCTTTTTAAGTTCACTGACATAAAGAATCCTTGCAATCACAACCACTTTTTGTGAGGCTGTGCGTTCCCTAATTGCAATGAATTTTCAGTCTTTAAATAATGTTAACGATACAAAATAAACTGTCCTGGACTTGATAATGAAGGCACAGAATTACACTTTAACAGTTACTGAAGAGATGACATCATTTTTGCAGTTGAAAAACTATGTATCCACCCTCCTTAAAACTCTTCTAATAAATTACCAAAATTTCTCTGTACCAACAGGATGGAATGGTTAGGATGCATTTTTCTTTCAAATTAAAGCATTAAAAACTGAGAAAAAATAGCATCTGTGACCTCTTGCTAAAAAGAAAGCAATGTCAAATGTATTTTGTTATAACCTTTATGACCTAAAATAATAGTTATGCGGTCAAACATATAAACATTTTGTGTGACCAATTTTTTCAGTGCAGCATCACATCGCCAGCAATCTCCAACCAATCAACTGAACTGCAATTCAGAAATGCTTTAATGTATTTAGAAGCATAAATATCAAACCTGTGCTCCAAAATTAACAACTATGTCTCTAAACTCTAGATCTGATTTTTACAGCCACACTTGAGACAATGACGTAAACTTAATTTTTAATGGCTTAAACTAGCACTAAAATGTTTAATGTCTCACTTAGGAGATTTCAAATAAAGTTTTTACATCGTTCATGTTTACTAACTCGACAATCTGAGCTGTCCTGTTTTCCCAGGTGTTAAATATCATTTAACTGGGAAATGAAAGCTATAAAAAAATTCTCAAACAGGAACTACCATTACTTTCCTATAAACATCTTACCATTATAGAAAATTTCCAATTATGTCAAAATCAGAAGGTGAAACCCTTAGCTTTCCATGTTATACCTGACTGAGTACTGCTCAAGTACGGTAAAAGTGTCCTGAGAATAATGTTCACAATACTTTTCATTGGCATCTTAATTGCATCATGTAGAAGTGGAAAATGTGGAGATAAAGAGCACAAGGCTTGTAATTCTACAGTACAGATGGAGACAAAATTGCAATAAAAGCATATTTGCAAGTCTAAAAGGAAAATTATAACCCAAGACGCATGGGGAAAAATATTTATGTGGAGTTTTTAATCCATATTAGAATTCAGTTGTTGTAATTTGACCATAAATTTAAACAGAAACCATCTTCTGAGACATACATTCTAATAAATGTATCAACAGTACTGATAGTCAACGAAGGGTCAATTTAAACTTATTAGTAACATTTCATTTTTCTATCCAACAGAAATCTATAGTGGTTTGCCCCATTACATATCTGAAACATTGTCTTATGAAAACAAAATGAAACAAAATTAAATAAAATTGAAGATAAAAATACTCTGGAAGCACAGGATATCTGACAAGAATCTTCAGCACAAAACACATCTTTGAAAACGTGAAACGATGACTCTTTGGAGGACAATAGCTAAATATCCAAGAATCATCAGGTTTGAGAAATATTGCTTAATCACTTTCCAAAACACAGTTAGCTGCAAGAATTGAAGATTTCATTAAAACTATCAAGGTCATCATATTTATTGCATCTTTAGATTGCATTTTGAAACAGAAAATTAATAGTGCACCACAGCTTCACCAAAATATATATTTAGGGGCAGGGAGGACCTACGATATTTATAAACAAAGTATAGACTGTATGTGCTTTTCAGAGGGGCTGAATTAAATATAACCAGCTGCCAACTTTGTGCTCTGACATACTTCAATTAGTGGGTATGTGTATACTAAATTCATTATTTTTGTCTACAATAAATGAAAAACACCACCCTATACAATCCACTATTAGCAGTGAGTACAACGGCAAAAAAATTATTGTACAATTTATACATACTAAAATATTTTCTTTCTCTAGAAATAACTCAGAACAAAACCTAATCATTATAAGACTTAATTTGGGAAATCTCAAATTACAACAGGGAGAAATCAAATCAGGATGTGTACTTGAGCCCAAAACAAAGGTTCCTGGTCATAAGGCTAGAAGATTAGTAAGTGCAAGTGGTAGAATACAGCATGCTCAAATTGTATGCTTGGGTCTTTGTATATTTATCAAACCTTTAAATTAAATAAGACTAGCTAAAGAAATGTCTTCAGAGCAAGATAACTGGGAATTCTGCATTTCTTTTGCCATTTTTGTTACCCAACTTACACAATGCGCAAAGTGCTAAGCAACACTACAAAACACATTTACATCAACACTGAAGACCTGGGGAAATGAAATCCAACAATTTTATTGTAATGAGCTGTATTTTCTAAATTTCTCTTTTATTTTCCTGTTTTCATACAGTAAAGAAAACAAAACGCAGCACATTCACATTTTCCCGAGGAACTGTAAAGATGATCTCTACAGGGATAAACGTTGTAAAGCCTGAAGCTCAATCAACTGATGTTGAAAACTCTCAAAGGGAGTAAAGGCTTGATCTCAATGGTCTAGAACATGTACTGTAATTTAATAGAAGAGATGGTCGTCTTAATATTTAATGATTTAAAAGAACTTCCCAGTCCATGCGAAGAGTACAGTCCAAGAATAAATCAAATTTCTGAACGCATTTTATGCTACATATGTGTATACTTTGCGATCCTCAGGTGTTCGTGCCAAATATTCTCTCTCAATAAGTCCTTCAATACGTTTCTTAATAACAACTGGACTTGGTAAGAATCGCGCCTTCAACTGCTGAGTTACCTAAAAAAGAAAGTAGATAGTATTTTTACATAAACACATAAAAATTCCTATCTTTGAACAGAACTGATATGTCATTTTAACACTCAGAGATTGAACTTTACTAACTGGATTACCAAAGCTAAAAGCACAGAAACTTTAAAAAGGTTCTGTTTGAAAATGTAATACTATGGTTACAACACACTTCCTCAAATCAGAATGTGAATGCTAAAGTGGAGAGCAGCTGAATAGTTGAATTAGTTGGAATTATGGTAGTGTGAGTATATGCCACCTATAGTTTAACCGTTTTGATGCCGTTATCTACTGACTTCTGGGTTATACTCAAAACTCACAGAACTTGGGTAGCCTATGTAATTAAAGAACACAAACTCTGGACTCAGAGTACCTGGATAAACTCAGCTCTACCACTACTAGCTCTGGGACCTTGGCCCACTGGTGTGTACACTAAATGTGTTAACAGACGTAATGCCTTAGAATAAAGAATAATGCTGCCCAATCATAGTAAGTGCTTCTGTTGTTTTTTTCCAAGTACTATCAGGATTCTAAGTACTGTGCTATATATAATAATAAAATAGTAACTAAAGCAGCAGTCATAGTCTGTCTATGCACTATTCATCAGTCATTTTGCATGTATGAGTTTATTTGATTTTTTTTTGAGATGGAGTCTTGCTCTGTCGCCCAGGCTGGAGTGCAGTGGCACAATCTCTGCTCACTGCAAGCTCCGCCTCCCGGGTTCCCACCATTCTCCTGCCTCAGCCTCCTGAGTAGCTGGGACTACAGGCGCCCACCACCACGCCCGGCTAATTTTTTGTACTTTTAGTAGAGACGGGGTTTCACCATGTTAGCCAGGATGGTCTCGATCTCCTGACCTTGTGATCCACCTGCCTCGGCCTCCCAAAGTGCTGGGATTACAGGCGTGAGCCACCGTGCCCGGCCTATTTAATGTTCTTAACCCTGCAAAATAAGTTGTCTCATTTTACAAATGAGGAAAATAAAGCCGGAAAAGAAAACTGACATCAACAAGTAGTAAATAACAGAGCCAGCAGAGATGAATCTAAACCTTTCTGATCTCAAAGTCCATGTTCTTTGCTCTAATGCATCCATGAGCCAGCTTTGCTTTTACTCTTGTTGATCAGTTCATTTCCCAAAGCCACAATGGACTGATAATTCTTTGGAATCTGAAAATTCAGCACTTCATTCTGCAACTACAATTTATCACCCTTCCAGGATTACCACTCCTGTATCGACAAACTTGCTCTCAACCCATCACCTGAGATCTCCCACCCTTTGCCCTTCTTTTCTCCCAGTCTATTAACAGCTCCTATCGACTTGCTCTCTCCCCTGTAACAGAGCCTAAACTGCATTCAAGATCACTTCTCTTGAAAGCTGCACTCTCAACAGGATCTTCTACTCCTGATTCTTTTGGTCCTATCCCATAAACACGATTTGATTAAACCTATATTCTATATGTACTACATCATTATCAACCTACCACAGAGCTCTCTGCTGAGTAAAGACGTAGTTGTTAACACCATTTGTGTACACCAGGAGTCAGCAAACTGCAGTCATAGGCCAAATACACCCCACTACCTGTTTCTGTAAAATTTTACTGAAACACAGTCACATGTATTTATTTTTTAATAGTTTTTTTTTTGAGATGGAGTCAATGGCATGATCTCAGCTCACTGCAACCTTCGCCTCCCGGGTCCAAGCAATTCTCCTGCCTCAGTCTCCCGAGTAGCTGGGATTACAGGCACCCACCACCAGCTAATTTTTGTATTTTCAGTAGGACAGGGTTTCGCCATGTTTGTCAGGCTGGTCTTGAACTCCTGACTGCAGGTGATCCGCCCACCTTGGCCTCCCAAAGTGCTGGGATTACAGGCGTGAGCCACCACGAGTCGCATGCATTTATGTATTATCTATAGCTGCTTTCATGCTACAATTGGCCATTTACAAAAACATCTGCCAATCTCTGGTGTAGAGTAACACAAATTTATAGTATTCAAAAGTTCAGCAAGTTCCTGAGCACCATTCTTTGACAAGTATTATTTCAAATTTCTGACAATCCCCTTAAACTCCTCAACCCAGTCCTGCACCAAGCTCATATCATGTTTCACACAGAGAAAAGAAGTCATTTCAATTTGAAGTTCTTTAAATTCCCACCCTACACATGTACATTTATCCATACTTACACCAAATCTTGCTTAGGGGTATGTTACCCCTGCACCCTGCCCTAGGTTCTCAGGAAGAGGCACGTTCAGTAACATCTGTGTCAATACATTACCATCATCATACTCTCTATACAATCCTCACCTTTCCTTTTCTAGAATGTGGTATTTATCCCTTCATCTCATTTTTTTCTATTTGTTTTTAAGGATCCGTTCTTTATTTGTAGGATATAAACATGCTCAGTATCCTCTCATTCTGGGGGGAAAAAAGCCCAAACCCTTCAACTCTACACTGAATCCTCTAATACTGCTCTCTCTGCCCTTTCCCTTGAGCCAATACCTCAAAGAATAAGCCACTCTTGGTGGTTTCCACCTCCATTTCCTTCTCAGGGCACTACCATCGGATATCCACTTTCACGAGTCCAATGAAAATGTCTGAGAAAGTTAACCTGTCACGTAATTGCCAAAGTAAGTGTTTATTCAACTTGGTTTTTCCATGATTTTTGATATTACTGACCATTCACTCCTTGTAATTCTCTTCCCTTGTCATAGGACACTGTCATTTTGTTTTGTTTTCCTTCTAAAGCAGTGTTCTCAAATTTGAAAAAACATCAGAATCACCTACAGCTCGTGTCAAAAAACCAGACTCTTGGGCCCTATCCTCAGAGTTTCTGATTCAATTCTCAGGCTCTGGTGGAACCTAAGAATCTGTGTTTCTCATGAGTTCCCAGGTGATGCTGAGGTAGCTGCTCCAAGAACCACACTGTGAAAACCAGTGCTCTAAAGAGTTTCTGTTGTTACACTCACCGTTCCTAAAATGATAAGGGAGGGGTCTATCCCATAGTTCTTTCTTGCTCTCCATGCTAACACTGAGCAATTTAATCCACACCTGTAGTCTTAACTGCATTCTCATATAGCTAATTCCCAATGCAACTTCTAGCTCTCATGTCTATTGTCTTCCACCTGCCCCTGGATGTGCCACTACACAATAAAGTCAACTTGTACAAAACAATATTAGGTGACATCTGGACCAAAGCGGCACATTACATTACCCTTCTCTTTTTGGTTAAAGAAACAAATCTCTATCTACCCATTCAAGCCAGAAACCTAAACGGTGTCTTCAACTTCTCCCTCTCACTTCCCATTATCAGTCAGTAAAGCCTGTCAATTCTACTTCCCAATTATCTTGATTCAGCTTTCTATCCTCTACCAATACTTTACCCAGGTCCTAATCCTCTCCCACCTATCTTAATGGCCTCCCCTAAGTGGTCTTCCCCTCCTTAGTTTCCCAATTTGTAAAATGAAAGCATTTAATGAATGGTAACCATTATTAATTTTTAGAAGTAAAGGGAGTTTGTTTACACAAAGGTATTAATAGCAGTGAAAATCTTTTCTTAATAATTCATGTGACAATATTCTACTATCATTTTTGTTATAAACACATTGGTTCCGAACGTATGCACATATTTGGATGTATCACTATGTTTAGTTACCAAGTGAGTGCCATACATTTCATAAGTGTTACATTACTAGGATTTCTTAATTGTAAAATTGTTTTTAAAATTAGTTGAATACAATAATTTTGTTAATAATGTTACTGGTTTTTCTATATTAGCCCAGTAGTGAAGAGTCCTCACCTCCGCTACTAGAACATTGTGCTGCATCTTCTTTCTAGATTTCATTATCCGCACTATAGCAGCTTCTATCTCATGTTTTCTGTCGTCGTCTACTTTCTGCCTTGTTTCTTTCCTCTCTGGGTCGGATTCACCTTGTTTGGCAGCAACTAAAATAGAAATAAAGGCATTTATCATAAATCTAATTTTAAAATTTGGTTTATAAGCAAGCCTATTCTAATTCAATGTAATCCACAGATAAAAACCAATTTCAGCCTCTGAATATACACACTTATTAATTCAAGTACGCATTCAAAAACTGTCTCATTTAATGTTTACTTGAATACTAAATTATCCTTTTCAAAAATGAGGAATTTAACTTTGAGATAATAAAGTCGATTTTGTTTTTATGCAGAATATAATTTCTTACCTGGAAGAAAAACAGTAGCTGAAAATATTCAGTAGCAAAATTACCAGTAAATAATTTTCATTGCTTATGACTGTCAGAGGTCAATTGATTATTTTATTACCATGGCTCCAAGTTAAAACTCACCAAAAGTATCTCAGATAGGTATCTGTTGTCTTACTAACTCAAAATGTAGCTGTAATCTCTAAGGCTTTATGAGGAGACAAGAGTATCTACTGCCAAGATTCAGTCAGTGAAATAAATAATTTAAAAGTACCACTAGGATGTCAGTTCCTAAAATCTCCTTGCCAAAAATCTCCCTAGAGTTCTGTTATCTAACCATTTCTTGTCATATATTTTATTAGGCTTTTTATGTCACAACCTCATCACAAATTCATACCAGATTCCAATCTTTAGGAGTCTTACTATATTCTTCCCTATAGTCTTCAAACCAACTGTTAAGGGAAATACAGAAGTCTTCTTCTCCTGCAACTCTGCTCTGAATGAAACAGCAGAAAAAGAAAACTGGTGTTTTATTCGTTCATCAAAAGGAGATAGATGTCAAGTTACTGGAGGTAGAAACTGTAAAATTGCAAAGCAGCACATGGGGCATTGCTGACTGAGGCATGGGCATAGATAGCCACGAGACAGCAGATTGTACAATTTAGAAGATCATTCTGGTGTGAGTATCCATTCAGCTGTTTCTAATTAGAATCCTTTGGATAAAAATACTGCTTTCGGTGTCACTTCCCAAGTGTAAGATAATCAATATCTTAGTAAAAAAAAAAAAAAAAAAACTCGATGAAAATAATCTACGAAGAATGATGCTTATGATGCTTTTCCTCAGAAGTTGATGTCATAAAAAAAAAAAAAAAGATAGAGGTACTGGTTTAAACGAAACTAAAAAGACATAAAAATTAAATGTAATGTGGAAATCTTGATGGAATCATGGATCCAAAAAGTGAGATATAAAAGAAATTTTTGAGACAACTGAGGCAATATAGGTGGTAAATAGATGACATGAAATTAATTTTCTTGGATATGATATAGGAGACGTGTGCTGAAGTTTTTTAGGGGGAAACTGCTGAGATATTTGTAAATTAACTTCAAATGCTGTAGCAAACACACACACATAAACACAGAGGAAGGCAGGGAGGAAGACAAAATTCTAATGACTGGTAAACGTAGGTCACAGCCATATTGATATTCATTATAGTGCTTTTCACTTTCTTTGTGGATTTGAAAACAAAAAATACAAAGTTGCAGGGAAAAAAGTAATTGTTTAAACAATCCCTTTGGCTCATCTGGATGTGGTCACCTAAATAAGTGTCTTCTTAAATACCTGCAGAAAAATATAGATGTGCAGATTGTGCTGATGATTCAAAATGAGTATTCTTTTTAAATGTGAGGGGAGGGGCTCACTCTGGAGCCTAACACAATACTCCTCACTTGAGTGCAGCAGAAGGGGTTGTTGTGCAAGTGCCTACATATGACCTATATGCACGCTGGGGGATGGAATTTGAGAAAGGCAGGTGGTGGTGGTGGTGGTGGTGAAGACTGTCAACTCTGGAAACCACCCCCCTAGATTACAATTAATCTAATTCTTTTCAAAGGCTGTGTTATTTCAGTAATTCCTTTAACTTCTTTGCATGAACTTTTACTACTGGCTACAGTAAAAGCAGCATAAATAGGTAGGGTCTGAGTCTTTGAATATTTGATTATGTTACTGAGCCTTTGACAATAAAACCAATGTGGTCACAATATTTACCACCAAAGAGAAAATTTTGACTTGAACTATGAGTAAGAGCCAAGATCATTTAAAAACCATTCCCAAGAAAAAAACATTGCTTTGTAGAATTTTATTGCTGAAAATTACTTTTAAGTTCCTCTAGTGAAATTCTTCATCATATATATATTTGTTTTCAACATACCTAAAACACTACATACATGTACTCCAGATACACACGTTAAGTGTGCACACTTAACACGAAAATCTAAAAATCTATGAAGACTTTTTTTTTAAAACATAATACTAATATCTGATATTATTATTGCTGGACATGATAGAATCTGGGATAACAAAGACTGTTACTTATTTAGGGTACAGTAGGGTGAGGGTAAGGTAATCCAGATAAATATTCCCACATATTTTCCTCTAATTCTAAGATACAAATGAGCCCTAAAATCCAAAACCTGCATCTGCCCAAATGTATAAAGTGTTATGTCTTGCACTGGAAGAAAAATAAATTTTATTCCATGACACAGGCTAGCAGAGTTTTGTTTTATTTTTATATTTATGTCAAGACATGGGCCAATCTTGGCTAATGCAGATTACTATGATATCGTTTACAACTACAAGACAAAGGGGGCAAAGCCTTGCCAGAGACACTACTCTGCTCTACAAAGTATACATACAAAACAAAAAGATCAAAATGAAAAACAAAAATTTAAGTGTGCATATAAAGCTCTAGAATCCATGTACTCTGGTAATCAACTGTATATTTAACATTACTTTTAAAAAGACTATCATAATATACAATATAAATAACATTTTTTTAAAATCAACAAATCACAGTCATTTAAAAGATCATCTTATTTCTCTTAGGACACTGTTTTATTGCACACATATTTGGCTGTAATGAATATATTAGTACTAGGAAGCCTATCTAATACTAGTTTTTAAGCCAAGTAGCAAACAATTAGTTTTAAACATCAATCAGCAAGGGTGGAGTGCCTTTTTTCCCCTTTAAATACACAGAAAACAAGCATCTTACATTACGTTAAATGTTTAATGAATGGAATTTTCATTATTGACTTATATGGCTCTATTAAAAATCATTCACATCAGTATCATTTCTATGTTTTTAAATTAAAGATGATATGGGTTTTAAGATTTTGAAAAAAAAAATACTTATCAAAATATAAATAGCAACGTCCAAACATCAAACTTTTATATAGGTCTCCCAATTCTGAAAAACCTCTCAATCAGCTTTAAAATTAGACTTCCACTGACTATTAGTTAACAACTTAAAAACAATTTTAAGTACTAACATGTTCATAAACTGTATTCTATTTATTGAAAAACATGGAAAGAAATACTTTGTTCACACTATAAATTACTTTTTAAAATGCTTACTGTACTTGGATTCAAATGCATTTTGATACAAATACTTATCAATAAAAGCTGCTTTCTTTCTTAAGCCTAAGTATCATGCGGCACCAGAAAAGGAGTATTTTTAAAAGAAATCCAACAGATGAGATTTTTTTTCTAGAGAGAAAAATATATAATTTTTTGAGAGGAAAAATATAATTCCAGATACCTGTTTGAATCTTGACTCTGTGTAGTTTGGATGTGAATTGATCATTAACTGTAAATATATGACCATTTTCTATTTCCTTTGATTTGGGTTCTTTTGTAAGAACCCGCTGTGTTGGTTTACCACAGGCGAGGGACTGTAGGGCTCTAACAAGCTCTCTTTCAGGGATATCTGTCTCTTGCTGAATTTCCTGAAATTTCATCAGATTAACATAATTAGACTTTTTGAAAGATTATAGTTAATTAGCAAGTAAACTGACCAAGCAGTAGTTAAAAAGAGGTAATTCCATTAAATAAATAATGCACAAAAAAGAATTCTCGAGTATTATGACACATCATTAAAATCTCATTATTTGAACAAACGAGAGGAAAGGGTGATTCAAGTTATAAAATATTAAAAAGACATGTACTTTTTTGTTTCAGGAGATACAATGGCTAATCTAAAAATGTTATCCAGCAGAGATTATCAGGAACGTGCTTTAACATTTAGGTAAAAATAAAGTGTTAACCAACATATAATTGCTAATTTTATAAGTATTTTACAATCTTCCATCCTCTTTTGCTTAGTAATTTCTTTCATAGAAAAAAGGAAGGTAAGCCTGAGCTCAGGCCTTCTACTATACAATCAAAATTTACCATCCAAACTGACCATATGTATGCTTCTATGACCAAATGAAGAAAAAAAGAAAAAAAAACCTGGAAATTACATTAAACATAAAAATCAACAAGCAATCTGTTTTGAAGTTCAGGTAATAATCTTTTCTGCGTATTATGAATAATGATGTGAATGGTATGAATAAAGTGTAATACTAGGGGAGAAAAAGCAGCTCGGGAAAGAATGCTGTGTAATTTTAAATTCACTATTCTGTCAGTGGGACAGCAAGGAAACTGTACAGTTATATGATTTAGTCTCTACATGTCTATAGTGATATGTGATTGAGTAAAAGTCTTGACACTAGGATTTATTGCTTTGATGCACTGTATACAGCTGTCTCTTTCTCAAAAGCAGCTTATGAAGAGTGGGCATGAAGATGGTGATATTCAGATTATACGAGTAACTGATCTGGAGAGTCAGTCATTCTCTCTAGGTAAGTCTTTGAGCAACAGTTCTGTTCTCCTAAAAAACTGTCAGGTAGGCAAGGATTCAGAGAAATGTGATTTTCAGTGATTATGCATATTCATTTTCTTCAAATAATCTCTGGTTATATCTACCTACTTTAGACATTTCAAATAGTATAAATGCTAATCCCAGAAAATAGGTGCTATTATTGGAATGCAGAGGTTTATTATTACATACATGCTAAAAGTGATTTATTTACATACTTTAGTTATTGCTTAATCATATTCAATGAACCAGAAATACCTTAGGTGGTATTTTAAGATTACAGATCATCCCCAGAGGTAACTATTACCAAAAGTATTTTATAAAAGTCAGTCCTAAAACCTTATAGTGGGGAATTCTTAGCTGCCTAAGAACAGAATGAAATGCCCCTAAAGTCATAAGGTTGTATATATAATGAGAGAGTTAAACATAACAGTAGTTAGTATACTACACATCTTTCTATTAGAGTTAGGAACAAGATAACGATGCCTATCTTTACTATTACTATTTTACGTGTACTTTGGTAATCAATTGTATATTTAACATTACTTTTTAAAAGTAATGTTTTCCTATTCTTCTATATATACACATGAATACAAGTATATGCATATACATGAATGTACATGAACACATCCACCTATACACCAGTATTAGTGTTAAATGAGATCATAACATGAATTTTTCTATTAATTTCTTCAGATTTTTCAGCTAGCAAAAAGAGATTAAAGCTACAACGAATTCCATAGTACTGTTCTATCATGACACAAGTGGAGATTTAGACTGGATCCAATGTTCTGTTGGTACATGCATTTCTGACTTTGAGCACAAAAGCCTGTTTTTCAGAAGCAAATTTCTAGAAATGCACTTGCTTCCTCAAAGTTATAAATATTTTGTATTTGTGCCAAGCACGGTTGCTCATGCCTGTAATCCCAGCACTTTGGGAGGCCAAGGTAGGAAAATCACTTGAGCCCAAGAATTCAAAATCAGCCTGGTCAACACAGCAAGATCTGCTCTCTACCAAACATTTAAAAAATAGCCTGTAGTCCCAGCTACTCACGAGGCTAAGGTGGGAGGATGGCTTGAACCTGGGAGGTCGAGGTTACGGTAAGACATGATAATACCACTGCACTCCAGTCTGGGCAAGAATGAGACCCTGTCTCAAAATTTTTTTTTTTTAGTATTTGATAAATACTAATGAACTGCTTTCAAGTTGCTTAACAATTTAAACCCCCACAAAAACAGTATATGAATATCCACTCCCTCACACCCTCTTCAACACCAGATTTTCTTTTGCTCATGTTTGGCTAAAAATGAAATCTCATTATTTTAATTTGTACTTCTCATGACCACTACGGGACAAAATATTTTTATATTTACAGGATATCTGTAATCTTCTATGCTTTCTCTATCTATATTCCTTCATGTTTTTATACTCAATTGTTTGTCTTCGTACTGATTTACTGATGCTCTTTATAGATTATGGTTTTCAATTTTTATATGTTATAAATAATTTCTCCTAGTCTATTTTTAACTTAATATATCTCATCATATAGATGTGTTATCACTTATGTGGTTAAATCTGTTAATCTTTTCCTTTGTTATTTTTGTAATAAATTTTTAAAAAGACATTTCTCACATTAAGGTTACCAAAATATTCAAAATTTTCTTCTATTATTTATATAGACTTGCACTTATATTTGGATTTTCACATTTATCTGGAATTTTATATTTGATGTGATCCATGGAATTGAGGATTTAATACTACCCTCTTCTCACTCCCACAAATAAAAAAACAATTAAATTCAGTTTTTAGAAATGACAAATTTGAGATCTGGCAAGATGGCCGAATAGGAACA
Source organism: Pongo pygmaeus (assembly GCF_028885625.2). NCBI lineage: Eukaryota > Metazoa > Chordata > Mammalia > Primates > Hominidae > Pongo > Pongo pygmaeus. Next base: position 125,019,883 of record NC_072384.2, read on the forward strand.
GCCCCGATCTGCAGCTCCCAGTGAGACTAACACAGAAGGTGGGTGACTTCTGCATTTCCAACTGAGGTACCTGGTTCATCTCAATGGGACTGGTTAGACAGTGGGTGCAGCCCACAGAGGGTGAGCAGAAGCAGGGCAGGGCATCACCTCACCTGGGAAGCACAAAAGGCCAGGGAACTCCCTCCCCTAGCCAAGGGAAGCCCTGAGGGACTGTGCTAATAGGCCCAAATACTACGCTTTGCCCACAGTTTTTGCAACCCGCAGACCAGGAGATTCCCTTGTGTGCCTACACCCAGGACCCTGGGTTTCTAGCACAAAACTGGTCGGCTGTTTGGGCAGATACCAACTTAGCTGTAGGAGTTTTTTTTCACATCCCAGTGGCAGCCGGAACCCTAGTGAGAGAGAACCGTCCACTCCCCTGAAAAGGGGGCTGAAGCCAGGGTGCCAAGTGGTCTTACTTAGCGGGTCCCACCCCGACAGAGCCCAGCAAGCAAGCTAAGATCTACTGGGTTGAAATTCTCGTTGCCAGCACAGCAGTCTAAGTCAACCTGGGACACTCCAGCTTGGTGGGGGGAGGGGCGTCCACCATTACTGAGGCTTGAGTAGGCGGTTTTCCCCTCACAGTGTAAACAAAGCCTCCAGGAAGTTCAAACTGGGCAGGTGGCAAAACTGCTGTGGCCAAACTGCCTCTGTAGATTCCTCTTCACGGGGCAGGGCATCTCGGAAAGAAAGGCAGCAGCCTGAGTCACAGGCTTGTAAATAAAACTCCCATCTCCCTGGGACAGAGCACCTGGGAAAAGGGGCAGCTATGGGCCCAGCTTCAGCAGAATTAAACGTTCCTGCTGCCGGCTCTGAAGAGAGCAGTGGATCTCACAGCACAGCACTCCAGCTCTGCGAAGGGACAGACTGCCTCCTCAAGTGGGTCCGTGACCCCTATGCCTCCTGATAGGAAACACCTCCCAGCAGGGGTCAACAGACACCTCATACAGGAGAGCTCCGGCTGGCATCTGGTAGGTGCCCCTCTGGGACAAAGCTTCCAGAGGAAGGAGCAGGCAGCAATCTTCGCTGCTCTGCAGCCTCCACTGGTGATACCTAGGCAAACAGGGTCTGGAGTGGACCTCCAGCAAACTGCAGCAGACCTGCAGAAGAGGGGCCTGATTGTTAGAAGGAAAAGTAACAAACAGAAAGCAATAACATTCAACATCAGCAAAAAGAATGCCCATGCAAAAACCCCATCCAGAGGTCATCAGCATCAAAGATCAAAGGTAGATAAATCCATGAAGATGAGTAAAACCCAGTGCAAAAAAGATGAAAATTCCAAAACCCAGAATGCCTCTTCTCCTCCAAAGGATCAGAACTCCTCGCCAGCAAGGGCACAAAACTGGATGGAGAATGAGTTTGACAAACTGACAGAAGTAGGCTTCAGAAGGTGGGTAACAACAAACTCCTCTGAGCTAAAGGAGCATGTTCTAACCCAATGCAAAGAAGCTAAGAACCTGGATAAAAGGTTACAGGAACTGCTAACTAGAATAACCAGTTTAGAGAAGACCATAAATGACCTGATGGAGCTGAAAAACACAGCACAAGAACTTCGTGAAACATAAACAAGTATCAACAGCCGAATCGATCAAGCAGAAGAAAGGATATCAAAGACAGAAGATCAACTTAATGAAATAAAGCGTGAAGACAAGATTAGGGAAAAAAGAATGAAAAGGAACAAACAAAGCCTCTAAGAAATATGGGACTATGTGAAAAGACCAAACCTACGTTTGACCGCTGTACCTGAAAGTGACGGGGAGAATGGAACCAACTTGAAAAACACATTTCAGGATATCAACCAGGAGAACTTCCCCAACCTAGCAAGACAGGCCAACATTCAAATTCAGGAAATACAGAGAACACCACAAAGATATTCCTCCAGAAAAGCAACCCCAAGACACGTAATCATCAGATTCACCAAGGTTGAAATGAAAGAAAAAATGTTAAGGGCAGCCAGAAAGGTCAGGTTACCCAAAAAGGGAAGCCCATCAGACTAACAGCAGATCTCTCTGCAGAAACCCTACAAGCCAGACGAGAGTGGGGGGCCAATATTCAACAATCTTAAAGAGAAGAATGTTCAACCCAGAATATCATATCCAGCCAAACTAAGCTTCATAAGCGAAGGAGAAATAAAATCCTTTACAGACAAGCAAATGCTGAGGGATTCTGTCACCACCAGGTCTGCCTCACAAGGGCTTCTGAAGGAAGCACTAAATATGGAAAAGAAAAATCGGTACCAGCCACTGCAAAAACAAATCAAAATGTAAAGACTATCGACTATGAAGAAACTGCAACAACTAATGGGCAAAATAACCTAGCATCATAATGACAGGATCAAATTCACACATAACAATATTACCTTAAATGTAAAGGGGCTAAATGCCCCAATTAAAAGACACAGACTGGCAAACTGGATAAAGAGTCAAGGCCTATCAGTGTGCTGTATTCAGGAGACCCATCTCACATGCAAAAGCACACATAGGCTCAAAATAAAGGGATGGAGGAATATTTACCAAGCAAAAAAAAAAAAAAAAAAAAGCAGGGGTTGCAATCCTAGTCTCTGATAAAAAAAAAAGATAAAAAAAGACAAAGAAGGGCATTACGTAATGGTAAAGGGATCAATGCAACAAGAGCTAACTATCCTAAATATATATGCACCCAATACAGGAGCACCCAGATTCATAAAGCAAATTCATAAAGTCTCTACAAAGAGACTCAGACTCGCACACAATAATAGGGGGAGACTTTAATACCCCACTGTCAATATTAGACAGATCAATGAGACAGAAAATTAACAAAGATATTCAGGGACCTGAACTCAGCTCTGGACCAATAGACATCTATAGAACTCTCCACCCCAAATCGACAGAATATATATTCTTCTCAGCACCGTATCACACTTATTCTAATATTGACCACATAATGGGAAGTAAAACACTCCTCAGCAAATGCAAAAGAATGGAAATCATAAACAGTCTCTCAGACCACAGTGGAATCAAATTAGAACTCAGGATTAAGAAACTCACTCAAAACTGTACAACTACATGGAAACTGAACAACCTGTTCCTGAATGACTAGTGGGTAAATAACACAATGAAGGCAGAAATAAATACGTTATTTGAAACCAATGAGAACTAAGACACAATGTACCAGAATCTCTGGGACATGGCTAAAGCAGTGTGTAGAGGGACATTTACAGCACTAATTGCCCACAGGAGAAAGCAGGAAAGATCTAGAATTGACACCCAAACATCACAATTAAAAGAACTAGACAAGCAAGAGCAAACAAACTCAAAAGCTGCAGAAGACAACTAACATCAGAACAGAACTGAAGGAGATAAAAGACACAGAAAACTCTTAAAAAAACAAAAAAAACAAAGCAAAAAAACAAAAAAACAAACAAAAAAATGAATCCAGGAGCTGGTTTTTTGAAAAGATTAAAAAATAGATAAGACTGCTAACCAGACTAATAAAGAAGAGACAAGAATCAAATAGACACAATAAAAAACGATAAAGTGGATATCACCACCGATCCCCCAGAAATACAAACCACCATCAGAGAATACTAAAAACACTTTTATGCAAATAAACCAGAAAATCTGGAAGAAATGCATAAATTCCTGGACACATACACCCTCCCAAGACTAAGCCAGGAAGAAGTCGAATCCCTGAATGGACCAATAAGAAGCTCTGAAACTGAGGCAGTAATAGTCTACCAACCCAAAAAAGCCAGGATCAGAAGGATTCACAGTCGAATTCTACCAGAGGTACAAAGAGGAGCTAGTACCATTCCTTCTGAAACTATTCCAAACAATATAAAAAGAGGGACTTCACCTTAACTCATTTTATGAGGCCAGCATCATCCTGATACCAAAACCTGGCAGAGACACAACAAAAAAAGAAAATTTCAGGCCAATATCCCTGAGGAACATCGATGTGAAAATCCTCAATAAAATACTGGCAAACTGAATCCAGCAGCAGATCAAAAAGCGTATCCACCATAATCAAGTTGGCTTCATCCCTGAGATGCAAGGCTGGTTCAACATACGCAAATCAATAAACGTAATCCACCACATAAACAAAACCAATGAGAAAAACCACATGATTATCTCAATAGATGCAGAAAAGACCTTTGATAAAATTCAACACCCCTTGCTTCTAAGAACACTGAATAAACTAGGTATTGATGAACATATCTCAAAATAATAAGAGCTATCTATGACAAACCCATAGCCAATATCATACTGAATGAACAAAAGCTGGAAGCATTTCCTTTGAAAACTGGCACAAGACAAGGATGCCCTCTCTCACCACTGCTATTCAACATAGGATTGCAAGTTCTGGCCAGGGCAATCAGGCAACAGAAAGAAATAAACTATTCAAATAGGAAGAGAGGAAGTCAAATTGTCTCTGTTTACGGATGACATAATTGTGTATTTGGAAAACCCCATCGTCTCAGCCCAAAAACTCTTTGAGCTGATAAGCAACTTCGGCAAAGTCTCAGGATACAAAATCAATGTGCAGAAATCACAAACATTCCTATACACCAATAATAGACAAACAGCCAAATCATGAGTGAACTCCCATTCACAATTACTACAAAGAGAATAAAATACCTAGGAATACAACTTACAAAAGACGTGAAGGATCTCTTCAAGGAGAACTACAAACCACTGCTCAAGGAAACAAGAGAGGACACAAATGGAAAAATATTCTATGCTCATGGATAGGAAGAATCAATACTGTGAAAATGGCCATACTGCCCAAAGTAATTTACAGATCCAATGCTATTCCCATCAAGCTACCATTGACTTTCTTCACAGGAAGAGAAAAAACTACTCATAAGACCTAAAACCATAAAAACCCTAGAAGAAAACGTAGGCAATACCATTCAGGACATAGGCATGGACAAAGACTTCATGACTAAAACACCAAAAGCAACTGCAACAAAAGCCAGAATTGACAAATGGGATCTAATTAAACTAAAGAGCTTCTGCACAGCAAGGAAACTATCATCAGACTGAACAGGCAACCTACAGAACGGGAAAAAATTTTTGCAATCTGTCCATCTGACAAAGGTCTAATATCCAGAATCTACAAGGAACTTAAACAAATTTACAAGAAAAAAAGAACCCCATCAAAAAGTGGACAAAGGATATGAACAGACACTTCTCAAAAGAAGACATTTGTGTGGCTAACAAACATGAACAAAAGCTCACCGTCCCTGGTCATTACAGAAATGCAAATCAAAACCACAATGAGATACCATCTCATGCCATGTGATGCTGTGCTTCAGTGGTCACGCTCCTAGTCCGCTTTCATGTTCCATCCTGTACACCTGGCTCTGCCTTTTAGATAGCAGTAGCAAAATTAGTGAAAGTACTAAAAGTCTCTGATATGCAGAAATAACGGCATAAGCTGTCCTCTCTCTCTCCCCACCTCTCTCTCTGCCTCAGCTGCCAAACAGGGAAGGGCCCCCTGGCCGGTGGACAGGTTGACTCACATGACCTTATCAATCATTGGAGATGACTCACACTCCTTACCTTGCCCCTTTTGCCTTGTATCCAATAAGCAACAGCGCAGCCAGGCATTCGGGGCCCTACCGGTTTCCACGTCTTGGTGGTAGTGGTCCCCCGGGCCCAGCTGTCTTTTATCTCTTTGTCTTGTGTCTTTATTTCTACAATCTCTCATCTCCGCACAAGGGGAGAAAAACCACCGACCCTGTGGGGCTGGACCCTACAGGGTGACGGGTGCAGCAGACCACCATGGCACATGTATACCTATGTAACAAACCTACATGTTCTGCACATACATCCCAAAACTTAAAAAAAAAAAAAAAAGACATTTATCACATCCCAGACACCTACAAATATATTAGTTTGCTTCTGGACTCCCTTTTGTTCAAATGAGCTGTCTGTCTATGCATTTTAAACAATGTTAACTTGTATACTTTTTAATAACACAGAATACAACTGGAATTTTCATAACACAAATAATGCTAAGATGGATACCCCACTTACCCTGATGTGATTATTACACACTATATGCTTGTATCAAAATATCTCACGTATCCCATAAATATATACATATACTATGTACCCATAAAAATTATAAATTAAAAAAACGTGATATGCTATGTTTTGTTATTAGGACAAATTCCTTCCCCTTTCACTGAGCTTTCCTACCCAAGACCCATACCTTTTCAAAAGTAGTTTTGCCTAATCTTGTGCATTTTCTTGTCCAGATGAATTATGGAATCAGCTTGTCGAGTTTTATTTAAAAATATATATATTTTGGAAATTTCATTTCAGATTTCCTTGAATTTATAGGTGACTTTTAAAAACAGCACACTTATAACATGCAATTCTCCCATTTGGGTACATTTACCCCTTTATATTCTTTAGCTTTTACTGTCTTCTTGGTATAAGTGGCCTGTCCACACATTTCTTGTTAAAATGATTCCTGGGAAGGCTATGATTCTTAATAAAACATCCTTTTCTTCATGTCACTTACTGATTAATGCTGGTTTACAGAAAAGGTATTTTTTGTCCAACAAAACTCTTCTAAAGAAATGTTTTCTCACTGATTATCATGCATTGCCAAATTTACAATCATATTATCTACAGATTTTGACAGTTTTTTCAATTTCTTCCTGATACTTACGAATTTCATTCCTTTCTTTTTCTTAGTATATTAGGACCTGCAGAGCAAGGCATAATAGTAGTAGTAAAGATAGGCATCTACATCTTGTTCCTAAGTCTAATAGAAAGGTATCTAGTATTTTCCTACTAACTACTATAATGGTTTAGTTTGTCATCAGATACAACCTTACGGCATTAAGGGCAATCCATTCTAAGGTGGCGATGAGTCCCCACTTTTATAAGGAATGAGGACTGACCTTTATCAAATACTTTTTGTTCATCTATAGAGATCAAATGGTTTTCTCCTTAAAATAGTGGCTGGCAATTAGGCAACTGCTTATTTTTACAATTATTACAATATCTTAATAACGATCTTTTCAAAAAGTTTTCCTATGCTGACCTTTCTTTGTATTCTAGGGATAAATCCTTTTTGAACACAGTGCATTATTCTTTCAATACACTACTGAATAAGACTTGCTAATATTGAGATTTATGCTTTCAGTGTATTAGAATCTAAGGAGCAAGGCAGAATGATGAATAACCTTCAGCTTTCTTTCTCTTTTGTATTTTCCTTGCTCAGTTTTAGCAAAAAAATTATGCTAGCCTCAGATATTTCCTGAGAGCAGTATGTCTATTTTGCTTTCTGAGTTCAAAGTTCGCTAAACGGCCTTCAATTTTAACTTGCTAATTGTGTTATTCAAATTTCGTATATCCCTTTTTCAACTCTGGTTAGTCAATAAATTTGTAAGGGATTTCCATGATTCTCGAGTTGTCTACTTTCCCTTGTACTTTCATTTTCCTTTCTATATTGTGAAGTTATGTCACTAATGATTGCTATAAATTATTGATGAATATCAAATATTACTGTTAAGTTTTCTATTTAAATTCTGACATTAATAGTGCTATTGTCTATAGTCTTTAAATTTCAGACTCATTCTCATAAAATTATAAAAAATAAAGAACATTAACAAAAATATGTATTAACAGTTCTTATCCATACCTCTTTCAAAAGCCCACTGCTAATTACTAAAGTCCAAGGTACAGACTACCACTGTATATATTTCCTATTTTTAGCTGTTCTAAATCACAATAAACTTACCTTTACTCATTCAAAAAACATGAAAAGAAAAAACCTCAGCAGCAGCCTGACTACTACAGATCAAATATGACACTACAAATTAATGCCACCTGTTGTTGCCAGCTTCTATGACAGCACGTAATAACCCTGGTATATGTTAATCTTGTGTGGTCCTCTCACTATCAGGGCTGACTTGGGCAACCAAGAAAATGAGAAGTGACACTATGTGTCTTCCAGGCAAAGATCAAAAAGGCACTGCAGGTTCTGCCTGGGTCTTCTGGATTGCTCGCTTTTGGGAAAACCAGCCACCAAGATTTGAGGACAAAGAGCCACATGAAAAGGCCCATGTGGAGAGAAACTAAGGCCGCTTAACAACATCCAGAACAAATTTGCCAGCCATGTGAACCACCTTGGAAGTGTATTCTCCAGCTCCAGTCAAACCGTCAGATGACCAAAACCCCAGACAACATCTAAATGCAACCTCATGAACCCCAAGCCAGAACTACCCAACTGAGTATCTTCTCAATCCCTAACCCACAGAAACCATGAGAGATAATAAATTGTTAGTGGTTGTTTTAAATCACTAACTTTTGAAATTTGTCATGTGGCATTAAACAACACACCATCTTACTGAACTCATACAGAATATTCAAAAACAAAAGTTCACCTTCCTTTAAATTATTATAATTAAATACTTTTAACTATCTCCACTAATTTGTGGAGGTGATTTCTTTAAAAAGGCTGGCTAATAAAACATTAGCAACAGACTGTAGAGAAACACGTGGTGTGAGTAAAGATACATTTCTTGTGCCTTCTCACAATGCCCCAGATTTGAGGTGTCAGCAGCCAGAAGGCTTTGGAGCCATAGGCATGGCATTCTATATACACTACAATCAGTTTCTGCTTTGTGACTTAGCTAAAGTTGCAAAACTTACAGATATTCTCTACTTAATTTTAAGCTTCCATCTAATAACTGCTTATTAGCATCAATGATCCCAAGTCAGATGGGAAAGGGAAAAGCTTGAACCACTAAATTTTCCAGCAATTCCAATAACAGCTTTAAAAAATGAATTTGTATTTTTTATTATCCCATTATTTTTTACCAGGTCTTTATAAGCCAGGACTCTGAAAACCAACTCTAGCATTTACCAAGTAGCTAATTTTGTTTTTAAAATATTTTATCCATTAAGAGCCACAGATTAAAAAATGACTACACAAAAACAGCTGTTAGAGATAATTTAATTCCACCTCTGTTTGAAAAGTCTAGGTTTGAGTAAAGTACTCAACGCTTGCTTAATCAATATTCTTGGGACTCAATCAAATATAACTCGTGCTTGAAAATCAAGGTTATAATGAAATAAAAATAAAAGTAAAAAAAATTCAAGGTTACTCCCTAGGTAAGACCCACATGGAAATCCATAAGAAAAACCTCTCAATTTAGCCACTGAGCTACTAAAATACCTGGATTTCAAGCATTCCCTTTAAATATATCACATGAAAATGATGTTCTCTTAATTATACTAATTTCCATACCCCCATATAAATGGGATACATAAATGGGAGTATGGACATGAATACTAAATAGGCCTAGAACTTGCTCTTAATTTCAAACACACTATGTTTTTTCTTGTGCTCACCTGTATATGAAAATTGGTTTTCAATTAAGTACAAATATGGAATTAATTTTAAGAGTCCTTCAAAATATTCACTCATTACCTTAAATTTAAACTTAATATGAATCACATGACCTTCATTTTAACCCCAAAACACCCTTTAAATGTACAGGAAAAGACTAATTGGATTTAATGTAATCAAATCATATTTTAATTTGGGAGAAAAGGAAAAGGAAAAAAAGCATATTATAAAATTAGTTACTCTAACGAAAAAAGATGGATGCAAAGAGAAAAATGACTGCACTATCAAAACAGCATAAAATTGGCATAAAGACAGACATAGAAATCAATGAAACAGATCAGACAGCATAAAAATAGACCCACCCATATATGATCAATTGATTTTTAAATAATGACGACAACGTAATTCAGTGGGAAAAAAATAGTGCCTTCAACAAATGATGCTGGAACAAACAACTGACAGCGTGAGGGGAAATATATCTTAATCCTTACCTTATACTATATTAAAAAATTAACCTAAAATTCATCGTAGACATACATGTAAAAGCTAAAATTACGAACTACTGAAAAAATAAAAGTAAATCATTACAATTTCAGGGTAGGCAATAATTTCTTAGGACTTAAAGCACAAACTACAAAAAGCAAAGTGATTAACTGGACTTTTTCAGTATTTTAAAACTCTGCTCTTCAAAAGACACCATTAAGAAAATGAAAAGGCAAGCAACAGACTGAAAAAAATACTCAGAGCACATATATCTGACAAAGGACTTGTATCCAGAATTTATAAAGAACTTTTACAATGTAGTAAGAAAACAACTCAAAAAAGACACAAACACTTCACCAAACAAGATATATCAGTGGCATATTAACACATAAAAGATGCTCAACATCATCATCAAAAAAAAAGAAATTAAATCCAAAATGAGACACTATTACACACCAACTAAAGCGGCTCAAAATCTAAAGACTGCAGATGATGTGGAGTGACTGGACCGTCTTGCACTGCTGGCAAATATGGAAAATGGTATAGTTGCTTTGGGATACAGTTCAGCAGTTTCTTAAAATGTTAAACATATAGCTCTACTTAGCCTAAATCCAGTATCAGCCCAAATGCCCATCAACAGGTGAACTGACAAAGGATTAAAGCATACAGACAACATGTATGATTCCATTTACATGAAAGTCTAAAAAAAACAAAACTAATTTATAGTGATATAAAGCAGGTCACTGGCTGCCCGGAGCTGGAGGTGGTAGGAGGGAATGGACTGGAAGGGGTACAAAGCAATTTTGGAGGTAATGCTCTGTATTTTTCGGCAATATTCTTGTGATGGTAGTTACAAAGGTGCACTCATTTAAAACTCATCAAATTGTCTACTTATATAAGGTATGTTTTATATAAAAGTACTTCTATAAAGTTAATTTTAAAATAATAAGACATAACTCAATAAATGTATGACGTTCATACAGTTCCATGATCCATTTTATACAGTTTTCTCTAAAAGTACCCAAAGAGACTCTTTAAAGGTTACTCAAATAAGGAAGACTCAAATAACAAGTGAGAGTTAGAAACAACACAGTTAAAATGTATATAACCACAATCCATACCTCAAACGTGTATTTTTCTCTATTATTAAAAAGCATTAATATGGTCATCTGGAAAGTGGAAACTTGCAATATGTGCTTCCGTGTATTAGAGCCAGTTACTTGTGCACCTCCAACACCAACTTCAGATCCATCTTCCTGTTTCATTTTTTAAAAAATATAAACAAAGATACAATCATTTCCTGGTAACATTTATGTATGTATGTACGTACATATGTATGTTACAGGGTCTCACTTTGTCTTCCAGGCTACAGTGCAGTGGCGCAAACACAGCTCACTGCAGCCTCAACCTCCTGGGCTCAAGCAATCCTCCTGCCTTAGCCTCCCAAGTAACTAGGACCATGTGTGTGCACCATTATGCCCAGCTTACTTTTGTATTTTTTGTAGAAACGGGGTTTTGCCATGTTGCCCATGCTGGTCTCAAACTAATGGGCTCCAGTGATTTGCCCGCATCGGGCTCACAAAGTGCTGAGATTATGGGCGTGAGCCACCATGCCTGACCAATTTTCTGGTAACTTTAACGGTATGTTTCAGAAATAGGTCCCATAATCTCCATCCTCCCCCAACAAAACTACATAACTTATTTATATAAAGGAAATCTATTTTTTAAAATGTGCACACACACACACAAACAGTATTTAGGACTGTCCCTTGTCCCCCCATTGTGAACATTTTAATGTTATCTGAGCAAGTAACTAATCAATTCCCTGTATTTAATGCTAAAATTATTTTAACAGTACACTATGGGATGATAATAATAATAGACTTACAAAACACCACTACTGTTATACTACCACCAAAAGTAACAGGATTAGGTTTCTTTCTGTGTGACCTGATCACAGTAAGAGATCAAAAAATAGCATAGCATAGCATGGGGGCTGGGGGAGGAGGGAGGGAACTGCCATTCTCAAAGCCTATTCCTGCTTTACGATTTAAGAGATACAAAGTGGAACTTTCTAATTCTTCAATAATTAACATATGCATATGTTTTAAAAATCTACTGATCTGCTTAATAAACTTTAAAAGAACAATGATTATTTAGGGGAAAAAAACCCTCTCTTTTAAAACAAAAGCAGGCAGTAATTAAAAGCTGAGTTCTTTAGTTTCCTTGTCCTTCCCACTTACGCTTAAATATGTGTCGAATATTATTTAACGAAATTATAAAGCACTATTTCCCATTTCAATTAAATATCAAAATTAGAATATTTTTATGGGCATTTTCAGCAATACTTAATCTGATGTTAACAGTGATTCATCATATCAAACTAGTGAAATTCTCACTAAAATCTAAAGCTTATTTGCCGCCTAGATAACAATTTAGGTATATTTCTACAGTTTTTCTAGAAGACTCAATATTTTTTGAAGGCAAAAAATCCTGATTCATATCAAATAATGAAAATAAATTATTACTCTAAACCTCACAATCTAGATACAAAAATGCAATTGCTTTTTAAAAATGAAGGCAAATCACTGGTCTAATACTAATTTTTTAAATTACTTTAATAACATTTATATCTCTAACAAATCTCAAATGTTAATTTTCCCAATCTTGATTTATTAGAAATAAAGATTGTAGGTGACAGAATTTTGAAAAGGGGCTCACGGCTTTGTATGCACTGAAATCAACTCACATTTTACTATTTTATGCAATATTTTCTCAAACCTAATTTTATGAATAAAATATGTAATTATCCTAATGTTTAGTCCTTAGGGAAGACTATACTGGTATAGTCTTCATATTTTCAAAGTTGCAGTTAGCAACTGAGACAACAGAAGTAATAAATCAAAGCTAGGATTTTTCACCTTTCTAACATGTGAGACAGACAGAGAAACAGGAGAAGTAAGTAATTTACCCAGGTCAACATAAATCACACATCAGCTCTAATAGACTAAGTTACTTAATACGTTCAAACTATCAATATTTACCTTTTTAACTGGTCCATAAAATGTGGCATTGAGATCTGCAGAACCCATATGATGCTGGAGTGTGAGCTGTCGACCACTGTGTTTGGCTAAGTAGAACCTTCAGTAAATCAAACCAGGTTTTAGAAAATCAAACAAACTTACACATTTGAAATTACAAACTACAGGATAACATCCCTTAAACACGTGTGTGTGTGTGTGTGTGTGTGTGTGTGTACAGACTTTAAAACTTAAAGGAAACTTTAGGAATCAAGTTCAGTTTCAACTTTCTATAGGCGAGATATTAAATAGTAACTCAGCTAGATAGTAACTCAGCTAGATATTAAATGACAAAGGCAGCACACTAAATAATTTCTACTGTACACTCTGCCCCAACCTACTGCTGCTCAGCCCTTGCTGTTCTTAAGACCACCTTTCTCCATAGTAACCCAATAATCAATTTGTTCTAAGCCAGTAGCAGACATCAACAGTACGAAATATACTCCTATATCACAGTACAAAAAATACTCAATGCACATTTATAAAATATTCCTCTGGGAAAGTTTATGTAACTTTTTCTTACATATTAAAATTATAAAGGATAAACTCTCCCTTTGTTTTTGTTGTTCAAAACTGGTACTTTTTCTTGAATTTTTATATTTTTTTTGTCACTATCCACACCATATTTTTTTCCAAAGCCTGAGCCACTCTGTGGTTCTTGCCCCAATATAACAATCATCCCTTCACTCTTAGAATTCCTTTTCCCTTGTCGTTTTGCCTTTCTACAGTTTATAAAAAATGAGGACTTTGGGGAGGGAAAAAACCCAACATTTCTGTGAACTCAAGAGACTATAAGCAGTGCCTAAACCAGTAGGATTAGGCAAGTAAAACTAGTTGGACAGCAGACATATCATGAACTCTTGCAACAGGGTGTTATCCGTGTGCATGTCTAGTGTTATACTGATTCACTATTACAATAAGGATCGTGCAGTTGACCAGGGTGAAGCAGTACTGTCCACAGGATTATGTGAATTGTGGTGGTGGAGACAGTATACAAGATTAATGGATTAAACACCTAGCTGCTTTCCTGGAAAATGGCCTATGTTCTAAAAGACAAATCTAGTTTTTATTTTTTTAATTTATGAAGCTACAAGTCAATAATATGCTAGTGCTTCTGGTTCAAAATGAAAGCAACTGGCTATGGTAATGTAGAGAAGACAGCTGGAATAGCACCAGAATGTTTGAGGCTTTTTAAGTTAAATTTTTAGTTACTTCGCCTTACAAAGATACATGTCAATATGCTGAATACTCAACAAAGATCCAGGATACGGGCTATTTAAAAATACATATCTCCTGGATCAGCACCAAAAATATCTTTAGTTTCTGTACAACCCACGTCAAGTTTTTAAGTATAGGCAAGTTGAAATTATTTCTGATAAAAATCACAAACTCCACAGAAATCATTCAAGATATATTCAAACAACTTTCAAATACATTTTGACATCAAGGTCAGGCAATTCACCTGGAAGAACATCTTAATAAGTACCAATGAATTTTTTGTAGTAAGATGTTTAATGTCAACCTTTTATTATGGGAATATTTTACATCTCACACAAAGGAGGCATTGGTACTTGGACACTTAAGACAATTACTAGAATCATTAAGACTAAGGTGAAGAATTGGTACAGTGCCTTCCACAATTTCAAAGAGGTCGTGACAGACGCTTGTCCTCCTGGCAATATCAAATGCAGTTTCTTCCCAGAGTTGTTTTTTCAGATCTGGTTTGAGGTTAACAGTTCACCAGTAGATGTTCTAGAGTAACTCTGCTGTCTCTGATCCCAGCAGCAAGATGCAAGTGGGTCAAGAGGCCTTTTGTTTGGTCACTGATAACTAATCTACACCATGCTGAAGAAATAAAGAAGCCACTCTGGTATTATTCCACTTATAAGCACTCTGCAGGGGTGTCTAGCTATCCTCAGTCACTGCAAAAACATCTGCCCCTTGTGCAATCAGCTCACAGACAATATCTAAGTGTCCACCTTAGGCTGCTCGATGCAGGGGATGATACACTCATCTTCATCCCTAGTGTTCACACGAGTGGTCTTCTCACAAAGCAGTCTCCACACTGGATGAGCCAATTATTTTCAGCAGCCCAAAAAAGATATTTGCTTGGATCTTTCTCTGTTTTTTTCTTGCTATCACTCTTGTTTTTTTTCATCTTGCTCCTCTTCCTCATCAAAACTGCCATCTCAGAGACTCTGAGTACTAGTGGGAATAAGGTATCCATGTATTTCCAACAATTCGAGTTAGCTGAAGTGTTCAGAAAAGTCCAAGGAATTCTCTGGGTCTAGTTTTCCATCATCATTTACTTTCTTTTTCCATTTTTACTACTGCTCTAAATAAAAGGCATTTCAAATGCCAGCATATAAACAATCTTTCTACAGATAAATTATGCCTGCTTTACTTTTCTCATCAAGATCCTATAGAGGGGGAAACTGCTGCATGCCAGGATAAATGCTCCTTTTTAACACGAGGTAATAAATGGAATACATTCATCCTCAATTACGGATACTAATGTTCAAATTCATTTTTAATTTTGAACACTTATTTGTACACAGTGATACAAAGTCTGATTTTGATTTACCTTCTGAATATCTCAAAAGCATGTCTTGGTGCTGGTGGGATGTTGCACTTTGGTGTGGCTGACTGAGTGGGCCAATATCCTGTCGTGAGCACCCGGACTGTAAGATCAACACCACCTAAAGATACCTATGTAAAACAGAAAGAGATATTCCCCTCAAAATTAACTAGGATTTGCTTTCTGTTCTGTTTAGACATTGTGTTAGATTTACCAAAGCAGTTAGCTCCATGTCTAATATCTAATTAAAAAAAAAAAAACAGATTTTCTTTTTTTTTTTGAGACAGAGTTTCGCTCGTTGCCCAGGCTGGAGTGCAATGGCACCATCTCGGCTCACTGCAACCTCCGCCTCCCAGGTTCAAACGATTCCCCTGCCTCAGCTTCCCAAGTAGCTGGGATTACAGGCATGTCCACCATGTCTGGCTGATTTTGTATTTTTAGTAGAGACAGGGTTTCTCCATGTTGGTCAGGCTGGTCTCGAACTCCTGACCTCAGATGATCTGCCCGTCTCAGCCTCCCAAAGTGCTGGGATTATAGGTGTGAGCCATCGCAGCCGGCAAAAAAACAGATTTTCTTAAAGGTTAGACCCACCCAGTGTTTCCCAAATTTTAACTACGTGGCAAATAACTTAATTATTGCTTATGATGTTAATTTAAAAACATTGACCAAAGAATAGTTTTTGGCACATAAATCAAGTCTTACTGTTATCACTGAGAACTGAAAAGTTTGGGCCTTTTTAAATAAAAGGTCAAGGGGGTCAATTATATCATTTTAGAGAAAATTCCAGCATAACATCCTTCATCTCAGTTTTAAAATATTTTTACTATCTTAACACGTATTTCTAATATTCCAGCACCTATTTCAACTACAGTTAATTAAAACTTTTACGTTTTAACATGTAGCTCACCATTCTAACAACCTCTGCATATAGATCCAGTGCTATAACACTATAGATCCAGTGCTTCAGAGCAGGTGCTCTATAAATATCTGTACAATGAATAACTACTTCTATGCTAGTATCAACTGTCACAATTATTTTCTTCCTCTAAACAAATTAAATTTTTAAGTAAACAACAATAAGGCACAACAAAAACTCTTAAAGATTAAATATTATTTCTATTATTGATATTCAGGATGTGTTATAAACCATCATTCCATTTTTATCTTACCTCAGTGATTTAGTAATATAAATTTTTAAGGGGAGGAATCAGTTTATGAATATCAAGAAGCATTCTACACTCAGATTTCTTCACAAATATCCACTAAATGATTACTTAACTTTAAGGAAATTGAAAATAAACTTAGATGATGCACAGAAGACAGGATCATAGAGGAGACTCTTAGATGGTGTACTGGGGGAGGTGGAGAACTGTTTATACATTCGCAAGTTGGTTAGGGGAAAGGAGGGTCACAAAGTGCTCAGTCCATCCATCCCATATCAATATGCATGGGATCTACCCCAATCTTCCCTATAGCTTTCAATGTGTAAGATGAGTGGAAGAAAAAAGTTAAAAAACTTACTAGAGCAAACAAAAAATACAAGAAAATATATCAATATATTAGATTTAACTACAAATTCCTAAACAATCTAAAAATAAAAATCCAGGATAATTACACTACTATTTCCTGTCCACCCGAAATTTCTGTCATGGACTTGCATCTTTCCTCCTCTCAGCTCTTCTCCACTGTAAACACTGATATTTATAAAGCAAATCATACAACTATTTATATTAGAGTCAGAATGTTTTCATAGAAATGAATGGTTATTCTACAGAATTAGGTATTTTCACATATCTGGTTTGCGAGACTATGAGACCAGTAGAAGTGATGATCTCCTATTTAGATATCAAAGGAAAAGACTCACAAATCTGTTAAATGGTTGTGACACATTTTAACCACAGAGTGGTAGACGGTGATTTTAAAAATTTAAAAACTGTATAATTCTCTAAACTTAAGGTTAAGTTGAAAATCAGAGTAAAAAATGAAACTAAATTCTGAATTTCATTAAATGCTGACAAAACCCCCATCAGACTCCAAAGCCAAAGAAGTTCCAGCTCACCACCTTTGGGGAATTATACCAAACACATTTATAATACATTAATTTCTGTGTTTTTATAGTCTCACTTCATCTGCTACGCACCCTTAGGATGTAAGTCCCATTTAAGCTGAACTTACAGAGGAGAATGATGGTAGTGAGGTATAGGAAGGTCAGGTGACTACTCCAAGATGACACAATCTTGGGGTAAAGTGAAAAGAAGAGTACTGAAACTCAGTAAACTTGTGTTAAGCCCAGTACTCTTTCCACAATTTATAATAGATTTGTATTATCTTTATTAACAACAGAATAATTCTCTTTATTAAACTGTCAGTGTATTCCTTCAAGTGGGAAGAAACAACTAAATTTTAAAATAATAAAAAGTTTTAACATAAACACAGAAAAAGGCAATGTGAAGGAAAATAATTTAAGTACTCACAGATAAAACACATGTTGTCACTAATGACATTTAAAGAAACAACTGTCATCTGCTAAGTGGATGAAAATACCCATTACAAAAGACTTTACATGAATATCTAAGTAGAAATTAATGCAGATCTTACACCAGTTGCCTGTAGATGTTGCCTGAATTCATCCATCGTTGTGTTTGAGATGCTCATATCCCTAAACATTCCTTCCAGTTTTGACGTGAACTGACATCCACATTCAGTCTATGGAGGAAAAACACAAATATACACAAATAAATGGTAGATGTTCTATGAGAAAGTACAGAAAGAAATAAATTATTTCATGTTATTGCTATCCCTGATAATCTTCCTGTAAATTTTTCCAATAGTTGCTCTGTGCCTGTGGTTATCAAACTTTAGGATTTTAAAATGCAAATTCCTAGATTCTTTCAGAGATTCCAATATACCCCCATAAAAGGCAGGGCCCAGAACTCTGTTCTTAACTAGCATCTCAGGTGATTCAGGTGCAAGTATTCTGTGGACCACACATTGTGAAAAAGAACTATACGGCATAGCCTCTTTATTGTTTCCCTTTTACTAATCCTCCCTTCCAGGCCTCCATGAATGTATCCTGACACACCAACAGAAATTCCAGCAAACTCTAAATGTCCCTGAACTTGAACAAATGTTAGTGTAGTCTGTGTTCTTCTCCAAAACAATCTACCTTTATTTCTAGAAATAAACACTTAATAATCAACCAAATTAATTTCCAATCGCATGTTGTCAGTACACAATCATGATAAACCTTAGTTAGGCGCACTCTATTCCATCTAAAACACACCTTACCTTTAACTTAGATATCATGTTTTTTTCAGAGTCATCAGAAACACTTTTATTTGTGAGAAGTCTCCTTGCCAAGTGTTGTTTATAATAACGTTCAAATACATCTTTTTCTTGCATAAACCTAAAAAGGACCATTGCTTTATCCAATATTGTTTCTACTTCTTGTTCTGTTAGCTGCAAAATTAAGATGATGTAACAATTATACAATTTTAGTTCTACAAAAGCAGTACTACAGTTCATTTACAGCTTAAAAACACTATTGTTTGAAAACATTGATATCCGGTTGACATACATCAAAAAAAGGGATACAGTCTGAGAAAGTGTCTCCTACTTCACACAGTAGCATCATTCTTACATTCTCATTTAGTGCATCATGAATGAGGGGTTGGAGTGGAATTCTATTCTGTAGAGGGCTACCACTGAATTGGAGGCATAAGGTAATACAGCGCAGGGTTAAGGGATGACTGAGAACAGATGAAATGAAATTTTAGTCACAGAGATTATTTTATGAAGCCTTTGCATATGCAGGCAAAAACTTACACAGCCAAAAGACGGAATTTTTCATTTAAGCTCACTGAAAGCCTGAACTGTGCAAACAAAAGGCAATAATTTGTTATAATCCAAACAGTAAAAAGGCCATTGCCCTTATTTTTTTATTTCTACTTTTTTTTCTTTTGAGACGGAGTTTCACTCGTTGCCCAGGCTGGAGCGCAATGGCGCCATCTCGGCTCACTGCAACCTCTGCTTCCCGGGTTCAAGCAATTCCCCCGCCTCAGCCTCCCGAGTAGCTGGGATTACAGACATGCACCACCACACCCAGCTAATTTTGTATTTTTAGTAGAGATGGGTTTCTCCATATTGGTCAGGCTGGTCTTGAACTCCTGACCTCAAGTGATCCGCTGCCTTGGCCTCCCAAAGTGCTGGGATTACAAGTGTGAGCCACCGTGCCCGGCCACCCTTACTTTTAAATAAGGGCAAAAGGATTCTGTGGCAGGTTGTAATAATATATTTGAAAAACGGAAGACCAAATAAATGCATAAATTAGTAGACTTCTCTATTCTGTGCATCCTTAGTGATTTTGTTTCCTTATTGCAGCTACTGCCTGTAAAACCTGTGACAACATGTTGCTTTTCCCTTTGGTGTCACAAATTCCAAAATGAAGTCAAAAGAGACCAATTCAGATGTGAGCATGTTTTATGCTTCAGTTGATTTTCTATGCTGTCGTGAGCTCCTCAGGTTCCAGAGATATCATATATCACAAAGGCTTGAAATTGAGCTACACCAACTATTTTCTGACATCTACTCTATGCCTTAATATTCTTGGCATCCAATTATTGTTTGACATATAACCTTCAGAACCAGATGAGAGCAAACAACACTCTGTACTAGAAAGTTTTTTAGTTCTTTATCTTCAGCATGCCTCTCAGTCATAAAAATGACTGTTTACCAACTACAGCTGTGTAGTTGTTCATTTTTTTTTTTTTTTTTGAGATGGAGTTTCGCTATTGTTGCCCCAGCTGGAGTGCAGTGGCGCCATCTCGGCTCACTGCAACCTCCGCCTCCTGGGTTCAAGTGATTCTCCTGCCTCAGCCTCCTGAGTAGCTGGGATTACAGGCATCCACCACCACGCCCAGCTAATTTTGTATTTTTAGTAGAGATGGGGTTTCACCAAGTTGGTCAGGCTGGTCTCAAACTCCCAACCTCAGGTGACCTGCCCACCTCAGCCTCCCAAAGTGCTGAGATTACAGGCATGAGCCACCACACCTGGACAGTTGTTCAGTTTTTTTGAGACAAGGTCTTGCTCTGTCGCCCAGCATAGAGTGCAGTCATGCCATCATAGCTCACTGCAGCCTTGAACTCCTGAGCTCAAGTGATCCTCTGCCTCAGCTTCTGGGACAACAGGTGTATACCACAGTGTGCCACTAACTTTTTTCTTTTTTTTTTTTTGTAGAGATGGAGTCTCACTATGTTAACAAGGCTAATTTCAAACTCCTGGCCTCAAGAGATCCTCCTGTCTTGGCCTCCCCAAATGCTGGGATTATAGGCACGAGCCACCAAGCCCATCCAGCTGCTTGTTTTTGAAGCCAATTACACATTAAGTGAAATGTCTAACTACTTTTGAGCATGTCAAGTATTTCAAACAATATTTTTTAATAGACCACAGCACACATTTAAGCACAACAATGGGTCATGCTTAATTTTTATCTGTGAAATGTCCTAATTTTACATATAATTTTACATCTTTAAATAAAATTAAATGTTATTTTCAAATGCATTACTACTTACCCCTTTGACTCCCTTTTTCAGCTTATCATCAATAAATAATGAGAGGTATTCAGGAGACCTGGAGTTGAGGTTGAGAAAATACTCAAAGTCACCCGCAATAGTTTGTTTAAAGAGACGGTCATTGTTGAATGATTCCAGGAGGAAGCGATCGAACCTGCTCTTCAGATCCAATAAGCCCTTAGAAATAAAAACAAAATTTTGGACACATTATAATAATTTTTCCATAAATAATACACTTATGACTATGTATGTTTATCTTAACTTTGCTGGTAATAAACATGTATATTCATTTTTAAACTTAGTTTTGATATTATTTTCAAGCCTATATCTAACCCTCTATTAAAAATGTCAATGAGAGAAGTATTATTACTTCCATATATGTATTAATACAATGCAAACGAACCAAAGAACCTCCTCGCTGTTTCTCATTCTCCTGTCTTGATGGAATGGGTTAGCCAGGGAAAAAAATTAGCTTAAAAAATGTACCAAAAAAAGCTGACTATATTAAAACACAAAACATGGCACATAATTTATTCATAGTACACCTTGAAAACAAAACATTTTCAAACAAAAAATATTTAAACCAGTTGTTTTTTCCAATATACTACAGTATACAAACACTAAGGCATACCAAAGAACCTCACATTCACTACTGAGGCTATTTAAACAAGGTCTTCATCAAAGAAGTTAAATGAAAAGTAGCAGTTGAATTTTGGCTCCCTGATATAAATACGCACACCTTGCAAAATCCTAAAATATGTAGAATAATTACAAATATTAATTTACTACTGGGACAATTAAGTTGAAAGTACACAATATACAGCATGGTAAAAATGGCCTTTTTATCACTTGTCAAAATGCCTTTATCATAAACGCAGAGAATCTTCTGGGTTTACTTACCTGGATATAGTCAACAGGATTCTTTCCTTCTCCTTCTTCAGAAACAAGAGCTTTACCTTGCTCCCTCAAATAGGAACTCATACACTCACACATTGTTTTCAAACCATTTGGCACACGACTAAATAACTTGTACATGCAACCAAGGTCTACAAATCAGAAAACACAAATTGGCTACATTAAAGATTAAAGAAAAAAACACGAATCTCTGTTCATGCTATAATACTTAGAGAAGCTTATTTCTACATTACCCCCATTTGCTGACCACATGACTATTAAAAATATACATATATTGATATGAAAACATGAAAAAGTAGGCTAGTTAATGGTTATTATTGTAATTTATAAAACACAACTTTTAGATGAGATGCTTTGAAACCATCAATTAAATGTCCTAGCAAATTTAAATTTACATGGAAGAAGAGATGCCAAAAACCATAATAAACAAGTAATGTCACAAAAACATGGCAACTGCAGTTTTGAGTTCATACTTTATCCTACATAACTCTAATGCAGACTTAATGACACTACAAAACGTCTACAAAAAGGGTCACTAATTAAGAGGTAATTGGTAGTCCCTGTAATGACGAAGAAATTTTAAAGCCAATTTAAGTCTTATGGGTATTTCCAAAGGTTTAATTGATAATCATGAAAACAAATCAAATGAACTATACTAGGATTTACTTCATTACACCTCAGGTAAAGTTTTTATGAAATGTATAATATAAACACCACTTCTTAAATATTTTCCTGAGAGCAATCCCTGATGTTTCCCAGGTGGCATCCTAAGCCAACATCTGTCCTTCAAAATTTGGTCTATCTCACTATACTTTTTAAATTTAGAATGAAAACTCTGGATCCTATCCATTTTTTAATATCATTTTTCACAAGACTAAAATACAGATTTTAAAATACAGTTTTCCCATATGTCTAGTGTTTCTTTGCAATAACAACTTACTGGGAGAACAAAGTGTCAGAACTTTACAATGATAATTTTAGAAGTTTTACAATCAATAATTTTTTAAAATGGCGTTAAGAGTTTCCAGATCAGAGGCTGACCGATGTTTTTTCTGTAAAGTATCAGATAATAAATATTTTAAAATGTGAGCCATAGAGCTCTGACTCAACTACTCTGACACTGTAGCAAGAAAGTAGCCACAGATAATACATAAATTAATCAGTGTGACTATGTTTCAAATAAAACTTCATGGACACCGAAAATTTATATAAATTTTCATGTGTAAATATTCTTGATTTTTTTTTTTTTTTTAACCAAACTGGTAGTGCACCAGACAGGCCCTAATTTGCCTACCTTGGTCTACAGTTCTAAGAGTAGTTTAGGGCTTAAACTAAAGTTGTATATATTTTAAAAATATTTCGAAGCAAGATTTACAAAGTTTTACTAAACTTTATTTCAGTGACTTACAGCAGCAAATTTTAGTTAGTTTCCATTAATAATATATGCCCATAGTAACCTACACATGGCAATTTTATAGCTTCTCACATACTCAGCATAAATTACAACCAAGTTTCCCATATTTAGAACAGGTATTACAAATGCAACAACAATTTATGGACACATACTACAGTAAATGTGGTACACCAAATACTTCTAACAAAATGGTTCACAACTTGTCTATTTCAATCCTATGTTGTTGTAAGTTTTGCTTAGATATTACATGTTGTGTATTTAGTTGTACATAAATTACTACAATTTCACTGTATTTAAATGTTGGGGTAAAGGGAATGTAAAAGTAAATGAAAATAATTTGGCATTCAAAAATTAAATATCATTATTTCTGTATACACTTAATAAAATAATAAGATACTGGCGGGACACGGTGGCTCATGCCTGTAATCCCAACACTTTGGGAGGCTGAGACGGGTGGATCACAAGGTCAGGAGATCGAGATCATCCTGGCTAACACGGTGAAACCCCATCTCTACTAAAAATACAAAAAATTAGTCGGGCGTGGTGGCGGGCGCCTGTAGTCCCAGCTACTCATGAAGCTGAGGCAGGAGAATGGCATGAACCTGGGAGGCAGAGCTTGCAGTGAGCCGAGATCCCGCCACTGCACTCCAGCCTGGGCGACAGAGCGAGACTTCATCTCAAAAAAAAAAGAAAAAAAAAAGATACCCTTTGAACTTCATTTCATAGTGCTATCTGCATCTAATAACCAATCCAATTTATCCTCCACTCACAGTGAGAAAACTGCTTTTCATTTTCTGATTTATGAGAATTTGGCTTCATAATGGTAAAGCTGCCTCTGCTATATTCTCAACAAGAGCAACATTTTTTCCAAGAGCAGGGCCTACCACAATTAAGACATTTTGCCACTAGGTTTCTAGTGGAAGCTCAGAAAAATTAACCCCCCCACCTTTTTGTTCTTAAGACAGGATCCCCCTCTGTAGCCCAGGCTGGAGTGCAGTGGCATAATCTTGGCTCACTGCAGCCTTGACCTCCCCGGCCAGATTCAAATGATCCTCTCACCTCAACCTCCCAAGTGGCTGGGACTAGCCATGTGCCATCATGCCCAGCTAATTTTTGTATTTTTCATACAGACAGGGTTTCACCAGTTTGCCCAGGTTGGTCTTGAACTCCTGAGCTCAAGCGATCCACCCGCTTCAGCCTCCCAAAAGTACTGAGATTACAGGCATTTGCCACCCTCCCCGGACAAAAACAGGATTTTAAAATTTAATTTAGAATCACAGATAGCTACTGTGTTGTTGGAAACCCAAGGTACTAAATAGAGGACAACTCTGGTTAGTACTATTATGGTATTCCTTCATTCACGTAAGTGCTCGCCATGATAGGCATACCTGACACCTTTTACATACATCTCCACACAGGTTACAGAGATGCTGTAATTCAGGTATGCCCAACAACCTCTCCATCAAACATTTCCTGTCCCCTAAGGTAGGTAAGAAAGCATTCATTCAATACCTAAACAGTACATTACATAATTTATCAATACTCATTTCGTTTAAGCAGGGCAAATGCTTTGCATAAAGTCCTAGTCTACCAGAGACCATTCAGAGAAGGGTCATCGAATTCGAACCAGTGGGGCAAATACAGCCTGCCATCTATTTATGTACAGCTCATGAACTAAGGATGGTTTTCACGTTTTTAATGGCTGAGGAAAAACTGTAAAGAATACTATTTAGTGACAGATAAAAATTATATGAAATTCAAGTTTCAGGGCCCATAAATAAAGTCTTATAGAGACACAGTTAGGATTATTCATTTGTTATTGTCTAGGACTATTTTCTCACTACGACTGCATGGCTCACAAGCCATTTTATTCAACAACAAAAAAGTTTGCCAACCCGACTTGGACCTCCATTTTAGAAAACACAGCAAACATAATAGATGACTTCTGCTTTGTTTTTTGTTTTTTGTTTTTTTTTTTTGGCTTTTACAAAAAAGGTTTAACTGAAGAGTCTTTTAAAAAGGAAGTCTCTCTAGTTTTTTTTTTTTTTTTTAAATTACATATAATTTTTCACGGATTTCTCATATATACAAACATTTAACAATTTTAAAACACAAAGTAAGGATTCCACTAGAGATAAACATGGCTCAACTTCCCACCAGCTTTTGTTTTCCTTTCTCTTGTATCCTCCTTCTCTTTATAATTCTCCTTTAAAAAACTTTTTTCATTCCCTACATAACTCATGACCCCAACAGGCAATACGTATTTCTTTTACTAAAAAGAAGTGGATAAAATATTGCTTAGATTTCATCTAGGAAGCAGGAGAACAAAGTACTATGTTTTTTTATTTCCTAATACTATATCAGTGGTAAAGGCAAAGTTTTAAAACAAAGCATCAGAAACTAAGAATAGAGGACATGGTTTTATTGTTCTTTTAACTTGTAATTTCTTCTAGGATACTTGTCACAATTTTTTTTTACCCCAGGAAAATAAATAGCTATAAAACACAAATGTTAGTTATCTCAAAAATGTTCTTTACTTTTATGCACTCCTCCTGCCTCCTTTTCCATTCTGTAACTTGGTGTTCCCCAAACCAATCTAATTTATCTAAGTATGTCAATATGGAAGACACAAATATTTTTGCATTTTCAGCACCCTGTCACAACTAAATCCCAAAGGAAAATCTACAAAAATCTTAAGGTGGAAACTTAAGGTTTTAAGAGAATCACAAAACCCCAAGAGAGTATGTAGGACTAAAGAGAGCCCACAACCTTTGGTATACAGCAAGTACAGGAATGAATGAGGAGCTCATTGGGCTCACCAATACTATTACACCTTTTATCTTCTGGATTAAGAGAAATGTAAAATGAGACTTAAAGACAGGAAATGCTCAATTCATTAGAAATATCTAAAATCTTCGTAGTAAGACAGAATCAAGCTTGGAAATCCCATTAAAGTTAACAATAGAGACAAATTAACAATACACACCAAAACTTCTTGAAAGCTGATATTATCTGCTTTAATTGTAGGAAAATTTAAAAAATACTGATAAGACAGAATAAGGATTTAATTATTTTTCAATCAGTAACACTTACCTTCTGTCTTTCCATTTTTCAACATATGTACTAGCCCAGAATTCTCCATTTCTACTATAGTCTTCATGTGCTTGGAAATGAGTTCCCTTTCAACCACCTTTACAATTGGTTCTTCCGTTGATTTGTCAAGGCAGTGCATCACTCGTTCTATTTCTTCATTAATTCTAGCTTCTACTTTCTTTATATATACTGAAGCACTATTTTCTGCTAAAAATTTCTGGCTTTCCATCTGCAATTTAAAAATGTATTTTTTTAAAACATAGAAGAAAAGTGTGTTTTTGCTTTTAGCTGGGTTTCTACAGTGTTTATAATAAATCAGCCTAAATAAAATAAGTACTATTAGCATTTTGTGTAATTTCTCATTACATAAAAGATTGATATAGTCTGAATTATATCCTTTAAAGCCTTTGGTATTTACATAATACTAAATTAAAACATTATCTGTAAGCAGTGTTTTTCAAACTGTGCCAATGTACTCCAAAAAATAGCAGAAAAAGTAAATACACGCCAGTGAGGGTCAAAAGTTTAGAAGCATCTGACTCCAAGATACAGTGGGACGTTCTTTTTTGATTTGTTTTAATGTCAAATTATAACCAGAAAGATTCATCATCATAACCAGAAAGATTCATCATTCTGTATGCTTTGCTGGCATACTGCTGGTTAATTAAGTCTTCCAATGCCATCCCACTCCCAGTCTCAAAAGAGTAAACATATACACTAAAGTTTGAGAATAAGAGCTTTTAAATAACTATTAATCTTTTTTTCTTTTTTTTTGAGACAGAGTCTTGCTCTGTCACCCAGGCCAGAGTGCAGTGGCGCGATCTCGGCTCACTGCAAGCTCCACTTCCCGGGTCCACGCCATTCTCCTGCCTCAGCCTCCCGAGTAGCTGGGACTACAGGCGCCCGCCACCATGCCCGGCTAATTTTTTTGTATTTTTAGTAGAAATAGGGTTTTTCCCTGTTAGCCAGGATGGTCTCAATCTCCTGATATCGTGATCCACTCGTCTCAGCCTCCCAAAGTGCTGGGATCACAGGCGAGAGCCACTACGCCCGGACAACACTTTAGCTTCCTACTAATACATCTGTTTTGGCAACACTACAAAATTCCTACTGTTAACTGCTCAGGTAGTTACGGTTTTCAGGAAAAATGCCTTGTTACAGTTACCTTATAAATACTATCTAATGTTTACTAGTACTCAATTATTGTTATTATCATCATTTCATTACAGATTAGTACCAGTTTAGCTTTACTTTTAGCAATTTAGTTGGTTTGGACCACTGCTGCAAATTTCTATCAATAGTACCAATGGCCTGTAATATTTTAAACAACAACCTTTAAGGCAAATATGCACTACAGTATCATCCATATCCTTATGTGTGTTTTACTAGTAATTTAAATGACTAAAAGCCTGCAGATGAGACTTCGTTGGTGATGTACTGCTGTGAATTTATAGTACTTAAATAATTTATAATATTAGATATAGTAAAACGTTAAGGATATTTCTAAGTTTACAGTTTTTTAACATACAGTTGACCCTTGAACAACGCAAGTTTGAAGTGCACAGGTCCCTGAAGTGGATTTTCTTCCTCCCCTACCACCCCTTAGACAGCAAGACCAAGCCCTCCTTCTTCTTACTCCTCCTCAGCCTACTTAATGTGAAGACGAGGATGAAGACCTTGATGATCCACTTCCACTTAGTGAATAGCAAATTATAGTTTATCTCCCGCGTAATGGTCTTAATAACACTTTCTTTTCTCTAGCTTACTTTATTGTAAGAGTACAATATGCAATACATATGTGAAATATATGCTAATCAACTGTTTATGTTATCTGTAAGGTTTTCAGTCAACAGCACACTATTAGTTAAGTTTTTGGGGAGTCAAAAGTTTTATGTGGACTTTCGACTACACAGGGGTGTCAGCATCCCTATGCCCCACACTGTTCAAGGGTCATCTCTGTTTTTTTAAAAACCATGTGTGTAAGTTCAAGCTCTTCAATTTATTATCGATGAGTTGCTTAACTGGAATGGTCAGAATGTGAGGTAGGTGTGCTGATGGGCATTTTTTGCATACTCCCCTCCCTTAATGGGTCTCAGTTAAAAAAGGTCAAAATAGTTAAATTAGTAACTATACTAAAATAACATTAAGAATATCTTAAAAGATTATTTATTTAAATTTTCATGGATTACCTGAAAAAATT
This sequence comes from Pongo pygmaeus, assembly GCF_028885625.2. Classification (NCBI taxonomy): domain Eukaryota; kingdom Metazoa; phylum Chordata; class Mammalia; order Primates; family Hominidae; genus Pongo; species Pongo pygmaeus. The sequence goes on from NC_072384.2 coordinate 125,048,610, forward strand.
CTGCAGACATTTCCAAAAAAGGAGCCTCAAAATCTTCTTCATAGACTGATCTTCCTTCGAGACCTAAAATCATTAACATCTGGCAAGCATTTCTTATTGCGCCTCTGTCGAAAAAAGTTATTATCACTTGATAATTAAATTACATTAAAAAATTCACATAAAAATTACAAAAGAAGTAGGTAAAAATATCTTCAGGACATTCAACTCTTACTGAAGTGACCAATCTCCAATAGGCCAATCATGTAAAACAAAAGGATTTAGCCTAATTTTAAGTTGGAAAGCATATCTTGACTGCACAGCTATTTCTCTCAAGGTGTTCTTACTCTAAAATGTCTAAATATTTCTATGTATTTGAAAACACAGAGAGGATGTTTGTCTGGAAGAAGGGAGAGAGGGAGATAGGCAAATTAAGCTGTACTACCAGACATGGGTCCAATATACAGCTACTCCTGGGCAATATAACTTTTTGCACTACATGGATTTTGGACAATCCTGATCAAGCACCATAAAAAGAACTTTACACGTTTTCAACCAACAGCTGTTCTGAAAACAGATAAGGAGAGAAAAAAATCTTGCATTTCAAGCCACTTTAGCTGCAGCATCACCAAAATGACACTGCAATCATTGTTATGAAGGGGGATGAAATCTGACTTAAAAGGGGCACAGCAGTTCTTAGTCATTTTAGACTATGTTCAATAGTTTTCTTCAAAAATGTCAGGAATGAAGGACAGACAAAAGCCCTTAAAGAAAAAAAAATACGAATGTTATTACACAGAAAAAAAGAAAAAAAATGCTGGCATGAAAAATAAATGAAAAGCCAAAAGTGACGGCTAGCTGAAAAGCATATTAAATAAAAGCTTAGGATAGTCTCTTCTAAAAATATAAAAGATGTGTGCTTTCAAATTAAATTCTGGGTAACTGTTAACTCTGATACTAAGTTTCTGAGGATTTTCCCAATGTGCTGAACATTCAAACTTTTATTTATTTTAATAAAACTAAGACAGTGAATCGTTCTCAAGATATAATCACTAAAACCAAAACCACAAGAGTAAAGAGAGAAATTTTACCTGTCTACAACTTCTCCTTTCCGCTCTCTTGCAATCATATCCAATAGAGTTTGCCGTAGATGATCCCTAATACACCCATAACGTACAACTTGATCTCGAAAAATAATTAATCCCAAATTGTAGACATTCTCCACATTATTTTGTTGTACATACACACGGTCCTACAGTTAAAGTCATATAAATATGAGTACAGTTCTTGTGAACATAATAATTATTGTGTGCTACAATAACAAATAAAGGAAATAAAATTCCAAAAGCAATCATTTTTCAGGTGAGAAACACTTCAAACGATCTTAAGCAATGTGCAACTTTCTAGCACCTCTCAAGTTACATAAAGTTAAGTTTTTACAATTGACAATGGCTATAAATGGTGGCCCATTTACCTAAAGAAAAAGAGTAAAAAGTAAGCATCATAGCCAGGAATAAAAAAACAGAGTAAAAAAGGTAAATAGTAAGGTAGCACACTTTCTCCCCAAAGCTACAGCATACTCAAACATGGTTCGTTCTTAAATACTGTACTTGAAGATCATATTCTTTGAAGTAAAATTGAGAGTTGAATAAAGTACGGATTTATACAACTTAGATTGATTGTTACTGATAAATATTTAAAAGGCTTTAATGCATAAAATAGAGCAGCATTAAGTATTACATAATTAAAACACCTCTACTTACTGTCACTTCAAACAGATTATTACTTTCACGTTCTTACCAACATGATTATAGATATCTCAGTTTATAGCGCACAGATAATCCAGAAGTGCTGTGCATTCCCTGAAAATCCATATTGATAGCAAAATACGCTGAAATAAAACTACTGTTTTTTGTAATGCACAGAAGGATTAGTAATATAATTCCTTTCTCGTCTCAACAAGCATCTCTCTGGGCTTTGGTGGGTCTGTGAGCCTTCTAAAATTATTAAGTTATTATATGTTCACGCTTAAGTACTTTGGAAAGAAAGCCCATATCTTTCACCAGATTCTTGAACATGAATCTACAGGTTATAGCTAACGATAAGGTGAACATGAACAGATCTCTACCATATTAACAATGTAACCAGAATAATATTAATCAACTTTCCAAACTTTTTTTTTTTTTGAGATGGAGTCTCATTCACTCTGTTGTCTGGGCTGGAGTACAGTGGTGCCATCTCGGCTCACTGCAACCTCTTCCTCCTGGGTTCCAGCAATTCTCCTGCCTCAGTCTTCTGAGTAGTTGACATTACAGGCATATACCATCATGCCTGGCTAATCTTTTAATTTTTTTGTGGAGACGGGGTTTCATCAGTTGGCCTGGTCTCGAAAGTCCTGACCTCAAGTGATCTGCCCACCTTGGCCTCCCAAAGTGCTGGGATTACAGGCGTGAGCCACCATGCCCGGCCCCAAACAATCTTAATTAAATTCTCTACGTGCAGTCCTTGCTTCATATGACATCATTCCTCCAACCTTCTCCTTTCATTCATCTTGTAAGATGGTATAACACCTAATAACAAGGAAAGCTATTTTTTATATTGTCTTCTTCAGTGCTCACATTTCTACATTCTATATAATCTCAGCACAAGCTCACATTTTTGAAATCTTAATATCAATTTTGATGAGTTCAAAATGCTTATTGATGACTTTGAACTTCTTGGACTTCGCAATTCCATCCTCAAGATCTTAAATTCCAAGTTTCCCTCTGACCACATCCCTCCCTTTTTTTTTTTTTTTTTTGATACAGGGTGTCGCTCTGTCACCAGGCTGGAGTACAGTGGCGTGACCTTGGCTCACTGTGAACTCTGCCTCCCGGGTTTAAGCGATTGTCTTGCCTCAGCCTCCTGAGTACCTGGGACTACAGGCGCCTGCCACCACTCCCAGCTAATTTTTGTATGTTTAGTAGAGACAGAGTTTCACCATGTTGGCCAGGATGGTCTCAATCTCTTGACCTTGTGATCTGCCCTCCTTGGCCTCCCAAAATGCTGGGATTACAGGCATGAGCCTCTGAGCCCAGCCTCCCTCCTTTCTTTTGATAGCTGACACTGTTTTTTTTTTTGAGAGGAAGTCTCGCTCTATCACCAGGCTGGAGTGCAGTGGTGCGATCTCGGCTCACTGCAATCTCTACCTCCCAGGTTCAAGTGATTCTCCTGCCTCAGCCTCCCAAGTAGCTGGGATTACAGGCACCTGCCACCACGCCTAGCTAATTTTTGTATTTTTAGTAGAAACGGGGCTTCACCATGTGGGCCAGGATGGTCTCGATCTCCTGACCTCGTGATCCACCCGCCTCGGACTCCCAAAGTGCTGGGATTACAGGTGTGAGCCACTGCCTGTAAACCTCCTCTTTCATCTCACATGACCTCTAGGCCCAACCTTTTCCTACTGTCGTAACTAATTGTGTTTTACTTCTCAGCACAGAACAATATGTACATAATAAAAACTAGCATAAATTTAATAATTCAAAAACCAACAAGAATCCCTTCTATTATAAAAATAATCACTATTATTGCTTAAACTATTTTATAAATTTGATTTTTCTAAGTTCTACATATAAGTATATATTGTACAGAAAAGCACCAGAGACAGGAGAATACCTTTTAACCAACGTGATCAAAACCACTATCTGAATGGCTAAAGACAGGTAGTAAACAGGGAAACTATTAAACATATACACACACTTGCATCCTAAACATTTTAATTTAAAAATATAAACGTTCATTCAGACATCAGGACTCTCTTTGAAAATGAGTCCTGTGACTGGAGCTCAAGATTGTATACATACAGGCCAGGTGCGGTGGCTCACGCCTGTAATCCCAGCACTTTGGGAGGCCGAAGCAGTCAGATCACTTGAGGTCAGGAGTTTGAGACCAGCCTGGCCAATAAGGTGAAACCCTGTCTCTACTAAAAATACAAAAATTAGCCGGGCGTGTGGGTGCGCACCTGTAGTCCCAGCTACTCGGGAGGCTGAGGCAGGACAATCAGTTCAACCCAGTAGACAGAGGCTGCAGTGAGCCGAGACAGTGCCACTGTACTCCAGCCTGGATGACACAGCAAGACCCCATTTCAAAAAGAAAACAAATAGTGTACTTATAAACACTCATACATAATAAACTGTCTAGCATTCCTAGCTCAGTTTCATTAAGGTGAAGCATGAACTAGAGGCATCTGTGAAGTAATCTGAATGTAAAATCCTTCTAGATTTTTTTACTATTTTCACTCCAATGTCTTAAATTACCTACACTTAATTCAAACCAGTATGTAGCCATTTGCTTTTATGAAGTCTTTCCAAAGCATCCAATCTAGCTTGCCAAATAAAATTTTTTTTCCACAAGATATTATCAATTTACACAATATTAAATTATATATTAATAAGTACAATTCGAATACACAGGATTGAAAAATACAACAGAACTTCAATAAGCACAAAGTTCAACTGGTAAGTGAAGAATATGGAAGATTATATTGGAAAAGTAGCCTAACAGTAGTGAGAGAATCTTTTATCGGGATTTGCAGCTAGAATAGAAGTAGTGGCAATTCTGACAAGTCCTTTGTTCACTCCTGCTTTCAGTCTCTATAAATTTCCTTTTCTGGTCATTTCATATAATTATCCTGTAATATGTAATCTTTTGTGTCTGATTTCCTTCATTAAGCATAAAGTTTGTAAGGTTTATTAATGTTGTAACATACAACAGTATTTCCTTCTGTTTAGGGCTAAACAGCACTCCATTGCATGGATACACCACATTTTGCTTATCTATAAGCTGATGGATACTTTGGGTTGTTTCCATTTTTTGTCTATTATGAATAATGTGGCTATAAACATTTGGGTACAATATTTTTGTGGACATATGCTTTCATTTTTCTTGGGTAGATTCTAAGAAAGGAATTACTGGGCTATATGGAAATTATCAAACTTTTCTAAGGGGGATCTATCACTTATGGTAAATTTTTTAATACAAAACCTCTAATAGTAACAATAATATTTCATGTGAAGTTAGAAATTCTTTATATGATCCTGGCTCTACTGTTAACTGGCTACGTGACCTTAAGTAAGTCACTTATTCATTGTGTCCCTCAGTAAAACAAACGGCTGGTAAAGATAATCTCTAAAACATTAATATCATTTCCTATGAAACTTAATCCTCTCACCAAAAAATAATACACATACAGGATCAAATACATGTACACTTCACTACTTCTTCCCTTTCTATTTGTTATCGGTCTCCCATGGCTTGGATTTCCCCTGTCCCAACTTTAAGCACAGTGATGGTATCGCTACTAAAGGAGGTAAATCTTTTACCTTATGGCCTACAATGTCTGCTATCTTAAGCCCTCTGGCAAAAAGGCAGAAAGACATCAGTCAGAACTGATGAATTCTTCAGGAATGCTGTGTATAGACGAAAATGATGCTTCAGTAAAGGAAGCCAAGGCATGTGATGAGAACACATACAGTTTTGAGCACCCCAATCCAAAAATCTGAAATCTAAAATTCTCCAAACTCTGAAACTCTGAGCATCAACATGATGCCACAAGTAAATTCCACAACTGACCTCATGCATCGGGTTGCAGTCAAAACTTTATTTCATGTACAAATTACTTAAAATATTGTACAAAATTACCTTTGGGCTACGTATATAAGGTGTATATAAAACATAAATGAATTTTATGTTTAGCACATGGGTTCCATCCCCACAATCTCTCATTATGTATATGCAAATAGTCCAAAATCCCCCCAAAATGCGAAATCTGGAAACACTTATGGTCACAAGCATTTCGGATAAGAGATAAAATCAACCTGAAGCTGGAAGGTGTAGGCAGAACATAGAATGTTTAAAGCCATGGGTTACTGTGGTATAAGAGCTAAGCCTTTGTCTTTCAACTTGAGACTGTCAAGATGTGTGTGATTATAATTAAATGACATATAATATTAAGAAAAACTTGATAACCCCAAAATTTCATTATAGATAAAAAAGAGCTAATAAATGGAGAAGAAACACAGAAACTTACGTGTGCCTCTATAAAACTATTAATAGTAATACTAAATAATCATTTATATTAAATGTCTGACATGTATGATTAATTACCATCAAGTACAATTAAGGGTACAGATGCGTAACCCTTGAGTATTTGTGTGCATATGTTAAACGGGAATGTATACATATATTCACAGTAAACTTGTGATATGCACATGATATGATTCTAATATTTAAATTCTTGTGAGGTTTTAATTTTTATGTGTCTATTTTTTAAGATTTTTTTAAAAGTCCCGGCTCCGGTTAACCTCTAACTAGCAAACTCAAAGTATGAACAAGATTTAAAAAATCATTCCAAAACAGAAAAAAAAAAATTAAAGACTGATTTTAAAATGTCTTAATCCCAGGCTTTGACCAAAATGTAGTATGAGTTTGACATTAGTCACTTATCTACTAAAGAGAGCTTAGCAGAGATAGAAAGTTGGTGGCTTTTTCTACTTGCCTTTTTAAAGCCAAAAACAGGCATTTTAAATATAAAATGTTCTGAAAAACATGTTCGAAAGCCTAATGTGAGTCAAGCATTATATTTACATAAAGGGATGTGAGTTTCATCACCACAGAGATAAATCACATTTTAAATCGCTATTTACAGTTCTCTCTCAAGGGTTGCTATTCCTTGGCCAAGCAGGCCTGCAATGAGCAAAAACTTTCACAAGCTAGGTGGACCTGTGGTGAGAGACAGGAGCCAATGGTGGGGAACCATCTCATGCCCCGCTTTTCACAGCTGGTTCTGCATCTGACTTCATCCATACAGTAAGCTTGATAAACCAACTTCATTTGCAACATAAGCACTTCATTTGTAACATAACATCTATCTCACAATGCTATTCCACTCATTTCCACTTCTAGTCCTGAAAATAAATAGCTTTTAAGACCAACTTCCCTGCCAAGAACTATAAAGGCTGGATAAAAAAATACAAAAGCACCACCTGTTTTAAAACATCAACTAGGACAGGCAGGTCTCCAGGAGTTGGAGTGGAGACAGATGGAGTCTTTCTAAGCCACAAGAAAAGGAAAGCTCAACCAGGTGACCTCCATGGAAAACTCCTGCAAATGCTTACTCAAGACCTAGGGCTCCTTGCATGCCCAGAAGACACGAGGACACCAACAAACAAAATGCTTGGCCCTACAAGACAACAGGTATTACTACTTCCACCATTTTGGCAAAGATGTGTCTTTTCCTCTTCACCCTACCAACATATCTAAATAGTTAAATGATGTATAAGAAATCAAATTCAGCACATAAAAGTATGCTCAAAGGTGTCAAGATACACGATGCAAAAATACAGTTCCTATGGAAGCTAAACCTATGCAAAGTCAAGGGGTGTCTCTTAAAGTGCGCTAAATAGTTTCATTACTCAGGGAGTGGCATTACAAACAAATCAAATAAAAAGTTAAAATAAAAACAAATGTGACAATGAAGTCCAAAAAACAACTTAACTCTTACTACTTAATTTACCTGCAAGAAAAAGTTTAGTAAATATTTTTAATAGTCATTATGTTACAGAAAAGCAAGCTAGGATAAATGGGTTCTGGGCAAAATCAATGGTGCACCCAACGAAAGAAACAACTTAAAAATTGTTATTTTATCATTCCTATCTAATGTTTCATTTGTAACTCTGAGTAAACAGGTGTTTGAGAACAAATTCTAAAACTAACCTTTGGGTCACATTCAACTCTGAAAGCTTAGTATAAATATAAATACGAGAGTCCTCTGGTTCTATCACAAAGTTTAAGGGAGCTTTTAATAATATGTTTGCTTTAAAGTCCAGTAGTTTCGTACTTTTTTTTTTTTTTTAAGACAGTCTCGCTCTGTTGCCCAGGCTGGAGTGCAGTGGCACGATCTTGGCTCACTGCAACCTCCGCCTCCCAGGTTCAAGTGATCCTCCTGCCTCAGCCCCGCTAGTAGCTGGGAATACAGGCATGTGCCACCATGCCCGGCTAATTTTTGTATTTTCAGTAGAGTTGGGGTTTCACCATGTTAGGCCAGGCTGGTCTCGAACTCCTGACCCGCCTCGGCCTCTCAAAGTAGTTCAGTACTTTTAATACTACTACTAATAGACCAAGGATGGTTATTTATTAGTATTTATTCATCTATCCTCTACCTGGTCCCACATATGGCCAGCAGTAGCTATTTATTTAGGAAAAAAAAAAAAGTTAAACAATGTGTGAATTGCTGTGAAAGTTGGTTTTTTAAGCTAACTGTCAAGCTGGTTAATCAAACTCTTAAATAGTTCTTCTTTCAGTTTCTTATCCTCATACTAAGAACATCTGTAACTGTTTTTGTCTACTACTGTAAAAGACAACACGAAAAGACAAATGTAAACAGGGTTAAAAAATCTTTATAAATATTAAATACTTATTCTGCTAGTAAGCTAGAGATAAACCCTGAAAAGTTAAACTCACATAAAAAAAAAAAAAAGAGGCAAATAACTCTATGGCAAGTCTGTCAAAACATGCTAGAACCTGCCTTACCAAATTTAATCACTAAGGTAATCCTCCATTAACAAGTAATAAAATATTTTCAAACAGAGTTCACTTTCAAATCATGAAATAAATACAGATTTAAAAAGGTTTAACACAATGAAGACAGAAATAGAAAAATTTTAAATGAGCAGAAAAGTAGCAAAAAGTTTCTACTGCAGAATCATAGTGGGGGAAAAGAAGTCTAATGATAATTAGATCGAAGTTTAAAGAACTGTCTCAATACTTTCTGTGATACCAGTAACTGACTACACTTCGAAAACAGCACCAGTAACATATGAATTAGTTAAGTGTACAGATAAATATTTCTAGATATAAAAATATTACTGATAAATCTGGTAGAGCAGCATATGATATGGTGTCAAAAAACCTGGTGTAGACTTAGCCAGTACTGAAAAGCTCCGAGTTTCCACCACAGTAAAAATTTTCTTAAAATCTTTCTTGGGAGGCCGAGGCAGGCGGATCACGAGGTCAGGAGATCGAGACCATCCTGGCTAACACAGTGAAACCCCATCTCTACTAAAAAATACAAAAAAATTAGCCAGGCATGGTGGCGGGAGCCTGTAGCCCAGCTACTTGGGAGGCTGAGGCAGGAGAATGGTATGAACCCGGGAGGCGGAGCTTGCAGTGAGTCAAGATCCTGCCACTGCACTCCAGCCTGGGTGACAGGGTGAGACACCGTCTCAAAAAAAAAAAAAAAAAGAAAAAAGAAAAAAAAAAATCCTTCTCAGGGGTCTGAAAAATTTTAACAAGAAAAACACAGTTGTGAAAAAATTTTATTTAAAAATAATTTCCATTTAAGAATTCTCTACCAAGATACTGGACAAATCAAACCCATGTTTCTCTAAAGTTGTGTAAACTGCAATAAATCATAAAATAAAAACACTGTTCTCTACTTCAAATTTAATAATCTAGAGGTCAGAGGAAAAAAAACCAGTTAATCACACTTTGAGGTCTTAGAGCAATTAATTTATAAGACTGTATCTTTCAGGAAAGAAGACCTGTATTAGAGAAGCAATACAATTCAGTGGTTAAGAGCACTGATTCAAGAACCAAATAGCCTCTGTTTCAGTCTTGTCTCTGCCAGTTACTAAGTGTGACCTTAGTATCTGTCTCAGTTGCCTCATCTGTAAAATAACATCTACCTCAAAATGTTATTCCACCTTTAGTACTGAAAGAAGAGCTTTTGTAAGACCAACTCCCCTGGAAGAACAACTATAAAAGCTGGATGAAAATAAAAAACTACCACCTCATACCCATTAGAAGAGTTACTATCAAAAAAAACCACAAAACACGAGTTTTGACAAGAATGTGGAGAAATTAGAGCTCTCGTGCACTGTTGGTGGGAACCTAAGATGGTACAGCTGCTGTGGAAAGCAATATAGCAGTTCCTCAAAAATTACAAAAACAATTAACATAGGATCCACTAATTCCACTTCTGGGTATACACCCAAAAGAAATGAAAGCACATCTTGAAGAGGTATTTATACATTCGTGTTCATAGCAACACTATTCACAGTAGCCAAAAGGTGAAAACAACTCAAGTGTCCATCAACAGATGAACAGATAAACAAAATGTGGTCTACACATACAATGCAGTATTACGCAGCCTTAGAAAGGAAGTAAACTTTCACATATGCTGTAATACGATGAACCTTAAGGCCATGCTAAGTGAAATATGCCAGTCCCAAAGGGACAAACACCTTATGATTCCACTTACATGAGGTAATGAGTGATCAAATCATAAACAGAGAAGGTAGAATGGTAGCTGGCAGAGGCTTTGTGGAGAGGAAAATGGAAAGTTACTGTTTAGTGGGTACAGAATTTCAGTTTTGCAAGATGAATTCTGGAGAGGATGGTGGTGACAGCTCTGTACAACAATGTGAACGTACACTTAATAGCTCTGAACTGCACACTTAAGGGTAAGATGGTAAATTTTATATGTATTTGACCACAATAAAAAAAAAAAACCAAAAACCCCCAGTGTTTAAAAGCACCAAGAGTAACAAAAGCAACCCAGACTTGTGGGGCCAGAGAAAAGGCAAACATACTGAGAGGAGCCCCATACCAGCCTTCACTGGTTCCCTTCAGTCACTTGCAGTATTTGGAGGACTGGAAATAAGAGCTCAACCAGAAAGACAAAAGTGGAGTTGGTTACCAAGCAGCTAGGACTTAAGAGGTCAAGGTTCTGAAGAGGAGATAAATACAAAGAGCCGCAAATTCTGCAAGAAATTTTTCACTGAGATGTTTACTGATACAGCACCCTAAGCAAGGGGTGATGACACCAAGAATCCAAACAGAAAGTATCAAAGGGAGGCTGAAGATCTGTGCTGAAGAGACAACTGTTAGAATTCTAGGAACATTAATTCAGAAGGCAACCTGGCAAACACCTCAGGCTTTCCTTCAGTTCAGACCCCAGAGGAACTATGCTCTGTGAATAGGTATGTCCTGGAAATAAAGGCAAACTGTTAACAGACCAACACTAACTAAAAGCTAGCCTCAACTAGGTCATGGTGATCTGACTGTACTTTACCTGCCTGCCGGAACAAAATTAAATTTACTTTGGAGGAAGGTATCATGCAGGGACTCCACAATTTTTCACACACAATACTGGAATTCAAATTTTAAAACACCAATGCTTGCCCCTTTCCCCAACAAAACAAAACAAAAACAACCCAGGATCAAAAGCATAAAAACCAAAGGGGAAAAACCCCAAGAAGTCAAAATGTTCTAAGACCTTTGCCCTACTCAGAAAGTGGTGAGAAACAAAACAAAAAACTAATCTAATGAATATAATATCTAAGATAACTACTAAAATAATAATAACATGTAAATAATAAGCTAAGGGGGGTGGGGGTAATAAAATACACTTATTAATCTAAAGAAAGCAAAAAAAAAAAAAGCTGAGGAAAGTAATAAAAAACAGATGAGACAGAAAAAAAACAGGACAGTAAATTTAAACCCAAATGTATCAGTAATTATTTTAAATGTAAACAAACTAAATACTTCAATATATGGAACAAGTGATACACCTTAAAACTCTGGGTTTATCATAAACTCTATTAACAGTCAATTAATGTAATTCTTTTGCACTGAGGTGATTGATAGAGCACAGTGGTGAAGACCATGAGCTTTAGAATCAAATTCTAAATTCAAATTTGAATCAAAAATCAAACACTGCAAATTCAAAGGCTTAAACCCAATGTTCTACTCCAGTTATTCAGTAAATGTATGATTTTGGCAGGTTAATCTCTCTAACCTCATTCTTAATCTTTCTAACTTCAGTTTTTCATCCACAAAAATGGAGATAACATTCAACTTTAAGGTCAAGTATTTAAAACATGTGGCACAGTGATACAGGTATGTAATAAATGGTATCTGTTGTTATGCATTCGGAAAAACATTTACCTTCAAAGAAACACAATTTTTTTTTGTTTTATTGATCTCCTAAAGTATTGCTTAAAAATAACAAAAATAATGATAAGATAATAATATTGTTAGGATTAAATAAATTAACATACATAAAGTGCTTAAACAGTGCCTGGCACACACCAAGGGTGAAAGTATTATTTGCTCTTTTGAGTAGCAGTGTTGGGGAGACTCAGCCAAGGAAGGTTTATATTAACCTACTTGAAGAGTTCCTAAAGAAACTGTGATCAACTTAATCCACCCTGTTTTCTTCCTTCATTATCGTAATTCCTCAGACACTACATCTAGCTGTTCACTTTCAGTTTTAAGATGGTATAAAACTTAAGAGCTAAAAGGGCTCTAACATTTAAAATAATCTAATCAACATATTCTTACAGATTCCATAGATAGGTTTCAGGCACCCATAAACCCCTTGAAACTGCACAAAGTATGTGTTCTATGGCATGTGCATGCACACATGCCTGCCTCTTCCAGGAGAGTTCATGAAATATCACCATTTTCCAAAGGATCTATGACTCCCAAAAGATAAGAATCAGATCTCTTGTCCAATAATTTTACAGATAAGGAAACAAGAGTCTTGAGAGGGTAAATAACTTAAGCAAGTTAGTGACAAAGCAGGAACTAGTTTCTTAACTCACATTAAACATTTTTCTCACTACTCCAAACTTCCTATATACATTGTCAGAGTCCACTTTATGTACACAAGTTCATTCCCTTTACCCTATCAAGATGTGATGTATTTCTGGGCTGGGCACTGTGGCTCATGCCTGTAATTCCAGCACTTTGGAAGGCCGAGGCAGGTGGATCACCTGAGGTCGAAAGTTCGAGACCAGTCTGGCTAACATGGTGAACCCCATCTTTAAGAAAAATACAAAAAATTAGCTGGACGTGGTGGGGGGTGCCTGTAATCCCAGCTACTCAGGAGGCTGAGGCAGGAGAATCGCTTAACCCAGGAGGCGAATGCTGCAGTGAGCTGAGATTGCACCACTGCACTCCAGCCTGGGCGACAGAGGGAGACTCCGTCTCAAAAAAAAAAAAAAAAAAAGAAAAGAAAAAGAAATAATGTGCTCTATTTCTGACTACAGGGTCCACTTCATGTTAGGCAGTGTAAACAATGAATACTTGCCTTCCTAAACTTAATGTCATGGACTGCTAAAATCATCACTGCATACACCCAGAAAACAGTTCACAAGGCACAGCGATCAAGTTTATCATTCTCCAACCTGGGCAACAGAGCAAGACTAAGTCTCAAAAAAAAAAGTTTACTGTTCTATTAATCCGTTTCAGATAGGGGCTGAAAAATATTAAATAACATTCTTAAGTAGTAAGAAAAATAAAATAAAAAAGAAGCAGGAATTTAAGGAAGGAAGAAACCCTTATTATCGGCACATTCTTAACCTTTACGGTATTTCATGATGCCCTGGTTTCCTTGACATAAGGCCTAGTACGTGGCTTCTAACTATAAAAAGATGCCGGGGTAGTGGATACTGGCAGTCATAGCTATAAAAATTACAGCACAAATGGGGAAAGTCTGTCTTAAAAAGACCTTTCTTACAAAAGCAAAGTCAGTCAAAATGTTGAAGAGGTATAGCCCAAAAGTCACTGCATCCTGTTTCTTCTAGTACATCATTCTGAAAGCAGAGAAGGTGCCAGGAAAATTCTTAATCTATCTGTGCTTTTCCAGAATATAGTTATTTTCAAAATTCTCTAAATGTGCAACCTAGAATATTGTGAACAAACTTTTTAAAGAGCTAAAATCATCAAAATCTACATGAGAAAACACAGACCCACAGACTCCATCATCTCTATGTTCTTATCCTATCTTCTGGCCTCCAAAAAGGCAAACAAATTCTCCACGGTAGCTTTAGCAAATAGCGTATAGTATTCATCTAAACTCTGCTCCTTGCCACCTATTACCTTTGGTTCGCACTATGAGCAACATTCGCACTACAACATTCACGCTAATGAGCAATCTGACACACTCCTTAAAGATGCCTAAATTTTAATCTTTCATTTTATCAAGATTCCCTCCAGCCACACACTGATATAAGCAAACCTTGAACCTCATCATTAGAAGACATCAAATAACTCTGGCATTGAAGATCATCTTTTTCTTCCCACCTCTCCTACTTTGTTACACTTGAACGATCCCATTTCTCATTCTCACTAGATCTCCAGGTCTACTGATCCCAAGTACGTAATACTTCTATTTCATACACCATATGAGATTCACTTGCTTCGTTTAACAGCACAGACCCACAGCAACCATTTCAAAGATGCTACTATCTTAGAATTCTCCCCCACACCCAAGAGGGAGAATTCTATCAGTGGGTTTTCCTTATTTTGAACACTCTTCTCTGAGGCTAAGTACCCTGGAAAAAGGTCAAACTCTAACTGGCTCCACTATACAAAATTTGTGCCAACTCACCTAAATTATCCCCTCACAACTATAGATAATCCATTTATTTACACCTAGTTGATCACAGCACAGTGAGCATTCCATTTTTTCCTTGTATTAGTTTCTTATTGCTGCTGTAAAAACTACCACAAATTTGTGGTTTATCTATTCTCTTACATTCTAGAATTCAGAAAACTGAAATCAGTTTCAGCGGGCTAAAGCAAAGACGTTGGCAGGGCTGGCTCCTTCTGGAGGCTCTCAGGGAGCACCCATTTCCTTGCTTTTCTAGGGGCCATCTGTCTTCTTCGACTAGTGCCCCCTCCTCCATTTTCAAAGTCCATCACTCCAGTCTGTTTCTACAATCATATCACCTTTTTTCTCTGACTGACTCATCTCTCTTGTAAGAACCAGTATGATTACATCAGGTCCAGGGGAACAGCGTGGGATAATCTCATCTAAAAATCCATAACATAATCACATCTGCAAAGTCCCTTTTGCCATATAAAGGTAATATTCCCAGGTTTCAATGATTAGTCATGGACATATTTTGGGATTGGGGGGCTGGGGAGTAGCCTACCACACTCCTTAAGGGCTCAACAACTCACATGCTTCTGTCACCCTAAACTGATGGTCCTACCTTCTACCTTACTAAGGAGACTAGAATACCAAAAGAGAGTTTCTCAGCTTCTCTCCTCTTCATAAAGTTATTTTTACACTCCACTTCATCTCTTTACCC
Organism: Pongo pygmaeus; assembly: GCF_028885625.2. NCBI lineage: Eukaryota > Metazoa > Chordata > Mammalia > Primates > Hominidae > Pongo > Pongo pygmaeus. Next base: position 125,063,726 of record NC_072384.2, read on the forward strand.
ATCCTTGTTGACTTTCCTAATAGCTCAAAGAAGCAGTGACCCTCCTTTCTTGGGTTGCTCTCTTCCCATTCCTTTCAATTTATTCCCTCTAATCTCCTTTCAGAATAATCTGCAATACTACTCTACCTTTGCTGTTTGTGATAATGACTGGAAATACAAATTCAAGGAGAAACACAAAAATACCTTTGAAATTCTCCATAAAGTTTTGCACAGCAATTCTTCTATTAGCCTTCTTAACAGAAGATCAAGATAGAAAATCATTTTGTTCCCTTTGACATTAACTGTAATTGCTTCAATAGCCTATGGAATACTATCTATAATTTTCCCTTAACATTATATTCATTTTCATAGCTTGAAAGAGAAAAATGAATCAAATATTAATAAATACTTATAGATTGTATCAATAATTCAGGCTGTAATATAATGTATATAACAAACTTTCTGTAACATCAAATCTTTTCCCAATCATTAATTATTTGAATAATTAAAACTCTAAGTGAAACATATTAACCAGTCCCAAACTATCTTATAAGCTAAACATGGAGTTATTTCTTTAATAAAATGAATCGGCTGGGTGTGGTGGCTCACGCCTGTAATCCCAGTACTTTGGGAGGCCGAGGTGGGCAGATCACGAGGTCAGGAGATTGAGACCATCCTGGCTAACACGGTGAAACCCCGTCTCTACTAAAAATACAAAAAAAAAAAAAAAAAAAATTAGCTGGGTGTGGTGACGGGAGCCTGTAGTCCCAGCTACTTGGGAGGCTGAGGCAGGAGAATGGCATGAACCTGGGAGGCGGAGCTTGCAGTGAGCTGAGATCGTGCCACTGCACTCCGAGACTCCCTCTCAAAAAGAAAAAAAAAGAATAATCAAATTAACATACGTAAGTAAAGCGGGGATTACAAACTCTTAATGCTTTCAGGAGCCAAACAGGTAATGCAAGTCTCAAGCATTAGGAAGGGGTGGAGTGGCAGAAACTAGAGGCCACATGTTCCATCAAGAGACATGCAGAGTTGACTTTTTGCAACACCGAACCTGCCAAACAACAAAGTTATGTGGGACAAATTTTGAACAATGGTTACCTCCATGTAACCTGCGACTTTATTTACATTTTCATGAGGGAGTGTGTCCCATAGTATCATGCATAACATTTTAGACACAGACACCTCCTTGTTAAGAGTAAGTCAGCTAGGCCGGGCTGGTGGCTCACGCCTGTAATTCTAGCACTTTGGGAGGCCAAGGCGGGCAGATCACGAGGTCAGGAGATCGAGACCATGATGGCTAACACAGTGAAACCCTGTCTCCAGTAAAAATACAAAAAAAATTAGCCAGGCGTCGTGGCAGGCGCCTGTAGTCCCAGCTACTCAGGAGGCTGACGCAGGAGAATGGCGTGAACCTGGGAGGCGGAGCTTGCAGTGAGCCAAGATCGCGCCACTGCACTCCAGCCTGGGCGACAGAGTGAGACTCTGTCTCAAAAAAAACAAAACAAAACAAAACAAAAAAAGTTAGCTAGCTGAGTAGGTAGTACGTGGGCAGACAGTGAAGTTTCTTTTCTCTTCCTGCTCTGGGCCTAAGATCTAAAATCCCAATAGTTAGAGCCAGTAACCACAAGAAACCTGCATAGTTGGTAATATAACCTAAGAGTCTAGGTTAAGGGTAAAAGTCTTACAAAAAAAAAAGTGGAGATGTCCACAGAGAAAAACTTTTTTGATTTTTGAAAAATTAAAAGCATATTTTTATCTTCAATGAGGTATCAGTTAGAGAGGTGCATATGTTTGTCAAAAATCATTTTGTACACTTTAGTTCATTTCAACGTATATTAAATTTTACCTTAATTTTAAAATGCACTTTCGGTTGGGCACAGTGGCTCATGCCTGTAATCCCAACACTTTGGGAGGCTGAGGCAGGTGGATCACTTGAGCCCAGGAGTTCGAGACCAGCCTGGCCAACATGGCGAAACCCCATCTCTACCAAAAATACAAAAATTAGCCAGGTGTGGTGGCACGCACCTGTAGTCCCAACTACTCAGGAGGCTGAGGCAGGAGGATCGCTTCAACCCAGGAGGCGGAGGCTGCAGTGAGCCGAGACAGCACCACTGGACTCCAGCCTGGGCGACAGAGCAAGACCTGTCTCAAAAAACAAAACAAAACAAAACAAAACAAAAAACAAAAAAAAGCCATAAAAATGTACTTTTAAGCACATTTTAATTAAGCCTAGAACACTACACATAAAAAGGCAATAGAAGTAAATGAAGGATATGAAAATTTAAAAAATTTATCTTGTAGAACATGAAGGTATCAACACTTTCTTTTTGAACCTAAAATAGCCTTTTTTTTTTTTTTTTTTTTTTTTGAGATAAGAATCTTACTCTGTCACCCAGGCTAGAGTGCAGTGGCATGATCTTGGCTTCCTGCAACCTCTGCCTCCCAAGTTCAAGCAATTCTCCTTCCTCAGCCCCCGAGTAGCTGGGATCATAGGCATGCACCACCACACCTAGCAAATTTTTTGTGTTTTTAGTAGAGATGGGGTTTAACCACATTGGCCAGGCTGGTCTCAAACTCCTGGCCTCAAGTAATCCACCCACCTAGGCCTCCCCAAGTACTGGAATTACAGGTGTGAGCCACTGTGCCTGGCCTAAAATAGCATATTTTTAATAAGCATTTTTAAAAAGTGTAGTTTATTAAAAAAAAAAAAACATACTATATAACTCTGTACCAACTCATTAAAGATATATGTAAGTGCCTAGTTTGTACAAGGAGCTGTGGTAGGTATTAAAGACATAATAGTGACACAAACACTGTTTCCATCCTCATACAGTCCAGTGGGCAAACTACACACTGAACAGTTGGTTAATGACTGTGATAAATGTTGCAAAGGAATAGTACTAGGTACAATGAGAGCAACTGCAGCCAGTGGGGAGTACTAACATAATAGTTGAGGTAGAAGCTTAACTGTAATGTATTCAAAGTGTATGAAAGATGAGAAAAGGAAGATGGCAAATGTCAACATTTCTTACAACACATTTAGCTATGAATGACACACGACAGATCCTGGGAGACAGCGCAGGGGTTCACCAGAGAATTTAATAGAATTGTATTTTGAGGATTGAGTGAGTGGCTTGAACATGTTTAATGCTGGTTGAGTAAGATCCAATATGAAAGGCAGAACCCTAAAATACTTAAGATTCATGACAAGGTAGAAAGGGATTGACCCACAGCACAGGTTGAGACATGGCCTCTGACAGAAGAGGATACCACCCTCCACTAAAAGAGGAGGGATTTGCATTTCTCTGATGGCCAGTGATGGTGAGCATTTTTTCATGTGTCTTTTGGCTGCATAAATGTCTTCTTTTGAGAAGTGTCTGTTCATGTCCTTCGCCCACTTTTTGATGGGGTTGTTTGTTTTTTTCTTGTAAATTTGTTGGAGTTCATTGTAGATTCTGGATATTAGCCCTTTGTCAGATGAGTAGGTTGCGAAAATTTTCTCCCATTTTGTAGGTTGCCTGTTCACTCTGATGGTAGTTTCCTTTGCTGTGCAGAAGCTCTTTAGTTTAATTAGATCCCATTTGTCAATTTTGGCTTTTGTTGCCATTGCTTTTGGTGTTTTAGACATGAAGTCCTTGCCCATGCCTATGTCCTGAATGGTATTGCCTAGGTTTTCTTCTAGGGTTTTTATGGTTCAGGGATCTAGAACTAGAAATTCCATTCGACCCAGCCATCCCATTACTGGGTATATACCCAAAGGACTATAAATCATGCTGCTATAAAGACACATGTACACGTATGTTTATTGCGGCATTATTCACAATAGCAAAGACTTGGAACCAACCCAAATGTCCGACAATGATAGACTGGATTAAGAAAATGTGGCACATCTACACCATGGAATACTATGCAGCCATAAGAAATGATGAGTTCATGTCCTTTGTAGGGACATGGATGAAATTGGAAATCATCATTCTCAGTAAACTATCGCAAGAACAAAAAACCAAACACCGCATATTCTCACTCATAGGTGGGAATTGAACAATGAGAACACATGGACACAGGAAGGGGAACATCACACTTCAGGGACTGTTGTGGGTTGGGGGGAGGGGGGAGGGATAACATTGGGAGATATACCTAATGCTAGATGACGAGTTGGTGGGTGCAGTGCACCAGCATGGCACATGTATACATATGTAACTTACTGCACATTGGGCACATGTACCATAAAACCTAAAGTATAATAATAATAATAATAATAATAATTACAATAAAAGAAAAAAAAAAAGAAATAAAAAAAAAAAAAAAAAAAAAAAGAGGAGGGAAAAAGAAAAACATAAAAGGGGAGAAAATACAAGTAAAGTTCTAGATTTAGTGGCAAAAAATGAGCATAGTTCCTACCTGATGCTTTCTCTTTTCTCTGTGAAACAGAAGGCAAGATCATTTACTACAAGGGAGGAAACCCAAGGGAGAGATGGAGGTCTGAAGAGAAATAACTGCTGGAGCAAGCTGACTAAAGAAAAAGAGTGAAACTGCTGGGCAGTGTGAAGGGTTGACCACAGGTCTGTGATGCGACAAACAGTGAAACAGTGGCATCAATCTACCCTGTATGAATTTTCAGTTCATGCAGCACTGTGGTACTACCGAATGGGTTTGATGAAAAGATGAAGGGACAAGAAATAATACCAGTTAATCTCTAATGAGCATGTTACTATGGGCCAAGCCCTATAAGTGGTTTAATGAATTGTTCCACTTAAGCCTCATGACTACTCTACCTAATATTATTTTCATTTTATAGATGAGGAACCTGAGGGGTGAACTAATTAACTTCTTGACCATGTGTAGAGTCAGAATTCAAGGTTTGAGATTTCGTTGCCAAAAAAAAAAAAAAAAAGAAGGAAAAAAAGGGAGGAAGAGGACTGAAACAAAACACACTTTAAAAATAACATCAGAGTATGCATGTGTATAAAATTTTAAAATTCTTCTTTTGTCAAAAGAATAAACCGTAAGATTACAAGTGGTTTTCTATCTTATTGTTAGATAGTTAGGATGCAATTTAAAGACTCACCATACCTACAACTTCGAAAACAAGCTAACTTATTTCAAATTTATATGCCAGATATTATGATATACGTTGTCACATACCATCTCATTTAACTTCAAAATGATAACACAAGGTTAATTTATAACCGGATGAGAAAAATGATGCTCAGAAAAGCTAAATAATTTGTTATACCTTTTATCAAATCCCTTAAAAGTGAAGTGGCCTCTCCCTGACCCCCTTGCCACTAAGCCCTTACAAAACCAGGGGTAACAGGCCTGACTGAATTCACAGAGCAGAACAAAAAACTTTACAGCTGTTTGTTCTCATTGGAAATTCTTTCCAAACATTGCTTTATTCTACCAAGTAAAAGAAACTAGGAAAAGCTCTCATCACTACATTAAAACTAAAAAAACTAGAAATAAAAATATAAAAAGGTAAAACCTTGGGAAAAAATAATTATATCCAATACACACACATAAACACTGAAGTAAAACAAGTCATTAACTTATTAATTTTGGAGTGATACAATAATTAAACTTAATGAATCTAGCGTCATTCTATAGCACCAAATTTTTTTGAACTGAGAATTTAATCTCTCTGAAAGTTATTAAACAGCTGAGATCAAAGTCAGTGTTTTCCAAATGATCTTGCTGAACAGGATTTTTTTCTTGACTGATAAAAACAAAATACAGCAATAGCCGGTGAAAAATGGAATATACATGTGAAGAAGCTGATATTCTTAAACAAGACTAGCTGCAATATTGCACTGCAATAATATACTATTAAGAAAAACAGACGGCAGCTATGAGCGTATGATTATCAGAAAAAATACTTGTATTAATACGACATCCTCTCTCACTGAAGATGTAAGAATTTGGGATTTAAAAACTTGTAAGAGAATATTCAGCTTTTGTTTCTCATTGTCATTTAACAACTCTTAAGGAGATGTCAATACAGTTTTTTCCATATTTTCCATTTTAAAGGACAAGTGCTAAATACTAAGAAAAAAATTAAATCATTCCCTTTCAGTTTCTCATTCTAAGCATTCACTAAGTATGTGAACAATTAAGATTTTCATTCATGGCCAGGCACAGTGGCTCACGCCTGTAATCCCAGCACTTTGGGAGGCCGAGGCGGGCAGATCACGAGGTCAGGAGATCGAGACCATCCTGGCTAACACGGTGAAACCCCGTCTCTACTAAAAATACAAAAAAAAATAAAAATAAAAATAAAAATAGCCGGGCGTGGTGACAGGCGCCTGTAGCCCCAGCTCATCAGGAGGCTGAGGCAGGAGAATGGCGTGAACCTGGAAGGCGGAGCTTGCAGTGAGCCGAGATCGTGCCACTGCACTCCAGCCTGGGCAACAGAGCGAGACTCCACCTCAAAATCAATAAATCAATAAATCAATAAAAAGATTTTTATTCACATAGGCTTCGGTTGGCCCTTACACAGAAAGCACTGTTCATTTAAAAAACAAAAACCACCTTCCACACTGAGACGTACTATAACTAAGTTAGACAGAAAGTCATTGTTTTGAAATGTTTAATTTCCTTTTTTTTGAGACGGAGTTTCACTCTGTTGCCCAAGTAAGAGTACAGTGACACGATCTCGGCTCACCCCCCCAGTTCAAGCGATTCTCCTGCCTCAGCCTCCCAAGTAGCTGGGATTACAGGTGCCCACCACCGCACCTAATTTTGTATTTTTAGTAGAGACAGGGTTTTGCCATGCTGGCCAGGCTGGTCTCAATCTCCTGACCTTAAATGATATGCCCACCTTGGCCTCCCAAAGTGCTGGGATTACAGGCGTGAGCCACCGTGCCCAGCCTTCAAATGCTTAACTGCTTAAAGGAAGAAAACATTTAAAAAGCTCTACTTACCATGTACATTAGTATGTCTCTAATCATCACCATAGCTGTTTGATGATCATTCCAAGCTTGATTTAGCGTTTGAAGAAAGTTGTTATTCAATGAATTTAGTACATCTTCTCGCACCTAGTAACAGAAGAGTTCATTAGTTTGCACACACACATCCACACACTCATATATACAGGCATGCACATATCTGTTTAATAAAATAATGAAGTGGAATCTTTAAATCAAAGAAATGTTATAGGCTAGTAGAAATATTTTAAGTTACAACCTATACACAGATGAGTATCAAATGTATATGTATAGTACAGACTTCTCTTCTGATCTCCAGAACATAAATCAACTTCCTAGGTATTTCCCAACCTTCCAATGACTTGACATCATTGTCAAGAGTAAAATCCTATATTCTTATAGTAAGTTACAAGGGCCTGTAAGACTGGCTTCATGCTACTACTGAATTTCCTACTACACCTTCCCTTCCCCAACTTTGAATAATGGTTGAGAATACTGATTTTGGAGTCAATTACCTGGGCTCCAATCCCAGCTCCCTAACAAACTGGGTGACCTGGGATAAATATTTAACCTCTGTGCCTCAGTTTCCTTATATGTGAAATAGCATTCTTCTTGTAGGATTGTTTTAAGAATTGAATTAACGCTAGTAATACACTTAAAACAGTGCTTAGTACTCCATAAACACTCTATAATAAACTACTCAGTACACTTCAGCTACAATGGCCTCTTTACTAAATACAGCAACTGTGCTCTGCCATTCCTTCTGCTTCAATTCACATGGCTCATCCCACTCACTTTATTTCGCTCAAATTTCATCTCTGGAGAGGTCTTTCCCAACCAATTATTTCAAAGAACGCCTAGCTCTACTTCTTCACCATACAATTTGTTTTTCGTCATAGCATTCATCGTTACCTACTATATTACAGTTTGTTTATTGTTTCTTCCACTAAAATGTAAATGTCTCCATGGTGGCAGGATTTCTGTCTTTTCCATGTGTATATCCCACACCTAGAATAGTGCTTGGTATATATAATACCATTTATTTCATATCCCTGCCCTCCAATGCCATGATTCACCTCCAACATAAGCACTTTCAGGATTATCTGCTTTTGCACATAAAGTTCCCTTGAGCCTGAAATGTCTTTCCAATCCAACCCTAATAAAAGACTATTCAAGACTTCAAAAATTTCTTTCCACAGTCCACAAGCTTAGTACCATCCTCTCTGATAAAATGTTATTGACCATTACTCCTTCCTGCTATGCTATCTGCCCAATAGAAAGACCATTTCACTCAGAAACAGAATCTAGACTCTGGTTCTTGTTTTATCACAAAGTCGTCGTGTGTTTGTCTCTAAGTTCCTGTAACGCTTTGGGACTATACTGCCAACTTCTACAGTTATTCAAATCCAACCAACCTTCCATAATCCAGCTAAACTCTCAATAACTCTACACTAAACAAAACTTTTATCTCCAAATATCCTTTACCATAGAGAATTTCTAATAGTGGTTACACTTTTTCAGATTGGGAAAAAGCTGAAGTCATGGTGCTTTCTGAGAAACATCAACTATTTAATGTATGTTGATATATACAGACACCTCTAAAACAATTATAAATACACATAAATAAAATGCCATTCTGTATCAGATCTAATATGAACAAGTGGCCAAAAGTGCCAAAGAAAATACACACAATACACTGTGGAAGAATAAATTCAAACTAGGAAAACAGAATCTTTTCCTACATATTGGGGAAAACGAGGTTATTAGATTTAATGATGAGACAATATATCTAGTCTACTAAATGTACAGTATAAAAATCACTAGGCCTATACCACATAATTTAGAATTTTATCATATATTTAATCTTTTGTTCACAAGACTAAGCTCCATGACTTCGAGTTACATCATCCAGAAATTCCTCCAAAAATGTTAACTATATCAAGTTAGTTAATAGAAATACTTATACAAAATGAATAATGTATCATTTGTTTCAACTCATTAAATCTAGCACTTGTCAGATACAAACCTCCCCCACAAAAACCCAGCAAGTTGAAAACGTGTTTATTTTCAAAATTTTACACCAAGCTTCGTATTCCTTTACTGAAGAGTAGCAATTAAATTAAAATCATGACAATGTAAGAGCAATCTATACTACATACAAAAAAAATACGTATTTCAAACATCAGAATATCAAGCCCATTAATTTCTTAAGGACTTATATGAACTTCTACATACCGCTATATTATAAAATTAAGTTAAATGTTAACTACATTAAAATCACACTGAATTTGGAACACATGAATGTGCCTGCATATTTGTTGAATGAATGAAAAACTGACCAATTAAATAAAAAGTTAATGTTATAAAATAAGGCATGTTCTTTAAAATCACTGATTTGTACACTTTATAATAAAATATATCAAGTATTTACATATTTGTCATTCATATTTATACCTGCCTTTCAGAAAATTAAAATGTGATCTACTAGTACAATGTGTCATAATTGCCTTATTTGCATCATACCTCAAAAAATTATCCTGACCAATAACAGTGAATTTTACTAGCAAAAAATAGCTACAATTAAGAGCTAATTTTATGTTTATTTTTCAATTATGCATACACACACACACAAACTCATGACTGAAAGAAGTAAAATGAATGCCTTAGATAAACTGCTGCAATGTCTTCTTATTCAGATGACTCTATGAACAAAAAATTTTTCCTCTAACATTTCTGTAGAAAATTAGTTGAAAGTGAACAGATTATTTATTCAAACATACACAATAAAATGGTAGGAATGAGATGAAGATTATGAAGATTAAAACAGGCTTTTAAAAAGATGGTTAAGTTGGCACATAAACTACACATTAAGTGAAAAGGGATTTTTATTTTACAAATTATTAACATCTTACAAAAAAATTGAAAAAGAAAGCAAGCATGGGAAATATGGAGGGAGGGATAACATTGTTAATCTCATGGCCTAACACAATCACCTACTTTCTGCACCAGCAAGGCAAATGGGAGGGAACCCTGCTGTACAGGTAGTACCAGAACCAAAACGGCCTACGGATTAAGTATGAACAGATAATTAAAGAAAACCTATACTAAAATTACACAGATAAAGAGTTGGAATTTGAAGGGAGAGACATGGAAGAACAAGTAGCAACACCAGAGAAATTGAGAGCAGGATGGGACCAGCTGTGACAAAAAAGATGAAATGCAAGTAATGGAGAACTGATGGCTGTGCCTGGCATTAGCTTTGCAAAGGAAGAAAGAGAAAGCTCAAAACAGTGGATCACAAATCAGGCAGAGAATTAGTCACCCGAAGAGCTTTCACAAACAGATTTTAAATACGATGCAGTAGCGTGTCCGTGGTCTCAGCTACTCACAACGCTGAGGGGGTAGGATCGTTTGATCCCAGGAGTTTGAGGCAAGCCTGGGCAACACAGCAAGATCCTATCTCTAAAAAATAAATAAGACTTCAGTGAAGAGAATGAGAAAACAAGCCACAGATTGGGAGAAAGTATTTGCAAAAGACAAAGCTAATAAAGAACTATTATCCAAAATATATAAAGAATTCTTTAAAAACCTTAGAAAGTAACTCAATTTTTAAAAAGGCAAAAGATCTTAGCAGACACCTAACCAAAGAAGATATACAGATAGCAAGTAAGCATCTGAGGAGATCATAGGTCATTAGGACATTGCAAATTAAAACACCGATCTGACACCATTACATACCTTTGAGAATGGCCAAAACATTGACAATACCAAATGCTAGCAAGGACGTAGAGCAAAAGAGTATCTCACGCACTGCCAGTGGGAATGCAACATGGTAGTCACTTTGGAAGGCAGTTTGGCAGTTTCTAACAAAACTAGACATACTCGTACCATATAATCTGGCAATCACACCCCTGAGTTTTTTCTTAAATGAGCTGAAAACTTATGTCCACACAAAAACCCACACACAAGTGTTTAAAGCAACTTCATTCATAATTGCCAAAACTTGGAAGAAACCAAGACGTTCTTCTGCAGATGAGTGGATTAATAAATTGTACTATATTTAGAAAATGGAATATTACTCAGCACTAAAAAGAAATGAGCTATTAAGCCATGAAGAGATATAGAGGTAACTTAAATGCATATTACAAAGTGAAAGAAGCTAATCTGAAAAGTGTGTATACTGTATGATCCAACTATATGACATTCTGGAAAAGGCAAAACTAAAGAGAGCACACAAAAAAATAGGTATGTAAGTAGGCAGAGCACAGGATTCATAGGGCAGTGAAACTATTCTGTACAATACTATACTAGTCAATATATGTCCAAAACCATAGACTGAGTTCATTCCAAAGTGAGCCCTCATGTAAACTATGGACTTGGAGTGATGATGTGTCAATGTAGGTTCATCAATTGTAATAAATGTACCACTCTGGTGTGGGATGTGCACAGCAGGGAGAGGCTGTGCATATGTTGGGGCAGGGGTGTATATGGGAAATCTTAGTACCCTTCCATCCTCCACCCTTTTTTTTTTTTTTTAAGATGGAGTCTCGCTCTGTTGCCCAGGCTGGGGTCCAGTGGCGCAATCTTGGCTCACTGCAACCTCTGTCTCTCAGGTTCAAGCCATTATCCTGGCTCAGCCTCACAAGTAGATGGGATTACAGGTGTGCGCCACCACACCTGGCTAATTTTTGTATTTTTAGTAGAGACAACAGTTTCACCTTGTTAGCCAGGCTGGTCCTGAACTCCTGACCTCAAGTGATCCACCCGCCTCGGCCTCCCAAGGTGCTGGGATTACACTGTGTCCAGCTTCTCCACTGAATTTTGGTGTTAATCTGAGAACGGCTCTAAAAACCAAACTTTATATTTTTTAAAAAAAAGGGAGGGAGGGAAGAAGGAAGAGGAAGGAGAAAGAAGAAAGAAGAAAGAAGAAGAAATATTTTGGGGCCACCCAAGATCAAAAGACAACCCTAATTTTAAAGTATCTACCCAGGTGATTCTGATATAATAACATCCAGGACTAGGAAACCACTGGCTCCCACACTAGCCACTTCTGTCTCTTCCCTTTGCAGAACTTCTTCAACACGAATATGTTTTTATATTGTTGTAATAATAATATTTATGCAATTCTGAGTCCTGCTTTTTTCTTCTAAAAAACAAACAAAAAAACCACACAGGATCCATGTGCAGAACGTGCAGGTTTGTTACATAGGTATATGTGTGCCATGGTGGTTTGCTGCACCTATTGACTCATCCTCTAAGTTCCCTCCCCTCACCTCCCATCCTCCAACAGGCCCTGGCGTGTGTTGTTCTCTTCTGTGTCCACGTGTTCTCAATGTTGAACTCCCACTTATGAGTGAGAAGAGTCCTGCTTTTTTAATGCCACTGATTAATATTTAATATTAACCTTTGGTTTAGGAGAAAAATACGTAGCTGTATCATATCATTTCCAATGCACCATAGTAATCCAAAGAAAAAGGTTATATTACAATAAAATGTAAGAAGAAAATGTCATAATTTTAAGCAAATGATACCAAAAGCATAATTTATAAAAGAAAAAATGCTAAACTGCACTTTACTGAAATTAAAAACTTTTGTCTGTAGACACCACTGAGACAGTAACAGAGAGAAGCTACAGAATAGGAGAAAAACCAAATGACTGTATTCAGAACATATTAAAAAAAAAAACTCTTAGAACTTAGCAATGACAGCAAATAATTTAAAAATGGGCAAAAGACTTGAACAGACCCTTCACCAAAGAGGATATACAGATGGCAATTTTGTACATGAATAGATGTTCAACAACCTAAGTCATTAGGAAAAAGCTAATTAAAACCATGAGAAACCCCTACACACCCATCAGAATGGCTAAAACAAAAGATGCTGACAGTATCGACTGCTGACAAAGATTTGCAACAACTAGAACTACCATAAACAAAATGGTACAGCCTTACCAGAAAACAGTTTGGCAGTTCTTAGGAAGTTAAATAACATCACATGACCCAGCAACCCTACTTCTATGTATTTACTAGAGAAATGAAAACTTACATTCACACAAAAATCACACACAAATGTTCACAGCAGCTCTACTCACAACCGCAAAATGTCTTTCAACAAGTATATAGGTAAATGAATAAGCAAACTGTGGTACATTCATACAACAGAGTATCAGCCATAAAAGGGAACAAATTATTGATAGAATAGTTTGGATCAATCTCAAAATAATTATGCTGAATGAAAGAAACCAGACTCAAAAGATTACAAACTATAATTCCAATTATATGGCATTCTTGAAAAAAAAAATCCAAAACTACAGTGTTAAGATAGCAGATCAGTGGTTGTCAGGAACTAGGGGTTAAGAGAACTATAAAGGGATAACAGAGGGAGTTTACTGGGGTCAAGCAACTGTTCTATATCAAGTGTGACAGTGGTTACATGAATCTCTATGTGTGCTGAAATTCACAGAGATATATGAAAATAAAGGCCAATTTTATTATACACTAATTTTAAAAAATTTGATGTAATTATTATTTGAAAATTGGGCCCTGTTTCCTTATTATTTTATCATAAACATAAGCTATGATGCCACAAGCTTTATTCATCAAAGCAATTTAAATTCCAAACAATGAAAGAATTGTTAAACAATTTGAGTATATCAACCTTATGAACCACTCTGCAACAATTCAAACTTGACCACTATTCTTTGTTTCTGTGGATATAGCTTTTCTTGCATTTTTAAAAATTAAATCCTTAGCAAAGATTAAAGTGGAATTACTGCCAAAAGGAAACCTTTTTCTTTTTTTAAGAAACAGGGTGTCACTCTTTCACCCAGGCTGGAGTACAGTGACACAATTATAGCTCACTGCAGCCTCAAGCTCCTGGGCACAAGTGATGCTCCCACCTGAGCCTCCCAAGTAGCTAGGACTTCAGCAGCACTCTCCAGCACTTCTGGCTTTTGTGTGTGTGTGTGTGTGTGTGTGTGTGTGTGTGTGTGTGTGTGTGTGTGTGCGTGTGCAGATAAGGGGTCTTACTGTTTTGCCCAAGCTGGTCTCGAAGTCCTGGCCTCAAAGTGATCCTTCCACGTTGGCCTCCCAAAGTGTTGGAATTATACGCATGAGTCACCGTGTCTGGCCTATTTTTCAACTGTATAATAAAACCTGCTTAATGATAAATTAATGTCCAAGCTGCAATATACACATCCTCAAGTCAGTCAAATTACTGGTAAAGAGAAACAAAAGGAGTTGGAAAGGAGGATGACAGGAGAGAACAGCAGGCATTAGCATGACCAGGAGCTACAGGCTCCCAAACTGTGCCCTTGAGTTTTCATTCCCAAGTATCTCCATGGATTGACAAGGAAGCTGATACTGGGCCAGCAGCTCTTGGGCTAGCTGGAGAGCTGAAGGACATAATGTGCACAGTTCTCCCATACGCCACAACACACATAATTGTTTTTAATCATTAATTAAAATTTTTTCACACTCTAAATTTCAATGCCTGGGGCAAAATCCCAGCCAGCCAATCCTAATTAAATGTCTAGGTAAAACAAAGAAATCATCAGCTAAAACAAATTAAAAACTTTAATTCTGAAGTTCACTGAAACTAAAACAGAGTCACATAATCAATGATGATATGGAATACTGAAAATTGAGGACTTCCTTGGTAAACAAGTCTCCAAATTCAGGACAACATTAGGTCCAAATATAGACAAATCCCCAAAGTACAGAAATTTGTACTTGGCATTCCTGTTCATCAAAAAAATACTAATCATGTATTAAAAACATAAAATGAGACACAATAACATGGAGCACATCCTAATTATACCAGGACATTAAAAAGTATCACAGAGGTACAATAACTCAAAGGTATGTCATTCTATAAATCTATAGTATTTTAACATTCACCCAGAAGCTAAGATAATCAAAATCAGCTAAGGTTGAGTATCACTTATCCAAAATGCTTGCAGGCCACTCGTGTTTCAGATTTTTTATTTTTTCAGATTTTCGGTTTTTTCAGATTTTGGAATATAATACTTACCAGGTAAGCATCCTTAATCCGAAAATCCAAAATCTGAGATGCTCCAATGAGCATTTCCTTAAAGCATCATCTCAGCACTCAAAAAGTTTCGGATTTTGGCCAGGTGTGGCAGCTCAATGCCTATAATCCCAGTACTCTGGGAGGTTGACGTGGGCACAATGGCTTGAGCTCAGGAATTCAAGACCAGCCTGGACAACATGGCAAAACCTCGTCTCCACCAAAAATATAAACAAATAGCTGGGCGTGGTGGTGCGTGCCTGTAGTCTCAGCTACTCAGGAGGCTGAGGTGGGAGGATCACTTAAGCCCAGGAGGTGGAAGCTGCAGTGAGCTGAGATCATGCCGCTACACTCCAGCTAGGGTGACAGAGTGAGACCCCTCCCATCTCAAAAAAAAAAAAAAAAAAAGTTTCAGATTTTGGATTTTTGGATTAGGGATACTCAACCTCTTTGCAGACAACTGCCCAGGGAAGTCACCAACTAAGGACTCTGACCAAGTCACCTAACCTATCTAGTCTGTAGCACCTCTTTACCTGTGATGTGACTATGGTTGATTAGATTAATGACATCATGTTCCACTGAAATGCCTTACTTAGCACCACTGCAGAAAAGACTTCATTTCCCCTGATTAAATACGATTTATAATAGTTTTGTATGATTTTTTAAATTGGGGCTTCTATTTTAAAATAACTGACAGCCACTGGATGCCTGCTATCTTTCTGGCTCTAAATTCCAAAACATGTTGCCTGTTTCATCTGTTAAACGCAGCATAATACAAAAGCATGCAACATTTACTATGACCTACAAAAATAGCACTTAATGCCATCATTTCTTCAATCACTTTATTAACGACGGGTAAGTTGCTTTTAGTTTTTTACCATTATAAGTAATGTTACAAAAACATTCTTATACATACAAAAAAGTTAAAAAATAAAAATAAAAATAGCACTTAAATTTCTACTTAAAACATACTTTTTTCAGTCCTGCATTAATCACATGTGGTCTAGGGGTTTGTCACTTTATAAACTTTGCCAGTTACATGAATTTTATTCTTCCAAGGAATGCCATTAAATAATTCTTGAAGATTTCAAAATTTTTCCACCTTATCATACCACAGTGATATGACACAAACCTATCAATAAAAGTGGCTTACTAGATAAAGTGAATCCCAATGGGAGTCAAGCCATAAGGTATAGAGGACAGCTGACACAACTGTTCGGGAAAAAAGCTTCATGGCTCTTTCCCTCAGCCTGAGGATTCCTGATCTAAAAGGTTAAAAAGAAACACTGCAATGTTCTGCTATTTTTACAGAAGTCATATACAATAAATAGGGGCAGGTCAGGAATAAGGACACTTGCTTTCCTTTCCTCTAAAGGATAGAAATTTCTGAATGACTGGAAGGAACTCTTACCTCGTACTTTGAGGAATTCTTAATGCAGTCAAACTCCAATTATTTGTACAATTAATATAAATTTGGTTAACAGATGTTGCTGTTATAATACATACAGCAATCTTAAGATTTCTGTATCTCAAACAAGCTTCTACTAAGGCCAAGATAATTAATTTTAAGTTTTGTAGATATTTTAAACTTCCCAAGAATTAACTAATGATGAGATTCCTGAATAATATAAAATTCACTATCCTTTTCATACAGTAGACTGTGTTATTCTCATTTTTAATTAATTTTAATAATTAAGATGGCAATAGTGATCAGAAAAATTATACCAGTATCCTTAAAAAAACAGTAAGATAACCACTGTAGGGAAAAAATTTTCTCCATTGCTGCCAGAAGATTCTTCATTAAGTAATTTTCTAACATACATAGTAATGTAACTTAACAGCATTTCACAAGAAGCACACTACTCTCAATTTCAAAATCCAATTCATTCTCAGTGGAAATATACCCCATTCTTACTCTTTGCTTTAAGCATCCAAAATGAAGCTCTTAAAGAAATCAGGTCCTATTATCAGATATCAACCACTCATTCAAAAGTATACAAAGTATTTCCCCAGACTGACAATTCATGTATTCATGTTTGCTTCCAGCAGGCAAAGCAGGGTGCTAGGCACTATGGGGGATACAACACACTTTCAGCCACTTTATAATCTCTGAGGGAGAGGGGAGAAGGGGGAGCCTAATATTAGCATTCAAATGACCTCAATACAAAGTAGAATACAATAAATAGCACTACAGAAAAGTTACAAAGTTCAAAGAAGGAACACAGAACAGGTGTTAGGACAATACACTTTCACAATTTCATACATAAAGATAATTTGCTACATGTTGAAGCAAATACTATTTTAAAAATCACATAAAATTTGACATTTTTAAAAAAGGCATTCTTAGTTCAAATATGCTTTTAAACTGGTCTTAAAATAGTATGACTTAGAAAAATCAGGATTTCTCAATCAGTACAAAATACTACTATGAAAAATGATAGCTTTTTACTTACTGGTTGGAAAGGAATGCAGAAAGAAAAATGACAGTACACCACAGAAAACCACCACTATGACTTATCGTTTGTAAAGTATCCTATTCCCAATGGTTAAGATATACATTAAAAGCTATTATTATAGCATTAGTATCATGGTTAAACTTAGTAACAGGCACACTGACAGAATTAATCAGGAAAACATACACAAAGCCTGACAACATAGCTACTAGTATTTTTGTTCTCTTGAGTACGATGAAAAAGCAACCACGGTTTCTCAAGATTACATGATCTGGTTCTAAGCCAACTGACAGACTTCAATCTCAAAAAAACAGAGGCATATAGCCAGATAATCACCTGTGTTTTTAAATCGTTGTTAGATTTAGTAATTAACTTGAGTAGGGAGAGGTATTACCCCACACAGAGAAAAAAAAATGGATCTCAGCTATTTGTGGCTATGAACCAAGGTGGTTTCCATTTTGACTGCTGGTAGTATTCTCAAAGATTCATTTCAACAGACAACTGAGTGCCGACCACATGCAAAGAGCAGGAGACACAAAGATAAATGAACAGGTCCTAATTCATTTATTCACTTAGTAATAGAAGAATATCACTCAAAAATACAACAGAAATAGGACGGTGGGGTACTTGCCCTGAAAGTACAGTCTACTTAACAACTTAAGCAGAATAGCAGATACTTAACATGGCAAACTTGTTAAAACAACACTTTTAAGCCTCCTCTCCCCCAACATCATTTCTCTTCCATCCCTTTCAATGTAGAAACCATTCAATTTCCAATGTCTTCATATCCCACGGTTGCCGTTTTCCTGACTCTCTAATAATCCCTTTTCCACACGCTATCCCCAACAAGTCTCTGTCTCTTTTGGGATTATGCTATTTTTATTTAGGTCACTATCCCCATATCATACCCATTAGCAGTTTTCACACCTAGCTCACAGTCTCTTCTCACTCCTGTCACCACCATCCCAAAAAGCATAATGGGTTGAGTACCTTCCAACAACTTTTAAGTTAAACACCAAGACAAGATAGCATGAAAACTAAAGATGAGCAAGCAGCAACAAGGCACTGAAAATGGCACTCATCCTAAATGCCTGACTACATCTTCTCCACTGCAGTCAGCCTTTCTAAGGATTAAAAAGCAATGGCTCCCACCACTAACAGAATAACACTCATATCCCCTACAATGGTTTTCAAAATCTAGCCCAACCCACTTTACTATCCTCATTTCCTACAAAAACATTCGAAAATGCTTTCGTTCATCCTTATGAACAACAACATGTTCACCTTCCATCTACACTGATCTATCTCACTACGCTCATACCTACCTGCCATTTTTCTCATTCAACTTTCTCTCCTTGTTATCTACCGGGACAATATTTTGGCTTTGCTCACATGATGAATCTTGAGAAATGCTTTAAGTATAATCGAAAATTACCTCCTCTTTCTACCTTGCCGTGAATTCCTCAGGCAAAATAATTCCCCCTCAAATCTGATTACCTCACTAACATTATGGGATTCTTGCTGGCAAGAATCATGTCTTATTTATTTTTGGGTGGCTGAAACATAGGAGAAACTCAATCTCTGTGGGCCTCTGAAATGAATCTGAATTTGCTAAGGAAAATCTTATTCCCAAGTGTTTCTATCAATATCCTTAACTCACTGTAGTCATTATATATTGTATATAAATGCCATTAAAAACATTAATTTTAATGTTTTCCATTAAATTAATATTTGCCTAGAAAGGGAAAAGCACTCCAAAAGCTTTATTATAAAAGGAAGTCTGTTTAAGTAATTGACATAAAGAAGAGTCCACAGTTTACCTTAAAGTTACCAACTTCATGTCCACATAAATATCTTAACTTACATACAAACAAATATAAAATTTAAAACTGGTTCTTCTTCCCCATCTAGAAATAGGGAGAAAAATATATTGAAAAAGTAGTTTACACAGAGACAGCATTTTCAGCAAATAAGACCCTAGGTACAAAAGATAAATGGTGAGGAATTATTTGTTCTACAAAAAGACACTGCAGTTTACAAAGAAATTCAAAAAAGAAAGTCACTTGAAACTTGAAACTATGTCCCCTTCAAGGCTGCGATTTCCCTACCGGTAAAACAAAAGTGCTTAGAACAGATTAAGACTACAAAGCGTAGATCCAAGCATGTAAGTCTAAAACATAACTTCCACAAGGGCAGGAATCTTTCCTTGATATAGTACAAATGCTCACACCAGTGCCTTGCTCAACAGGCGGTTTTCTGAATAAAGGAAAGGCGCGCAGGATGAAGCTCCTCTTATTCTGGCTTCCTCCTATTCAATCGAAGTAAGATATTATTTGAAGAATAGGACATACAGATAGAAAAACTTTGAAAACCACTAGAATAAACGTTCTTTCCAATAATAACTAAAAAGTTAAGTTAATTTTAAATGTTAACTTTTCTTGGTTCAGCTATTTTTCTAAGAAACCAACTTTCAAAGTTCAATAATTTTTATAGGTTCATTTATGAGGTCACCATGTTATTTTATTATTACTATGGAATATTAAAGATGAAGAAATTAAGCATAAGGTAAATCTAAGAAAACTGCTAAGCATTACAAAATTGAGATAATAAAGCTCTTCCCATATTAAAACTAAAGTTTCTCCCCTGACTTCAAGAAAATTAAAAATTGAGGCCAGGCACAATGGCTCACGCCTGTAGTCCCAGCACTTTGGGAGGCAGATGGTTCACCTGAGTCCCGGAGTTCGAGACCAGCCTGCGCAACATGGTGGAAACCTTGTTTCTACAAAAAAACACACAAAAATTTAGCCGGGCATGGTGGCACGTGCTGGTAGTCCAGCTATGTAGGAGGCTGAAGTGAGAGAATCACCACAGCCTGGGAGGTGGAGAATGCAGTGAACCGAGATTGTGCCAACGTACTCCAGCCTGGGCAACACAGTAAGGCCTGGTCTCCAAACAACAACAACAACAAAAAAGCTGGACGCTGCGGCTCACGCCTGTAATCCCAACACTTTGGGAGGCCAAGGCGAGTGGATCATTGATGCTGGGAGTTCAAAACCAGCATGGACAACATGGCAAAACACCATATTTACTAAAAACACAAAAATTGGCCAAGCATGGTGGCACACGCCTGTAATCCCAGCTACTCGGAAGGCTGAGGCACGAGATTTGCTTGAAACTACAAGGTGGAGATTGCAGTGAGCCAAGATGGCGCCACTGCAAGCGACAGCAAGACCTAGTCTCAGAAAATAAATTAAAAAAAAAAAAAAATTGAAACATTTTTATCCAAACACATGGCACAGGAATAAACAGTCTTAGAGACTATTATCTTCCTAAGTCTTAATAACCTAAACTTATCAAGACACATAATCATAATTTTTAAAGTTCCTTGGGCTAAAACAACCAACTCCAAACTCATTTTATAGATTAATACTTTAAATTCCAGAAAGGTTTAGTAATTTGTTCAAGATTATTAGTGAGAGAATTAACTCCCAATGCTCAGTTCTATTTTCTACCTATTACTTTTCCCACTGCAGCTGCATCTAGGTTATTTCTTACTATTAAAGTGCTCAACAGGAGTTAGAAGAAGAAAAGGCAAGTCCTTCGTTACTCTACAACAAGCTTAAAGACTGTCAAGTTTGAATCCCAAATAGGAACCTTATGAAAGGAGAATGAAAGAAGATGGCTCCACCCTTAACATGTCCACAAGTAGCAAAACTAATGATTACTATTTCTAAATTTAAAACCGTGCTTTAGTATCTGACTTACATATACACATATATGCACACGCGCGCGCGCACACACACACGCAAAATGGCTGTGAAAAACTGTAACTGCTAAATACCTGTCAAATATTACCTTATAACATAAGATTAGAGCTAAGTCTTAAGTACCACTAACTCTGGCAACTTTTCAGTCTACACTGCAATGCTCAATGTATCTGAACACTAAGTGTTTAAATTCCTCAGGGTGCAATCCTGGGCCCTCTTTTCTCTTGTCTCTGTGACTTCATTTACTTCCAGGGCTTTAAATACAGGTTGGGTACTCCTCACCCTAAATGCATGGGGACCCGAAGTGTTTCAATTTTCAGATTTGAGTATTTGCATATACATAATGAGAGATCTTGGGGATGGAATCCAAGTGTAAACATGAAATTTATTTGTTTCATATACACCTTATACACATAGCCTGAGGGTAATGTTATATTTTAGTAATTTTGTCTGTGAAATAAAGTTTTGGCTGTGCTTTGACTGTGACTCCGTCACATGAGATAAGCTGTGGAATTTTCCACTGTGGCATCATGTTGGTGCTCAAAAAGTTGTGGATTTTAGAACATTCTGAATTTTTGGATTAGGGATGTTCAACCTGTACCATCTATATGTTCACAATTCCCACATACACATTTCCAGTTCAAACTTCTCAGATAATTTGATTTGCATATCAAATTTTACAGGTATCTTAAAACTAACCTGTTCAAAATGGAGCTCCTTTGTCTGCCCCAAATCTGTATCAGAAAATTAAATCACCTAGCCAGTTAGCCAAGAACCAAAAACCTAAAACTCATCTTAGATTTGTCCCTGTTTCTTATTCCCTACAATCAATCTGCCAGCAGGTAACAGTCTTTCTACATCCAAAATGTATCTTATATTTTAAAACTTTTCTCAATCATAACTGTCACTACACTAATGTAAATCATCACTGTTATTCACCTGAATTTCTGGATTACTTCTTCCTGGTCCCCTTATTTCAACTCTTATGCTCTTTAACTTATTTATCTTGCTTAAAATCCTTAAATGGCTTCCTAATGTACATATAATTAATTACAAAGCCTTCTGCCATGGCTTCAAGGTCTGGCATGATCTGGCTTCTGCTTCTCTCTGCAACCCCACCTTGTCCCATTCCTCTCCATTACCAACTCTTAGCTCCCTACATATGATGGGATTTTATTCAATGTCTTTAGGAAGTGGCAAAGAATAGTCTCCAGCTTTTTTTTTTTTTTTTTTTTAATCGCTCTGTTGCCCAGGCTGCAGTGCAGTAGTTCAATAACAGCTCACTGCAGCCTCAAACTCCTGGGCCTCAGCCTCCTGAGCGACTGTGACTACAGGTGTGTGCCATCAAACCCGGCAATTTTTTTTTTTTTTTGAGACAGAGTCTCGCTCTGTCGCCCAGGCTGGAGTGCAGTGGCGCGATCACGGCTCACTGCAAGCTCTGCCTCCTGGGTTCACACCATTCTCCTGCCTCAGCCTCCTGAGTAGCTGGGACTACAGGTGCCCGCCACCACGTCCGGCTAATTTTTTGTATTTTTAGGAGACATGTGGTTTCACCGTGTTAGCCAGGATGGTCTCGATCTCCTGACCTCGTGATCCGCCCACCTTGGCCTCCCAAAGTGCTGGGATTACAGGCGTGAGCCACTGCGCCTGGTCAATTTTTTTTTTGTAGAGACAAGGTCTCACTATGTTGCTCAGGCTGGCCTCAAAACTGCTGGCCTCAGGTGTTCCTCCCACCTCAGCCTCCCAAAGTGCTAGGATTATAGGCGTGAGCCACTGCACTCAGCCTGCTGCCTTTTTAAAGTTTTATTGGAATACTGCCATGTTCATTCATTTACATTTGGTCTGTTGCTGCTTTTGTGCTCCAAAAACAGACTCTGAGGAGGTGTGCCTGAGAATGTATGGCTCAGAAAAACAAAAATACTGACTATCTGGTCCTTCACAGAAAAAAATATTGTACAGCCATTCACTTTGCCTAGAATACTCTTCAACCCACTTTTCTTGTGAGCGCTCATTCTTCTAATTCCAGTTGAAATACTATCACTTCCTCAAACAGCCCTTTCTTGACCTATGTGGTTGTCTTTATCATTTTTTTCCTCTATCACTGTATCCTGTTTTCTTGATTATATTTTATAACTAAATACTTGTTTACCTGTTTACTATCTGTTTCATAGGTGCAGGAATCAGATGTGTTCTATTTACCAACATATTCCTTACATCTAGCACAGAGCCTGGCAAACGGTTTTGAATGCTGAATTCTGTGATGGGAAAAGTCTTACAGGATACCTTTGACACTTCGACAAAATGATACATATTCTAAACGTCTTTCAATCTGAAAAGCAGAACTTTTTTCCTCCATTACTATGCTTTTTTACTTTATTTAGAAAAAAAGTTAAAAAACAAATTCCTGTGTAAGTTGAAATGTTTTCATTTTCTAAATCAAGATTTTTCTTATGGTGAGGTACAAAGGCCACATTACACCCTAAATTTTGCCTTGTGGTCTTGAGAAATGAACTAAATTCCTATGGGTGTCAGTTTCCTCAAAGGAAACATTCTTCCAGAGACAAGAAAAATAATATACTACCAGAAGTGCTTTTATTAGAGAAACAGTACTTATATTTTCTATGCCTGCTTCAATTTTTTGAACTTATTTTGAAAGCCAACAATCAGCTACTATCATCCCAAAGAAATGTCCTCTCCGAAGCCTCCCATCATCTGCTGTCTGGTAGTCTGTGTTGCGCTACTTCACTAAAATGTTTGACTTTGTTCACTATCCTCACCTTGAAATCAAAGTACCAACAAACTATATAACAAACCAGCCCTCAGTCCATGTAAAAATTATATTTCCTTGGAATTCTTCAATGTGAAAAGATGGGTCTTGGCTATGTATACCACAGCACTAAAAGCACTTTGCTTTAAAATAAATAAATATATGGTGTGTCAGGCAGTTCAGCTAACTGCCAAAAGCACTGTGAATTAAAAACTGATGAGCAGACCAAACAGTAATGCTTTCAGAACAACAAAAAAAGGTATATTCTGTGAGATTAAAGATAGGTATTCTGATACCACAGAACCCTGAAAGAATATCTCACCTTCTAGTCAAAAGATGCAATGCAGAGATAGGCAGTACTAATTTTCATGCAAACTATGCTTTTGCACATTGTATCAGTAACATCTCTAAGTCTCATTTAGTAGAACAAACTGAGACTTACTACCTTAGGAAACAAACATGTCAGATGGTCCTACCTTAGGAAACAAACATGTCAGATGGTCCTACCTATCAGTTAATAGTTCTCTTTCGATAATGTCCCCTTCAATACAGTAGTACTGTGTTTATATGATTATTAAAATTTTTTCATAAAATAGGAGTAAACATGAAAACAAAAGCACAGAAACTAGCAGAGGCTTCAAAACCTAATTCACTTTAAATAATCAATGAACAGACATGCTGAAATTGGTACATTTCCTAGTCAAAAACTAACTGGTCAAATGAGTGTGAAAGAAAAGAATAAATAAAAGAACATTTTCAGATGCTGGCAATGATCATTAATGACTATGTATAAGAAAAGTAAATTTAAGAATTTAGCATATACTGTATATTTTAAAATTTATTTAGTACAATCAACTTCAATGCATGTTTCGGGGAATATATTATAAAAACTGCCTATATTCTGAAATGATAATTGCTATGGACTGAATGTTTGTGTTCTCCAAATTCATTAATATGAATTATTATGAAACCCTAATCCCAAATGTGATAGTATTTAGAGGTGGGGCCTTTGGGAGGCAATTAAATCTTGAGAATGGTACCCTCATTAACCGGATGGTACCATTATAAGATACATGAGAGATATGACCTCTCTCCCTCCCTGCCCTGTGAAGACACAGCAAGGAGGTGGTTGTCTATAGACCAGGAAGGGGACTTTCACCAGAAAAATGAACCTGCAAGCACCTTGATCTTGGACTTCTCACTTGCCAGAATGGTGGGAAATATTTGTTTAAGCCACCTGGTTTATGGGGTTTGTTACAGTAGCTTAAGATGAGGAAGACAACAGTTAACCTTAAATATGGGACCACTTTAAGCAACTTATAATATACCAAAACTCAGAGTTCTCGTGGAGTGACTGCTCACATAACTTCAATATCTACTGGACCGTATCTTCAACATCCAATTGACCATACTGGAGCCCAAAACTTGGTCACCGAAACACTGATCTCACACTCTGGCCTTCTCTCTTCTCCTCACTTTTTGGACGAGCCACTTCTCAACCCTAACACACAACTACTGATGTTTTTTTCTGCATCTGCGCCCAAGGTTTAAAAAAACTGACATAGCACACATTCAGGCCAACTCCTATTAAGCTATCTTCTTCTGCACTTGCCAATTCCTTAGTATATATATCCCTTACAAAGGCTACTCCAAGTCTCTTCGTCTCATTTTCAGAAGATGGATGGTTTATTAGATTCATAATAATTTTAGAAATAAAGAATCTGAGGGATATTATTTCCAACTCCATTATTAAGTAAATTTAAAGGATTCTTAGAATTTAAAGGACTAGAGCTTTACAGACAGTAAGTCAATTAACTTGAAGCCCCTTACACCGAATTTCAGCATACTCCAACTTGATCATTCCACCTTAGGAGCAGATCTACAGAGAATTCAAGGACTCAAACTAAAGCCACATTGCCTGAATTCAGTTCCGGCTAGGCCACTTAACAGCTATATGGATCTGGACAAATGACCAATTATCTGTGCCTTGGTTTCTTCATTTGTAAAACAGACATAATAGTAGTATCTGCAACATTGGGCTGTGACTGTTAGCTAAGTTAAAACATGTAAAAGCACTAGAACTGGGCCTAGCACACAGTAAATGCTAAATAAAAGTTAATTGTGTTAATTATCATTCCCTATAGAACCTCTGGCGAATGAGAACATGCTCCTCTTCTAAGTTTACTTCTTTTCCATTGTTCTTAATCCCGTATTCTCTATATCCAATAACTCAGCTGTTACAATCTTCTCTCCTTCAGCAGCTTTAAACAAAACTCTTCCACTTGTCCTTCTTTTGATGACAAATTTCTTAAATTGGTCTTTTCCATTTCCCACACCTACTTACTATAGTTTGCTCCTAAGATTCATCCCTTGGCTCTGGGCTCTTCGTTTTCTGAACTCCAATACTTGTTCCTCAGTATATGTTACCAAATGCCAAATCTCCACATCTAATTTTGAGTTCCTGCCCAAGCTCTAAATCTATGTGTCTCCAAACATATGATATCTCTACCTGGGCATCGTACCATGATCTCACACTCAATTTTCCTCACATGCAAAATGATTTCTAAGGTATCTTCCAAGTATAAACATTTTCAATATAATCTCAACAAAACTTATCATATTCTCTACCCATTTCAAATCAGTTTCCCGCTATTACTTCACAGTATTTGCTATTGGTGGCACTATAATTCTCCCAGTAAGCAAGCTTTGTCTAGACTTAGTTTAGAATTTCTGACATCATCCATTCATTTCTAGCCTATCACTGTACCCAGATCTTTCCAGGTCTTCTCCTGATTTTATAAACCTCCTCTCAATTTTACATTTATAGCATCCTCATAATATGCTGCCACATAATCACCCACTTAAAATCACATCTTCAAATATTCTGTCACATTATCACCCACTTAAAAACCTCCAATAACTGTCTACAGTTTAGTCCAAATTACTTAGCCTGACACTCAAATTTTTCTACAATCTGTTCCCAAACCATCTTTGTAACACTACAATCCACTAATCCCTGTAATTATTATATGCCTCAGTCAAACTCTACTTACCACCTAAGTTTAACCAACCAGTTCATCTCTATATAAGTTCACAACATCTGCCATCATGGAATGCCTTCCACCACACTGTTCATATATATCCCATATATTTTTCAAGACTCAACTCAATTTCATTCTTTCCCATAAAATCTTACAGCCCAAGGCAACCTCTCCTTCGTTTGAATTCTTAAGCAATTTATTGCCTATGCAACTCACTTGCCACTTAATTATATAATGCCTCACACGGTTATCTAAATGTGTGTATCATCCATCTCTCACATCACAATAAAACCCCCAGGAAAGGATAGTATCTTATCTCTTTGGATCCACTATATTATCACTGAAAGCTGTACATAATAGGCACTTAATAAAAAACTGCTGATTGTGTGAAAAACACAATCACCTTGCTTCATAAGATACTAACTGCCTCGCTCATGTAATTCCCTTTAAGAGAAAGAAATTACAGAAGAAAGAGCAGAAATAGAAAATTACTGTTTTGGAACCACCATAGTAATAATGATTCATGCAAGAATCATCAATGGATGCTAAAACCATCACATGAAAGTTTCTAGGGAACAGGATATTCATACAGTATCAAAATATATCTGAACAGATTACTTATGAATTACAAAGGGAAAAAAGGTACCTTCACAGTGGAGAAATCTGGCGGACACCAATGATCAAAGTTAACATCACCAATAATGGGATAAACTGACATCAAGTGCCTCCTGATGTGATGCACTGAGGACACAACATCACTTATGTATTATTCCTGCCAAAAATGCATAACCTGAAACTAGTCATGAGGAAACAATCAGACACACCAAAAACTGAGGGATAATCTACAAAACAACTGACCTATACTCTTCAAATATGTCAATGTGCTGAAAGACAAAGAAAGGCTGAGGAATTGAACATGAGATCCTGGACTGGATCCTGGATCAGAAAACAAATTGCTATAAAGGAAATCACCACTAAACAGGACAATTGGTGAAATCTGAATAAGGAATGTATTAGGCAACAGTATTATATTGTTAAACTGCCTGATTTTGATCATTGTTCTTTGGTTAAGTAAGATTTCTTTATTCTTAAAAGAAATGTTGCAAAGTCTTTTAGGGTAGATGAAATCTAAAACTTACTCTCTAATAGTTCAGCAATAATAATACTGGTAACAGTAATCATAACACATATCAATAGAAAAACTGGCAAAAAAAGTAGCAAAATGTAAACAACTGGTGAATCTAGGTGAAGGGTACACAGGAGTTCACATCGTGCTATTCATGAAACTTTTTTTCAAAATAAAACTTAAAAAATAAATACCCCAATACCACATAAAGTATGAGAAGTTTTTATCAGTCTGTGTGGTATTTCACATTTTATTTGACAATCTTAAAGCAAGGCATTGTAATAAAAGTTATTTTCTAAATGAAATTACATTTTACATGCATTGGAAGAGTTCGCTCTATAAAAACATTTGTTCTAAAAAAATACATCTTTCTGAAATCAGAGAACCATTTTTAATAATGTGAACAGCCCAACAATAATCTTTAAAAAAATTCAAATGTACCACAGAACTCAGTTAAAATAAAGTCAATTTTAGTTAGTGATCCATCTTAGAAATGTTTTAAACAACGTAGTTATATCGTTTCCAAATATACAGAAAAATGAGAAAGTAAAAAATGGGCTGATTAAATCATTTTAAGGAAAAAATTCCTTGTAATTAACATATTAATAAGCATTTGTGAATTACTGAGTTTGCTTCATTATGATTTATAGAAAGCATTTATTATAGCTCACAAACTTCATCTCTCAAATATCAAATTTTTGATTTAGCTGATTATAAATTTTTCATGAGTGCTTATAACAGTCACGAATTAGTAATTTCTATAGGCTTCTGGCACCTTTAAAGGAACACTTCTGGTCAAAGTGCAATATGGTATAAAGGATTTTCTACATTCAATATAGTATTAGCAACAGTCCTTTAAAGTTTGATACCTTATTTATGAGATGTTCGGTAACAACTTCTCTTAGTCCAGTGTAGAGCTTTTCTCCATGTTTATGCAAAACCATTGTATATGCATTTCTATAGAGCTCCTCAAAACTAAGACCACTGTTATTCTTACGCTGGATTTCTTGAATTGCATTTTTCAGAAGGTCCCAAATGCTGTTTACATATTTTTCATCCATGGTCATCTGTAATATCCAAGAGAGAGAAGAGACAAAAAAAAAAAAAAAAAAAAAAAAACAAAAAAAACCAATGGTTGAAAGTCTTTCTACATTTGTCCATATATAGTAAATATTGTATTATATAGATATGATTATAAATCTATGACACATAAGAACATTAACAACCTATTTTAACAGGGGAAAAAAAAGGGATACATTTAAAAATAGGTTCTAGATCTGTTAGAAGCAAAATTTCTAATCTTTTAAGACCTCCCTCCAATCTTACCTGGAGCAGAACTCTTCATTTTAAATAAAATCATAATGATTTATATACCCGTAAGTCACTTACCCCTTATCTCTCTCCCACCAAAATACTTGCCAAGTTAAATCCCAACAGCCCACATACTCCTGACATATATCCGTATAGCTGAAAGAAAATGAAGAATAACATATGCCCATATTTTTGGTCCATCTGAGTTTAAATTCATAACCACTAACGTTAAGTGCAGCCTTCATGCAACCCCACAATTCCACTAGTCAGTCTACTCACTCTACTCTTCTAGATGATTTTATACCACCTCCTCCATCCTCACTCTATGATTATGACTGCTTCCTATTCCACTGAGAAAATAAAAACAACCCGATGAGACACTATACAAATTCCCATCATATTCACACACCAACCAACCTGATTTTATGCCAATAAAACCTGCTAGGTTCTTGTGCTCAAAGTGCCAAGTTATTGTACTCGAAGTATAGCATAAGGACCAGACACATAAGCAACACCTAGGAACTTGTTAGAAGTGCAGAATTTCGGGCCCTACTCCAGACCTACAGAAACAGAATCGACATTTTAACAAGAACCCAAGGTAGTATTATACAGAATGAAATTTGACAAGTAAATCTCTAGTTCTATGCCAAACCACCTATTGAAAAGGCCTCCCTTGGCTGGGCGCAGTGGCTCACGCCTGGAATCGCAGCACTTTGGGAGGCCGAGGCGGGCGGATCATGAGGTAAGGAGATTGAGACCATTCTGGCTAATACGGTGAAACCCTGTCTCTACTAAATATACAATAAAAAAATTAGCCGGGCGTGGTGGTGGGCGCCTGTAGTCCCAGCTACTCAGGAGGCTGAGGCGAGAGAATGGCGTGAGCCCGGGAGGCGGAGCTTGCAGTGAGCCAAGATCGCGCCACTACACTCCAGCCTGGGCGACAGAGCAAGACTCTGTCTCAAAAATAAAAGTCCTCCCCTTAGTAATCACTCATCTAAGCATCATCAAAATTTTTCCTCTGGTAGATAATTTCCATTCATACTGAAAACTGTCAGTTTCACCACACGGACTGGCTCATGCCTGTAATCCTAGCATTTTGGGAGACTGAGGCAGAAGGATCACTAGAGCTTAGCAGTTTGAGACCAGCCTGGGCAATATAGTGAGAGACCCTGTCTCTACAAAAAAATTTTTTAAGAACTAGCTGAGCATGGTGGCGCATGCCTATAGTCCCAGCTACCCGGGAGGCTGAGGGAGGAGAATCACTTGAGCCTGGAGGCAGAGTTTGCAGGGATCCAAGATCACAACACTGCACTCCAGCCTAGGTGACAGTGCAAGATCGTGTCTCAAAAAAAAAGAAAAGAAAAAAGAAAAAAAGAAAATTGTCAGTTTCCTAGGTCAAAAACAAAATCCTCACAAACCCATATATTCCTTCAGCACCATCTAATCTCTCTTTCCATTTATGACAAAATCACAGGCAAGAAGGGGAGATTGTACATACACTGTCTCCAAGTTCCATCTTTGCATTATATCTTGAATCTACTCCAATAGGGCTTTCATCTTTACCATTTCACTGAAACTACTCTTCAGAAAGCCACCAATGACTTCTATATTGCCAAAATCTAATGGGCAAAGTCTCAGTTCTCCTCTTACCTACCTATCCAGCAGCATTTGAAAGAGCTGATCACTCCTACTCCTTGAAACAAATTTGGCAAGGCATGGTGCCTCACACCCGTAATCCCAGCACTTTGGGAAGTCAAAGCGGGAGGATCACTTGAGTCCAGGGGTTGAAGACCAGGTTGGGCAATATGGCAAAAACCCGTCTCTACTAAAAATACAAAAATTAGTAGGGCATGGTGGCGTGCACCTGTAGTCCCAGCTCCTTAGTGGGGCTGAGGCGGGAGGATCGCTTGAGCCCGGGAGGTCGAGGCTGCAGTGAGTAGAGACTGCGCCACTACACACCAGCCTGGATGACAGAGCAAGACCCTGTCTCAAAAAAGAAGAAGGAAAAAAAAAAAGAAACAAATTCCTCACTTAACTTTCAAGCACTACAATCTCTTGTTTTTCTTCTACTTCTGTCTCCTATTCATCTGTTTTACTGGCTCTTAATTATCACCTAAACCTCCAATCCTAAAGCTCAAGTTCTCGATTTCTTATCTAGCCACACTCAGTTTTTTTTTTTTTTTTTAGCCACACTCAGTTTCTAGATGGAGTTGATGTCATCTATTCTCATGGTTTTAAATCAATCTTAAAATTGATACATTCTCTGTTTGGCCCCCTCTGTACATGCCAGAGTCATATATCCAGCTACCTACTCAATGTTTCCACTTGAATGCGTAGTAGGCATCTCAAACTTACCAAGCCTGAAACAGAACTCCTCATCTTTTCCCTCAGTTGGTTTCCCCTGAAGTCTTTTCCAACTAAACAAATGTCTACTCCATCCTTCCAGCTGCTCTGGCCAAAAAGCTTGTGATCATAATTAACTACTCTCTGACCCCACTACTACTCCGACAGAAAATGCTGTTGTCTCTAACTTGAAAATGTATCCCCAGAATTCAACTCTTTCTCACCACTTTCACTGCTACCATCCTGGTCAAACCACCACCACCTCCAACTGGTCTCCATCTCCACTCTTGGCCTGCTATCATCAGGCAACCAGGGTGACCATGTAAAAGCATAAATTAAATCATGTCACTCATTTGCTCACAACCCTCAAATGATTTCTCATTTCCCCTGGAGTTGAAGTCAAAGTCTTTACAATGTTCTATAAGCTTCATTCCATCCGATAGTCTCTCAACTTCATCCATTTTTTTCCTTTTGTTCACTCTGCTCCATGCACTCCCTGGTATATATCAAACAAGCTGATTTCAGTGTCTTTCTATTTGCTATTCTTTCTGTCTGAAATGTTCTTCCCTCAGTTTCCTGCATGGCTCAAACCTCTACTCAACTGTCATCTTACAGTGAAGTTTTAAATGCCCACCTTATTTACAGTAACAGCCTCACCTCACTACTGATCCCCAACTCCAACCCACATTCTTCATTATTTTCCTGGTCTCCCTCTCTACAACCAAATGTCAGCTTCATGAAGGCAGGGATCTTTTTTTCACT
The DNA here is from genome assembly GCF_028885625.2 of Pongo pygmaeus. Classification (NCBI taxonomy): domain Eukaryota; kingdom Metazoa; phylum Chordata; class Mammalia; order Primates; family Hominidae; genus Pongo; species Pongo pygmaeus. Next base: position 125,096,229 of record NC_072384.2, read on the forward strand.
GCCAGATTCCTCAGCCTCTAAAACAGGATATGGCACATAACAAGGATTCATATTTTGGTGACCGATTTTCTGCTAATATATGACTAATGACCCCTTTGTAAATGCCAGTAAATGCCACATAAAATCTCCAAGTTCTGCATTTACAACCTAAGCAACATTGATCAGCTTCACACATACTTCTGATCTGAACTGGATATAAAGTACTGAGTTAGTGGAATCCTCTCCAAGTCATGTCTGATGTGTATGAATGTGAAAAGAGGAAGGAGTAGGCAAAATAGTTATTTTAGTCACCCTGGCAGTAAAATACCAGCTCAACTCTCAATCAAGAGGATCCTTAAGCAAATGACTCAAACTGAGTCTTGTTATTCTAATCTTTTCTGGAGAGCTTAAGAAGGAACTTTAACAGAACAATTTCTTTTCTTTTACCGAAATCCTATGCAAGACCTAAGTCTGTCAGAGACTTTTAACAAATGACTGTAAAAGGATTTACCCCTACACCTATACTGCTACCTCTTTTTAATCAGATATCCTGATAGACAGGATGTCATCCATATAAAATGTACTGATGCGGCTAACTTTTCACAAACAGAAGATTCAAGGCCATGTAATAATGATGGCCTCAAATACCATAGCTGTGTATGTGCAGTGTGGTTTTAGTTTGTTGATTGCATATGCTGAGGTTCTAATAAAGCAAACTAAGACACTATCTCTTGACATTGAGTAACAAATAAATAAAGTAAAATACTCAGAACAATTTCAAAAAAGAGCAAAGTTAATGTCAACTATAAGCCTCAAAGATACCTATACTGCCAATAGCTGAGCAAAACATCAAATGATCTTTTCAGGCTCTACAACCTAAGATCCCCTGAAAGCCAGAAAAAGTATTAAAATGTCTCTATCCAGAGTAAATTACAAAATTTTTCTACTAGAAGCTTAAGAATTTTAAAACTATAAAACCAAGAGGCTTCAAACATTGTAAAAGTACTCTCACATTATTATAACATAACCATTTTCACATATATACATCAAGAGCTGTTTTATTACACAAGGTTGTATGTAGTGTTTTTTTTTTTTCTTTTTAAATTCATGCCTTATTGATAGATAAGAGATGGGGCTGCAGGAAAAAAGTTCCTTCTGGTGATAGCTAAGGTTAAAAATTTTTCTAACAAATGAGAAGAAGAGCCAGGCACAGTGGCTCCCGCCTGTAATCCCACCACTTTGGGAGGCCAAGGTGGACAGATCACTTGAGGTTGGGAGTTCGAGACGAGCCTAGCCAACATGGTGAAACCCCATCCCTACTAAAAATACAAAAAATAGCCAGATGTGGTGGTGCATGCCTGTAATCCCAGCTACAGGGGAAGCTAAGGCAGGAAAATCGCTTGAACCTGGGAGGTAGAGGCTGAAGTAAGCCGAGATTGCGCCAGCCCACTCCAGCCTAGGCAACAGAGCAAGACTTTGTCTCAAAAAAAAAAAAAAAAAAAAAAAAAAAAAGACGACAATGAAAATAGACCCAGAGAGATTAAATGACTTACCCAAAATCATACAGCTGGGATTAGAACTTATATATCCCAAAACCTAGTCCAAATCAGTGGACTAATGTCACATTCCATTGTGCTAATATGGTAAAGTAACGTCACAGTCACAGATTATCTTGGTAAACACAGTTAGTATATTGGTAGAGAACATAGGTTTTGCTGTCAGACAGGCTTAGGTTTGTGCCACAGCTTTGTTACTCACAAGCCATGTGACCTTGAGAAAATTAAGTCCTGGGTTCATTAACAGTATCTATCTCAAAGGGCTGTCATGAAGATTAAATGAGAATGTCAGTAGATTTAACGTAGCCCAGAGCACAGTATAATCCCTCATACATCAACTAAGGAAAGTGCCCAATGATAGAATCTCTTGAACTCTCATCAACAGTCATCAAATAAATGTCAGAAAGAAATACAGCTTTTTCAAGCTTAGCAAATATACAGATATGAGCTAAAACAAAGGCACCTTAAGAGTAACACTATGATAAACGCACTTCAGTATAACGTAGCTTTCTTTTAGAAAACATTATTCCCCTGCATCTCTTGTATACTCCTTTTCCAGAGCCATTTAAATCATTTTCATCCTGAGAACTCTGTCCTTGGCTCTTGTCACTCTCTACTGGGTCCCTATGCATTTTCATTCGTTGTCATGGTTACATCTATTATCCGTACATGTAGGGTTCTAAAACTTAAGAGGGATTCCAGAGGTTCCTAAAACAATAAACAGAACTTTCCAAGTATACTGTGTGTGCACTTCTTTTCTGGAGGGTAGGTCCCTAATTTCTATCAGATTTCCCAAGTTTGTCCATATCTTAAAGAAGATAAACTACAACAGTCCTCCTATCTACAGTTTCACCTTCCTTGGTTTAAGTTACTAGCAACCAACCACTGCCTGAAAATATTAAATGAAAAATTCCAGAAATATCAATTCATAAATTTTAAATTGCATGCCATTTTATGTAGTATGATGAAATCTCATGCCATCCCACTCAGGATGTGAATCCTGAATTACATCTTTGTCCAGCATTTCCACACTATGTTACACACGCCACACCCGTTAAAAACTTGGTAACTTAACAGCCATCTGGTTTATCAGATCAAAATCACAATGCTTATGTCCAGGCAATGTTTATCTTACTTAATACTGTCCCCAAACCACAAGAGTAGTGATACTGACAATTCAGAAATGCCAAAGAGAAGCAATAAAGTGCTTCCTTTAAGTGAAAAGGTGAAAGTTCTCTACTTAATAAGGAAAAAAAAAAGGTATGCTGAGACTGCTAAGATCTATGTTAAGAACAAATCTTCTGGCCAGGGTGGTGGCTCACGCCTGTAATCCCAGCACTTTGGGAGGCCCAGGTGGACAGTTCACTTGAGGCCACAAGTGCAAGACCAGCCTGGCCAACATGATGAAACTCCATCTCTACTAAAAATACAATTAGATGAGTGCAGTGGCACACACCTGTAATCCCAGCTACTTGGGAGGCTAGGGCACAAGAATCACTTGAACCCAGGAGGTGGAGGTTGCACTGAGCTGACATTGTGGCACTGTACTCCAGCCTGGGCAACAGAGCAAGACTCTGTGTCAGAAAAAAAAAAAGAACACATCTTCTTCTATCCACGAAACTGTGGAGAAGGAAAAAGAATCTGCACTAGTTTTGCTGTCGTAACTCAAAACTACAGAAGTATGGCCACAATCATTCACCTTACTTCATCTCATCACATAGGCAGTGTATCATCTCATACCATCACAAGGGTTAAGTACAGTACAAGATATTTTGAGAGACCACATTCATTTTTTTATTACAATATAGTTATAATTGTTCCACTTTATTATTGTTGTTGCTAAACTCTTATTGTTTCTAAATTGTAAATTAAACGTCATAGGAAAAAACAGTACATATAGGGCTCAGGGCTATATGGTTTCAGGTATCCACTGGGGGTCTTGGAATAAACAGATTCCCTGTGGATGGGGTGGGGACTTCTGTACTGGCATTTATATTAGTGGCTCCCAAATCTATACTGCCTGCCCAGATCTTCCCCCCAAAGTCTAAAACTCTTGTTTCAACCACCTGCTACACATCTCCAATCAAATGCTCCAGACACAGATCAAACTCATCGTGTCAAAAATCCCTGATAACTCACCATCCAAACCTGCCCAAACCTTCTTCCTGTAATCTCTAATTCAGTTGTGGCAATACAAACTACCTAATTATACAAGCTAGAAGCATAAGCCTTATATTTTTTCTTATCTCTCATCTCCTTCTTATCCAATCATCAAGTACTACTGACATTAAGCCCAAGGTATTTCTCAAATATGTTCCCATTTTTTCATCCCAAATACAGCTGACCACTGAACCATGTGGCGGTTAGAAAAAACTGACCTCCTGTGCAGTAAAAATACTGTGTATAACTTTTAAGTCCTCCAACTACTAATAGCTTACTGTCGACCCAAAGCTTTACCAATAACATCAACAGTCTATTAACACCTGTTTGGTATGTTGCATGTATTACACACTGTATTCTTAGAATAAAGAGAAAAAATATTAAGAACATTGTAAGAAAAAGTATTTGGTATTCAATAAGTGGAAGTGGATTGTCATAAAGGTCCCCATCCTTCTGGTCTTCACATTCAGTAGGCTGAGGTGTAGGAGGAAGAGAAGTAGTTGGTGTCTTAGGGGTGGCACAGGCACAAGAGATGGAGGAGGGAGAGGTAGAAGGGGAGGCAGGAGAGGCAGCCATACTCTGTAACTTTACAAAAACACACTGTAATCTGCCTGACTTTTCTGCTTTTTCATTCCTCTAAAAATGTTTCTATCTGGTCCCAAACCTTTTGCCACTGTTTGTTTTAAGTTTCACTGCCCACATCACAGAACGGTCCATGTCGTAAAAGTCAAAGCATTCTTGAGTATCAGAAACCTCCTGCCAGATTCTCTAATGTCAATTTGGTTTTTGACACTGCTTCTTCTACATCTTCCTCATCATCTGTCACTGGTTCAGAAGCGCTCATCTCCATCAAGTCATCTTCTGTTGATTCTTCCGGTGTGATGTCCATTAGCTCTTGAATTTCTTCAAGATCTGTATCCTGAAACCCTTTGCTTCCCACTTTACCACACTCTTTCATGATTCTGACTGGCTCTGCTGTAAATCTTGGGAAGTCATGTACAACATCTGGACAGTTTTCTACAGCAAGAATGTATCATTTCGGGCTAGATGGCTTTCATGGCTTTTTAACAATGATGGCATCTTCAATGGTGTAACCCTTCCAGACTTTCATCATGTTCCCTCTATTGAGGTTCTCTTCCATAGCAATGACAATCTTTTCCATAGATTACTACTACTGCATTTAATGCGCCTTAAAGGTCCTTATTAACCCCCCACCTTCCCCATCTACAGGCTGAATTAAAAACACTTTATTTAAGGTCAAGGATACCACTTCAACACCTTCAGTGTTGAAGAACTCATGAGATTCTGGGTGGCTAGGTGCATTGTCCAGTAGAAAAAATACTTAAAAGGCAGTCCCCTTACTGACAAGGTACTTCCTGACATCAGGGACAAAGCACTGATGGAACCAATCCAGAAAAAGAGTTCTCACTGTCCAGGCCAGGCCTTTTTGTACAACCAAAAGACTGGCAGCTAGTGTTTATCTTTTCTCTTCAAGGCTCAGGGGTTAGTAGATTTATAGATAAAGTCAGCCCTAATCAAAAACCTGACTGCACTTGCACAAAACAGCAGAGTTAGCTTATCCCCCTTCCTGCCTTGTACACCCTAGTACGTGCTTCTCTCCCTTACTAGTCAATGTCCTTTGTGGCACTTTTTTCCAGAATAGGGCACTTTTGTCTACATCAAAAACCTGTTTAGGCACACAACCTTTGTCATCAATGATTTTCTTGATGGTGTCTGGGAACTTGTCTGCTGCCTCTTCAATGGCAGAAGCTGCTTCTCCTATTACCTTACATTTTTTAAGCCAAACTTCTTTCTAAAATTATCAAACCATCCTTTGCTGGCATTATATTCTCCAGCTTTAGATCCTTCACCTTCCTTTGACTTTGTCATATAATGACTTTGCTTTTCTTATCATATGCTTTTCTGATCATATTAGAATCAGTAGGTATACTTTTCTTACAGCAATCCTGCACCCACAGACAAGCTGCATATTCAACATGAAATAAAAATGTATTTTGCAAAAAGCACAGGGTTTTTGCACCAGCTGGCACGGGTGTAGCGACGGCTTCACAAACTTCCTTTTAACAATGGTCCTGGCTTCATTTACCTTGAAATGGCAGGTAACCACAGCTACAGAACTTAATCTAGTACACATCAAGCAATTCAACAATTTCTTGTAACATCATGACTTTTCTCTGCTTTTGGGGAGCACTTCCAGGTTCACTGGGGGCACGTCGAATGGGTTCCATTGTGTTATTCCAGGTTTACAGTATTCCACTAAACATAATGAAAAATATGTGAAAACCACAAAAGAAAACTTTTTACTACACTACAGAGAGAAACTGCTCACACGAAGATGATTAGTCATAAGGTATTTTTCTGTTTGTTTTCGTTTTTGTTTTAGACAAGGTCTTCTTCTGTCACCAAGGCTGGAGTGCAGTGGTGCAATCATAGCTCACTGCCGCCTCAAACTCCCAGGTTCAAGGGATCCTTTCGCCTCAGCCTCCTGAGCAGCTGGGACTACCGGTGTGTGCCACCATGCGTGGCTAATATTTTTAATTTTTTTTTGCAGAGATGGGAGTCTTGCTTTGTTGCCCAGGGTGGTGTTAAAACTCCTAGGCTTGGGCTGGGCATGGTGGCTCACGCCTGTAATCCCAGCACTTTGGGAGGACAAGGTGGGCGGATCACCAAGTCAGGAGATCGAGACCATCCTGGCTAACACGGTGAAACCCCGTCTCTGCTAAAAATACAAAAAAATTAGCCGGGTGTGGTGGTGGGCGCCTGTAGTCCCAGCTACTCGGGAGGCTGAGGCAGGAGAATGGCGTGAACCCAGGAGGCGGAGGTTGCAGTGAGCCGAGATCGCACCACTGCACTCCAGCCTGGGCAACAGAGTGAGACTCCATCTCAAAAAAAAAAAACAAAACCCCAACTCCTAGGCTCAAGCAATCCTTCCACCTCAGCCTCCCTAAGTGCTCCAATTTCAGGTGTGAGCCACTGCATCTAGCCACAAAGCATATTAAGTGCATACTTGCAACATCTGAGCTCACCCTGATAATAGCAAGAGGTGGCTATAAAATGTATTACAGCAATACAATATGTACTACAGTTAATTTTATGCAGTTACAGTTTAATACTGCATCTTTACACTTGTTTACATTTCTCTTGACTGCAAATGGCACCATGTACAATCTGTAAGTGCGTGCCTAAGTTTTAATAAATTTTAGCTTTTTATAATAGATTTGTGTATATTTTATGGTAGTAAATGACACACAGACTAGCATCTACATATATTGTATGCATTCATAACATTATTTTTTTGTTGTTATTTAGGCTACACAGTTCATCTTGTGAGTATTTTCAAATCTCCATAAAGTGTTCCAATATATTTATTGGAAAAAACCCATGCAATAAGTGGATCCATGAAGTTCAAACCCATGTTGTTCAAGGGTCAACTTTACTACTGTCTTAAAACTTTCACCTAGGCCGGGCGCAGTGGCTCACGCCTGTAATCCCAGCACTTTGGGAGGCTGAGGCGGGTGGATCATAAGGTCAGGAGATCAAGAACATCCTGGCAAACACGGTGAAATCCCGTCTCTACTAAAAAATACAAAAGAAATTAGCCGGGCGTGGTGGCGGGCACCTGTAGTCCCAGCTACTCAGGAGGCTGAGGCAGGACAATGGTGTGAACCAGGGAGGTGGAGTTTGCAGTGAGCAAAGATTGCACCACTGCACTCCAGCCTGGGCAACAGAGTGAGACTTCGTCTCAAAAAAAAAAAAAAACAAAAAAATCCTTTCACCTAGTTCACTGCAAGAGCCTTCCAAACACTATGAACTCCAACCTCATGGAATCTACCTCCCTCAAAATCACAATCAAAATAAACATAGGTACACCATGACCCTGTTCAAAACCCTTCTATGGTAGCATAGTAGGCATAGACCCAGTTTATGCTCACTTCTCCACACCTGTCTGACATGTATTTCCTAACAACATTAAACCAATGGGAATTCTTAATATACAACTTGCTGTTTCTCACTCTATTTCCATCACTGTCACAGCCCCTCCCCACTTATTTCAGTTCCCATGTCTTTTTTTCCCCCTGCTTTTGGTCTTCCTTTGCTTTGCCTTTTCTTTATCTGATTCTTTACACATATCTTCTGAACACAGCTCAGGTGTCATAACCTCTAAGAATCCTTCACTGAACTCCTCAAGCAAAGTTAACAACTCCTTCTCAGTTCTTCCATGATATTTTATAGTGTAAACTATATTTACTTAACTATACACTAAATAAACTGTAGTGTATTTTCATTTATATGGGAATGTGGTGATAGTCTATAACTACTAGTGACAGTTTGTAACCATCACTGTACTCCCATGTAGCTTAATTATCTGTTCATGCACCTTCTTCCACTAGACTATGGGCTTCTTAAGAGATTATGCATTTTTCTTCAATGCCACATAGAAGGTTGTAAACAAATGTCTGTTGAATGAATACTACTTTATCCATGTTATACCAATGTAATTTTGACAACACAAACTTTTTACCTATAAGGCACAATGATACAGGAAAACCGTTGAATGTGTTTACCCTCAGCAATTAATCTAATTTTTAAATAATCAAATCTTTTTCTAACAGAAGTAGTGTACAAGTAACACACTTTTAAACTTTACATCAAGCAATATTTTCAGATTTTTCCCATTCACCTAACTACAGGCCTCACTCAGAAGGCTGCTTAATCATTAATTTTACTAATAAATATTAACTGGGAAAAAAACGGTAGACCAAATAGGCCCTTCAGAAGCGGATCAATAAGCTACAATCTTTCCCTAAATCAAACAAGTCCAAAAACTACATATCAAATGAAATGGGCTTCAAGTGCAGATTAATACATACACATGATGGGGTCTTGGCATCAAATGCACGTCAACAGCCTTAGCAAAATAATGATGTTACTAATGAGCTTTAATCTTTCCACTTGCCCATCCCTGACACAGAAGCAACATTAACTGCTACTGAAAAATTTTTTAAATGACTAAATGTTCAACTCTCACCTCATCAATATGTTAACAATAAAAACTTTAGGCTATACTTCATTCCAGGAGCAATAAAATTTAAAGGCTCTAACTTTATGTATTAATATATTTTTTAAAAGAGTAGTAACATTCTTCTAAAGTAACATTCTAAATTATTTGAGCAGGGCTTTAACCCCATTGATAAACTGATTAAGTTGCAATAACTGCAAATACACTAACGGATCTAGCAACCAATGCGTCAGCAAAACAATAAAATACACTGCACACACATCTATCATCTATATACACAAACATGTAATATTTGCTATCTAATTATCAGATGTATACAGGACCCTTCCCCAAGAAGGCCAAGTTACAAAATGATCAGCAAGCAAAGTAAATTCATTCAGCAGAAAAAGAAACAAAAGCTTTTTTAAAGGAAAGATATAATTAAGGATTCTTAAATGTTTATAGTTTAGTAAGACTTTTAAAAACCAAGTCAAGAATTTAATTTTTAAAAGTGATCTTTGCCTCCTTACCTCCCTCCAATCCAGGATTACAATTTTCTCATCAGAAAAGTATCAATAACAAAAATAAATCTATAATGGTCTTTGTTTTCTTTAAAGCAAAATCTTTTCATTTACATTACTTCAGATGATATAAAAAATATAACCTTCAAAATGCCTGAATTTGAAAGGATGTCAGTCTATTATATACTTACACATCTTGAAGGTTCTGTGATTACTGAGAGAACTACATCGTGAGACAAATTAAAACTAAATGAAAAGAAGTGAATTCTTAACATCTACTACATACAAAGGACAAGAAGTCTTTAGTCCTCTGTGAATAATTTTCTACAAGAAAAAATTTAGAACAGGGTGGGTGGGGGAAAGGGTGAGAATTTGAAATTCCAGGCAATTCAGAATGACACAGCTAGAAAAAAATAAACAAGGGAAAATACTTGATCTTAATTTCAAGCTCCAGCCTCAAAAAAAAAAAAAAAAAAAAAAAAAAAAAAAGCTCTGGTACAAGTATCTGAGGAATGGCAGTATTTTTTAAATCTGATACAACTAAGCTATTAATTACATAAGGAAGCTCCCTCCCAAACTATAAGCACCTCAGAGTAGATAAGCACCTCAGAGTAGATTCTTTATGTTATTGTACCCCTTACAATGCGTGGCACAATGTATAGATAATATTAAAAAAAAATGATCTGAATACAGTCCATTTGCAGTTAATGATAAGGAGTCTTATTTGATGACCAACCAGTATACAATTACTTAAGACATCTGCAATAATACCATTTATCCATCAATTATTCCTTAATCAACGTCAACCATCAAAAATATAGCCAAAGATCCAAGCTTTGAGAAAAACAGCCCAGTGGGACACATTCAAACAGACTTTGAACAAATTAACCTTTCAAAGCTCACTTTCCTCATTTGCTTGTGGCCAAAGAAATGTGAGACGGTGGACTGTGGGGTAATTAAGAAAGTCTGTGAAAGCATCTGGCACACAGCACTTGCTCAATAAATATGTTTGTTTCTTCCTTGCCTATGCAGAAGAGACATGTAGCCTTGATTAGTGACTTAAAACTGAATGTAAAAACTACTGATGTTTGGTTAACTGGTTTCTCTGGTTACAGTGGAGAACAGATGGGAGTGGGGGAGTGCTGCCAAAAAAAGAGCTGATGTCAAGGAAAAAGAAAAAAAAAGATTATCAATTAGAAAAGCACAGCAGCATGGGACAATTCCATGAAATCACAACCAGATAGACATTCAACTGGGCTCTAATATCATTAAATTACAGAACAGTAACATTCATAATGAGAAAGTTAAATCATCAATAGAAGGTTCAACTATGATTTGCATTTCAGTCCTCAATATGAGCAGGCTATCCAAAACTCAATTTGAGAATTTGGGAAATGTGAAACAATTTTTTCAAAGACACAAGGTCAAGCTTCCAGATTAGCCTATTTAAGTCCATTTAAGTCACAGAGCAATTGAGCTAAAAGTACTAACAACTCTTTCAACTATATCTCTGTGAATGACTTTCGCATATATGGAAAAAAAGGTATGTATAACATTTCAAAATGTGGTAATGACCACAACAAATAAGATACAATAATGTAAGTATTCTCACTGAGGTAAAAAGCTTGTCACTGTCCTACTATTGGTGCTATTTCCACCCATAAAAAAAGAGATGTTACAGGAATCCCTTAAACACATTTTATCCAAAAAACACAGTAGTCATCATAACTAGAATTCAAACATCGTACCTACAGACGCTCTGTATTAAGAAAATTAGTGATTATATCTAAAATCAACACTTTAAAATAAAATTTGTTGTATTTCCCAATATACTATGAAATCCAAAACACTACTATTTATACAATTTAACACTACTATTTATTTATACATGGGTCACATGTATATAAAATTACTTTTTACACATTCATCTATGATAATGTATAAAAACTCTATAAACTGTAAGACAATGACAAATTGATTGTACCTAAATCAATTACACATAACCCAAACGGAAAGGAAAAAAAATACAAAATACCGAACTGCCAGTTTGCTCTGTCTTTGAATGATTCTAACTATAATCAAGTAAGATATGACAGCAAATGGTCTATGACACAAAATTGTTACAAAAATCTGCTATAAGTCTGTTTAAAACTTTCCTACAACTGTCAACTCACCAAAAAAATGTACACAAGAACACAGCTAACTTTCCCACTGCTTCACATTAGAACTTAACCATCATCACTGAACCATACCATTCATAAAGAAAAATCTAAGACTAAAAAAGTAAGTAATTTTTGCAACATCACACAAAATATTTCAGACAAAGGCCACAGGAAAAGACACTAGTAGTCAGTGCCTAGATTTATGTATAAACACAATTGTCTTTTACTGAAATTTTTGGAGCTAGAATAAGCCTAAGGTAATCCCAAGTTAAAACCTCTTCATTTCACAAAGAAGAAACTAAGGCTAAGGAAGCTTATCCAAGATCACACAGAGCAATGAAGGAGTCCAAGTGTCCTAAGCTGAGTGTCTTTCCAGGGTACCATGTCAACTCAAATCATCAGAGTGCTCAATACCGAGAAATCATTTTATAATTAAATAGGCCAGTGTTAACATTGAGTTACTATGGCTACATGTTTGTTTCAGTCTGCTAAAGAGAAAAGAGCTTTTAACCAGAAATCAAGGTTCTGGTCATGGTCCTTCCATAAATTCAAGTCAGGAGTGTATCCCTCGGTAAACCACTTTCTCTAGACCTCTGTTTCCTCATCTGTTGAGAAAGAACAGACTCTCTCAAAAGTCTCTGCTACGGTTTGAATGCCTGTGTCTCCTCCAAAATTCATGTTGAAATTTAATCAACAATTTAACAGTATTAAAAGGTACGGCAATCCAGGTGCAGTAGCTCACGCCTGTAATCCTAGTACTTTTGAAAGCCAAAGTGCGTGGATCATTTGAGCTCAGTAGTTCGAGACCAGCCTGGGCAACATAGTGAAACCCTGTCTCTACCAAAAAAAAAAAAAAAAAAAAAATTGCTGTTGACCTGCATCTGTCGTCCCAGCTACCCAGGAGGCTGCAGTGAAAGAATCCATTAAGCCCTGGAGGGCGTGGCTACAGTTAGCCAAGATCAAGCCACTGCAATCCAGCCTGGGTGAGAATGAAAAAAAAAAAAAAATGTGGGGTCTTCAGGAAGTGATTAACTCATAAGGGTAGAACCCTTGTGAATGGGATTAGGTAACCTTATAAAATAGGCTGACAGAGAGTTTATTTTTTTGCACTTCTGTCTCTGCCATGTGCAGATACAGGATTCGTCCCCACCAAAGGATTTTGAGAGGACAATGCATCAAGACATTGTGTTGGAAGCAGACAGCAGCCCTCTCCAGACAGCAGAACCTGCAGCACCTTGATCTTGAACTTCCCAGCCTCCCCACAAGTGTGAGAAAACGCATTTCTGTTCTTTATAAATTACTCAGTCTGCAGGTGTTATAGCACCACAAAAAGATTTCAAGAGTCACTTTTAGTGCTCAAAAATTAAAATACTAACACAAATAAGAGCACACAAATAAGAGCACACAAATTATTATTTGGCTAGTGATAGCATTCATCAAAAAAGCATATTTCTTTCATGTCTCATTTGCATACACCAGAAGTAGTAAATTATTACTAGAGAATTTAATCTTTGTATTTCTAATACATTTTACTGTTTAATCTATCACTTTAGTATATTCTTAAAGACAAAAAATTAAAAATCAAAGTATTTTAAACATATTAACTTCAAGGAATCACTTTTTGCTAAGTATATACTTAAATTTCTATTAATCAAATTTTTTTAATGTGTGTCGTCAGCCTTACAATTTAAAGTAGTAAAGTGTTAACTCATAAATAGGTCAACTAGTAACAATAAGCTTTTCTTACAGGTTATGCTTTTGACTGCTTTATTCAAGTCAATACACACTAAGGTCCCCTTAAACAAGTTATATATTCAAATGTTACGAACAATACACATTTCCCAAGTTTTTCATAACTTTTATAAATGGTCCATTTACTTAAACAGTAAAACTTAAGCTTACGAAGGAAGCTTAACGAAGGCTTCTTCCAACGCCTGGAACCTGAAGGTAGATTCTTTTTGTAAAGAGAGTAGTGCATTGTATAAGCTTCAGTGTCCCCGGATCTGCCCCTGGCTAATAATTTAAAAGGTAACCTTAGAATTAATTTTCTGTATAATGAAAACATGAACTTTTCAGTCAGACATACCTGGAATCTGAATCCCAACTCTGCCCTTCTCTAGGTGTATATGTAATATCACAAATATTTTACTAGTCCTCTCTGAGACCCAAATAGATTTAAAACAGGAGTAACCACATTATACTTAAAATTGTTTTGAGGATTTCAGATAATTAGTTCAAAGTATCTAAAACAGCCTACCACAAGTCAGACATTCAAAAAGTTGCTACTAATCTTATAAGGCAACCTCTAGTGGAAATGGAAAGGAATTGGAGATGAAAAAGAAAAAGTAATTTTTCACCATTACTTTGGAGAGGACAGGGCAAACAGAAGAGGCTTAGTGTTGCTCAGTTAAGAGCTGTTTTAGGTAAGAATGACTTACAAACACATATGTCAAGGAATTCCTCTTAGCAATGATGGCTTGCTTTTATAAAAAAGTATCTCTAAGGAATCTTGTATTTTCTTAAAGTAGGTAAAAATTCCCCTTTGAAGTCGTTTTATTCATCTGCTCAGCAGTAACATTTCTCATTTAAAGAGTAAATTGGGGTCCATTCCTTTCTCAATGATTACAAGTACTAAATGGAGGTCAAATTAGGAAGTTTTGCTTAGTTACATTTTCAACTTTAAAACTGAATTAAAAAAAAAAGAATGCTGTCTAGTAGCAACAGATTTGGATTAGGAGTTAAGGCAACTACAGGATCAGTTCTCAATTTCCTATTAACCGTTACCAAGTTGAGCAAGTAGTATTCTCCACACCTTTAAAAAAGATTCATTAATAATTATTACTAGTGATTTTAAAGCAATGGTTAACAGAATTTCTTAAAATGAAATCTTTTACAGAACCCCATATACAAATGGTAACACAGGAGCTGCTCTCAAGGACCACAGAGGGAGATTTCGAAGATTTGTACTTAACACTTCCTAGGCCTCCTGGGTCCTAGACACCCTCCAGGCTCCCTGTAAACGTTTGAAAATAACTGCCCTACATGAAACAGAATTATAGTTGAAAATTTTGATTTTATGATTGAGAAATTCTTCTAAATGTCTTAGTGATACCACTATTAGAAAGCATTTTCTGATATGATTTCATTTAATCCTCACAATTTGTGAAAGACTGCTGTAGTTATCATCTTAAAGAGGAGGAAACAAACTTAAAGAGTCTGTTAGTTCCTTTATTCAACATTGTGTACTACATGCTGGGTGCATACTGCTGTACTGATCAAAGTCATAAAAAAGACTGAGGCCTCCTCAAGAAAATTATGCTCTAAAAAAGGAAATAGAGACTCCTCTCTCAAGAATCTTGGCTGTGAAAGGAGGTAGTTACTATAATGCAGAAGACAGGAAAAAGACATCTTCCTTCTCTGAGACCAGAGGGAAGGAGTCGAGAATGAATAAAGATGCAGATTAAATAACATAATTGAAAGGGAAGAATGCTGAATGAACTTTGAACTTTCACCTAATTACATTCCTTTTCACAGTGATGTAGTAGTTAGGTTTCTTGAAGTAAGAGCAATAAGAGAATTCTCAATAGATAGCTTAAGGACAATGATTAAAGTTTGGAATAGCTCAGGCAATAAAGGGGAGAGGAAGCTGACCAGGGACACAAAAGAAACTGCTCAGAGGCACTGAGAGTCCAGCTAAATTAGAGACCACTGTCTTGCAATTTTCTCCAGGAGTAGCTAGAAAATATGTTCAGTGGGGGCAAATAGGTAGAACGATCCAAGATGCTTTCTGCTGCTATTTCTGGCCTTGTTCTGGGGAGGCAGTAAGAAAGGGGCAACTGGTAACATAGGTGGAAGTGAGAGCACCATGGCTTGGGAGAATAAACGGGTCTTCCTGAGATCAAAGGGCACATTAACATGAGAAGGAACCAAGCAACAAGATAGAATAATTAAATAATAATAGCTTGCATTTATGTATAATGCTTATTATGTGCCAAGGACTATTCTAAGGAGCTTTATATGTATTAACTCCATCTTGAAAACAATTTTATGAGATAGGTATCATCATTTTTTCCTTTTTGCAAAAGAGGGAACAGACAAGACACTAAGTGATTTGCTCAAAGTCCTACATCTAACAAACAGAAGAGCTAGGATAGAATGCAATATGGAAGTTTGAAGATTTTTTCACTAGTAGGATGACAAGCTCTAAGCATGAAGATCCCTGCAATACAAGCCTGTCTGATCGCCACGGTAGATCCAGGACCTGACCCATAGCAGCAACACACAATAAATGTATTTTAAATTGAATAAATGAATGACCTCCACATGCAATGAACAAAATTAAGATAGAGGCTAGACGTAATATCTGTGAGGAATGTATTAACATAGTATCTGTGAGGAAGGTATTAAACTCTTCAATGACTGAGGGAGCATGAGTTCAGGAAGTCAGATGGTCATAGGGAGACAGCAGGAGAGTAATTCTCAAGCCAAAAAAGATGATGATGGACGTGGCAATAAACCACATCTGGGCCCAATAATTCAAGGACTATAAGAAAAATAGAAACCTCAATTCAAAAAGATAAGCCTGAGAAACAGGGGACCAGAGTGTACAATTTAACAGTGTGACAGGAAGGGATGAGATGCGAAGAGCAGTCATGGTGGAGGAAGTGAAATGTAGAGCACAGCTAGTAAACAGAAAGACTGGACCGCAGACTAAGTCTTCTGACTCCCAATTCAGGGTCACTGACAATTTCAACTCATTTTTCCAGGAGACTAGGCTGACTACCCTGCTACATACAGAAGTGCCACATGATCTTTAACGACCCTCTACTATATCTTAAGACTTCACTTAGAGTTACAAAAACTTCAAACATTTCAGAGCATCATTTGCGCTGACTTACTGAATTTATCAATTACTATGGTTTGGCTTAGAGGACTAGTTTCTCATTTAATCAATCATTCACTAACCACTCACACTATGCTAAATGCTGCGTGGTTCAAAAGGGTGTCTGGCATAAGCTTTGGACAGGGACCACAACCTAGTTCAGGAGTGAAAAAAAAGGGGAGGGGAGGAGTGAAAGAAAAGGAGGAGAAAGGGAGGAAAGGAAGGAAAAAAGAAAAACTAGATGTGTTTTTAGATGCACATTTAACGTACATATTATAGAACATGCAAACCAAATGAATATTTACTCCTTCAATAAAGTTACAAGAGGTGACACACTTACTCCAAGGATTACATGTGAATCATATAGGAACTTCTGTTTCTGAAGCCACCCCTCAAGAGCCAACAGGATTCTTTAACTAGCCCATTGGTACTAAACCCATATCCTTTGAGAATGCTTTCTTAGCACGATTCACAAACTGGCTCTGCAGGCTTTTCAAAACTTAAGTTCTAGAAGTTGTACAATAAAATGACAGGATCGCTAAAATAAGTGTATGGCATTCAATGTAACTGCTTGCAAAAACAACATCCAATTTTAATATTGGCCTAATCATGGCTAAATATTGGTATAACAATAGTTAACTATGTGCTAAGTTCTATTTTAAAGCTTTATTTTACTTATCACACAACAAACCTGTAAGGTGGGTCTCATTAGCAGTCTCATTTTACACAGGGGAAAACTGAAGCTACAAGAAGTTAAGTAACTTGTTAAAGGTTATGCAGCTAGAGGCCGGGCGCGGTGGCTCATGCCTGTAATCCCAGCACTGTAGGAGGATGAGGCAGATGGATCACGAGGTCAGGAGATCGAGATCATCCCAGCTAACACAATGAAACCCCGTCTCTACTAAAAATGCAAAAAAATTAGCCGGGTGTGGTGGCAGGCACCTGTAGTCCCAGCTACTAGAGAGGCTGAGGCAGGAGAATGGCATGAATCCGGGAGGTGGAGCTTGCTGAGATCACGCCACTGCACTCCAGCCTGGGTGACAGAACGAGACTCTGTCTCAAAAAAAAAAAAAAAAAAAAAAAAAGGTGATGCAGCTAGAAAGACGTAGAGCTGGTATTCAAGCTCACACTCTTAACTACCATGCTTTCAGTCTCTTTACTTTTTAGTCACATCCCTATATTCATATGTTGAATACTCCAGTGCAAAAATAATGAAAATTCTCTACAGACTATTCATAGTTTTATTCTCCTAAGTAGTCAAAGAAATGCCAATTAAAGCATTAAAGTACTATTTTTTCACCTATAAAATTAAACATACATTATGCTGGGTAAGATACTGCTACACAGACGTTAAACGGATACAATCTTGAGAAATACAATTAATTCTTAAGAGTGCTCACTTTAGAGCCAGATTGCTTGGGTGTGAATCCTAGTTCTGCCACTTGGAAGAATACCTTAAGCAAATTATTTAGCCTCTCAAAGCCTCATTTGTAGAACAGATAATAGTAGTATTCTATAGTTTGCTCAAATGAGTAAGTTTAGATATGCAGAGTACATGATAAGCATTTAGAAAGTGTTAGCTATTATTATTACCTTTATGGAAGTCAATTAAGTTAATATATTTCAGTTATGTGCAGCCCAATAATTCCATAATCATAGATGGGCTCAAATATTTATGTGTCTAGTCACAGTTGCAATCTTTTTTAACAGAAAAAATATGGACTCCCTGGAATCAACGAAAATATTTGGCAACAGGGAAATGGTTAAGCAAACTGAAGTATGATAGTCATTAAAAACTATGTTTTCAAAAATTACAGTAAGAAATTTTTTAACAGCAGCATATACAATGATTATCTTACCTTAATTTTACTGTCTGTTCAGCCAACGGTATGAAATTAAAATTCCAAAAACACATGAAAATGTTAATGTTGTTTGTTTCCAAGTGGTAGGATTACAGGTGATTTTTTTATTTCCCTACTTATACATTTAGATAATTACCAATTTTTCTACCAGGAATATACATCATTGTTATAATTAGAAAAGTTACTAAAATAAATTCATTGCTTTAACAGACTATGGTTGAATAGTTTTCACAAGACATTGATAGACTACTAATTGTAATTCATGTGTTAACTCAGTGATTTGTTCTTACTAGTAATACCTTTACATTCTGTTGACCTTACAATGGGCTAACAAGAACTACTTTTAAAAAAAAGTTGCATTATTTAAAACCACAAATTGTCTAGTAACTTTTATATAAACCTAACAAGACTACTAAAGACCATCCATGTACTCTGGAATGAAAATAACAAAAAATTACCTCTAAAGTCTCCCAATGTATAATATAAAGAAAAGGCATACCACTTTTTCTAGCCTTAATCATATAATCTTCCTGAACTAGACAAATGCTTTCATCCCTTAACTTCACTTAATGAATGATGTACAAACAAATGAAGCATTCTCTAATTTGTCTGAATCAAGTTTGTGACTTATGTATTACTTAAAAAGCCAAATTTTTACATTATATTTCATATTACTTAAATAGTAATATGAAATATAATTTTCCAGGTTCCTCTGAATTGCTATCTAGAAAGACAAGGCAAAATAAATACTTTGTTAATAACAACTGTATGCTTTTATTTTTCTAACTTCTGAAGTCAGAGTAGTACTAACAGCTATGACAATACTGGCTGTCCCAAAACTATAAACAGTATTAGTTAAGTGTAAGTAACCCTTTAGTGAATCTGTTTCACCTTGTTTCATAACATAAAAAATGAAAAGCAAATTTATAATTAATTCTCTGCTCAGTGTGATCTGCAAGACTACCATCCAGCTTTCCTCTATGTACCAGTCCAGGTAGTACTATGCCAACAACTACCTTCCCTAAGAAAGAGAAACCTACTGTGAAGATGAAAGCTGTTCCCTCAAATCTGGCAAACATTTCTGTAGCTCGAAGAAAAGAAAAAAAAAAAAAAACGATTAACTGTACCCATCTGTCCTTAGACTCTTCCTGTTCTTAAGTATATCACAAACGAACATAAAACTTTCACTAATGTGAGTCGCCCTGTATGTTCCAGCTAACAATCACTTCCAAACAGTTGCTGTCCATGCTACACAGGTGGAGTTCCTCTAGTATTAGGGAGTGGGCATTTTATCATAACACTCTTTCTCATGATGAGTTAGCAAGCTTTTATAAACTAACTGAAGCTACTTCCAGGAGCCCAAGGTAGAGATCTTAAGAGCCTGATTACATTCTGGAGACAGTCACCTTCATAACAGGTTTCCCAAACTCTGAAGGCTAGGCCAAGAAAGGCTTCATTACCATTTGATACAGGAGAGGACAGCATTTTCATTCAAACATATCCCCTCCAATTCTAATCAAGCTCGTCAAACCCATGTGGGCAAAACCCCAGACAGTAAAAATGGTAAGAAATGATTTTTCAAAGATAAAGATAATAAAAGGTTTACCTGAAAGCAACTAATCCTACATAGTGGAACAAAGCCCAGGAGTAAGGAAGAGACTCCCTAGGGCAGAATTACTTGATCCAGACCCACATTATTTCCAGGAGTTTCACAATTACTGCCTGCTTTCTTTAAAAAGTTTCATGGTCCTTGTTCCTTTGCATACAAATTAAAATTTAAACATTATCAAAAAGATGTAAAATGATACATTTTGTGCAAGGCAGGAAAGCTTATAAACTGGAATAAACTTTTCCTTTGTCAACAGCTTACAAATACAGAAACGTCCTTATTGTCTTCCATCTTAAAAAGAATTTCTAGGAAAAGGCCTATTTAAAAATGCAAATTGTGCATTAAACTGTTGTGTATTATAACTTCTACAGACAATGATGAAGGTATACTTAAAATACGCACTAAGGCTGAAATGCAGTGGCTCACACCTGTAATCCCAGCACTTTGCGAAACAGAGGTGGGCTGATCACCTGAGATCAGGAGTTCAAGACCAGCCTGGCCAACATGGCGAAATCCCATCACTACTTAAAATACAAAAATTAGCCAGACGTGGTGGCGCAAACCTGTAGTCCCAGCTACTCGAGAGACTGAGACACAAGAATCGGTTGAACCCAGGAGGTGGAGGCTGCAGTGAGTCAAGATCGTGCCACTGCACTCTAGCCTGGGCCACAGAGCAACACTCTGTCTCAAAAAAGAAAAAAAAAATGCACTCAAAACACTGAAAAGAATCTGATATTACTGATGGGAATTTATCTGGAGTAGTATCTATAAAATATCTGGTAAGTTCAATTACCACTCTATTTTGCAATGAAAACAAAACAATCTCAAAACACAATTCTATACTTTTTTACAAGTTAATTTTGTAAAACAATCTGAGATGAGTGCTTGAGACTTTTTTTTTTTTTTTTAAGACAGTCTTGCTCTGCGGCCTAGGCTGGGGAATGAAAGAAATGGGGGGGTGGATTTTGGTCAAAGGATACAAGTTTTAAGATGAATAAATTGTGGAGATCAAATGTGCTGCACGGTTAAGAACAGTTAATAATACTATATTACATATTTTACATTTGCTAAGGCAGTAGATCTTAATTGTTCTCATCACACAGACATAAAAAACAGAACTATTGGCCAGGCGCGGCGGCTCACACCTGTAATCCCAGCACTTTGAGAGGCCAAGGCGGGCGGATCACGACGTCAGGAGTTCAAGACCAGCCTGACCAACATGGCGAAACCCCATCTCTACTAAAAATACAAAAACTAGCCAGGCATGGTGGCACACGCCTGTAATCCCAGCTACTCGGGAGGCTGAGGCAGAAGAATCCGCCTCGAACCCAGGAGGCGGAGGTTGCAGTGAGCTGAAATCGTGCCACTGCACTTCAGCCTGGGCGACAGAGCGAGTTTCCATCTCAGAAAAAAAAAAAGATGAGGTGATTATGTGTTAGCTTGATGGTAGTAATCATGTCAGAATGTATACATATATCAAAACATGTTGTCCATCTTAAACATATATAATTTTTCTTTTCTTTTTTTTTTCTTTTTGAGACAGAGTCTCACTCTGTTGCCCAGGCTGGAGTGCAGTGGCACAATCTCGGCTCACTGCAACCTCTGCCTCCCAGGTTCAAGTGATTCTCATGCCTTAGCCTCCCGAGTAGCTGGAATTATAGGCGTGTATCACCACACCTGGCAAATTTTTGTATTTTTAGTAGAGACAGGGGTTTGCATGTTGGCCAGGCTGGTCTCCAACTCTTAACCTCAGGACCTCAAGTGATCCGCCTGCCTTGCCTCTCCCGAAGTGCTAGGATTGCAGGTGTGAAGGTGTGAACCACCTTGCCCCGGCCGAGTGTTTGACACTTTTGGTGAAACTATAGTTTCCCTTAAATTACAGTAAGTATATATCCAAACAACAGATGTAAAATACAATAATTTTTAAATATGTACATATGTGGAACCATAAACAATTAAGAATGTACATATGTATAACCATAAACAATTTTTTTTTTTTGAGAAAGTTTCGCTTTTGTTGCCCAGACTGGAGTGCAATGGCGCAATCTCAGCTCACTGCAACCTCGGCCTTACAGGTTCAAGTGATTTTCCAGCCTCAGCTTCCCAAGTAGCTGGGATTACAGGCATCCGCCACCACGCCCCGCTAATTTTTTGTATTTTAAGTAGAAATGGGATTTCACCATGTTGGCCAGGCTGGTCTCAAGCTCCTGACCTCAGGTGATCCACCTGCCTCGGCCTCCCAAAGTGCTGGGATCACAGGCGTGAGCCACTGAGCCCGGCCATATTTTTTCTTTACGGAACACTATGCATTAACTACTTTTGACTAGCAACTCACGCAGTCTGTAGTTACGTACAAGACTGCCAATCTGGAAGACAGGAATTTTGAAGGTCTATAAGCACACGGTTAGTAAGATAAATCTATGAAATACCCTAACACTGAGATATACATCTATCTGTAACAAAGGGCCATAAACTGTAATAGTTCTTTCCAATGGGAATCACTTAGGAATGTTATTAATACTTATTAAACAGTAATGAAAAATTCTTCTTTTCGAAATCAGCAGCTATTAACTACTGAATATCAAAACTAGTCACTTACTTCATGTAAGGTTTTCAGAAAAACCTGCAAAAGTTATAGACAGAATGGGTCCAAATTAGCTCATAATCATAACGAAGCTAAAAAAAAAAAATTCAGTTCCAGTACTATGTGGTAACGTATCACACAACGTTATTATACTGGTCAGCTAAAGGAATAACGAAATTCTCTCCCACCTCTTCTCCCCAACAATATTAGCTCCAAAAGGCAGGGATCTTGGTCTTTCTAGCTATACTGACAGACCCCCAGAACAGCGCCTGGCACGTAATATTCAGTATTTGTTGAACAAATTAAATGATGGCAAAACAGGTAAGAGCAGGGAAACCTGAAGAGGTCAAAGAGTTTGATTACATATACGTGAACGTACAACTGGTCAATCAGAAGGCCATTAACTTGAGTGAGTTGATGTCAAATTTGAATTACTCCACATTTTAGCAAAAAATCTTATTTAGAACGTGAGACTTCAAGAATTGAGTAGTGTAAGGCTGCACACACTGCTAGAAAACCTGTTGTATATATAGGCCCGGCGCGGTGGCTCACTCCTGTAAATCCCAGCACTTTGGGAGGCCGAAGTGGGTGGATCACCTGAGGTCGGGAGTTCGAGACCAGCCTGACCAACATGGAGAAACCTCGTCTCTACTAAAAATACGAAATTAGCCGGGTGTGGTGGCGCATGCCTGTAATCCCAGCTACTGAGGAGGCTTTTAACCCAGGAGGCCGAGGTTGCGGTGAGCTGAGATCACGCCATTGCACTCCAGCCTGGGCAACAGGAGCGAAACTCTGTCTCAGAAAAAAGAAAATCTGTTGTATAAAACTATTAACTTTATAAAATTCTAAGTAATTCTAAACTCTAAAGTGGTCAGAATTTAGTAGGAAAATTAATATTACTCACAAATGCATAACCCAGCTCTTTGCCCAATTATAAGGGAAAACATACTAGTAAGCTTCGTTAGTACTCGCTTGTCAACATTTCTCACGTTTACTTAGAAAAAAGTTTGAAACATTCAAAAAATCTTTCATTATTATCAAAACACTTAATTCTCCTAAATACATCGTACCTATTTACACAAAGCAGAGGTTTCCGCACACTGACTTTAGTATTTATGTTCTTACAATTTCAGAATTCTGCATGAGGGGTATCCTTTTAAATTTTAGGAATTCAGAGAGGTCCTCATGTTCTCTGACACTAAATTACTTGACTCAACTGGGGCAATCATATCAAGATAAGTCTTTCCTCACTGCAACTGCACCTCAGGAAAAGCATGCTTTAAAAAGTGACAACAAATCCCCCTCTTTCGCCGGCACATGATATGAAGTATCCATGAATCTAAGAAGGGAAGACCAAGATCTTTCTTTACTTTTACTTTTTAAAATCTTCTGTCCGATTGCTAGTTTGTCTGTCTTGACGTATGCCTTTTATTGTAGCGACATAGGCAAGTAAGTGCAGTTCGTTAACAGTACATTTTAATTGCTTGCCATGGGGTAGCTGAACCAGATTTGACACCCAAAGTTATATCCTATATACTAAACATCGCAAGGGTACGACTCAACGTAATGCCAAAAAAGAAAAAGTTTCTGAGCAGAACACGTTTGCTGTCACTGAAAGCGATGAAAGAAAGCAACTCCTCAAGGCGACTACACTCATTCTTTGGGCTCCCAAGGCTGAGAAATGGAGAACCAATTGTCCGGTTTGCTCTCTGTTGCTCCCCCTCCCCCGGCCTTCCTCCGAGTGGCGAGGCAATCCTGCACAAGAGTTTGTAAAGTGCTTAGGAAGCTTGTAGGATGAAAGACGCTATGAATACACCCAATGTTACTAGTTTATGACCACGGAGCATTCCGTGGAACCACTGTCACTGCGTCGGGGGCAGGTTGATGGCATAGCCCTTCCTGGGGAGGGGGGCAGAGAGAGAGAGAGGGCAGCCCCTTCATCACCCTAAAAGCTACGCTGGGTAATTTTTCAAAGTGTAACGAAACCCCACGTGAAAAGTTCCACACACGCCCCACACAGGGAGGACTCCGCGGCTGCTAGCAGCGCCGGAGACTGGGCCTACAACCCCGGCAACGTGGGGAGGCGTGGGGCGGCCGAGGGGCCCCGGCCGCAGCCGACGCCCGCGGAGCGGCTTTAGGAGCAGCTCCCGGACAGGGGCGCGGCGCCAGGCCCGGGCTCCCGGCGCGGGGAACGGCCCGGGAGGGCGGCCGCGCCGGTGCCCCGCGCCGCCCGGTTGCCGGGAAGGCTCGCGCCCCGCGGCCGGCGGGCGTGGGGGAGGGGAGGCCGGGCCTGCGGCCTGTTGGGGGACTTCAGCCCGGGCCTCGCGCGCGGCTCTCGGCCCGGCCCCCAGCCCCGGGGTCCCGGACGCCGAGGAGAGACTCACCGGAAAGGCCCGGATCCGCATCTTGGTGTCCTTCCGGCTGCCCGTGCCTTTGCTCAGATTCGACATGGTGCTCGTCCCCTCCCCGGCGGCGGCTTCAGGTCGCGCTCCGCGACGCCGGTGTCACATTTAAGGCGGGCAGGCAGGCTAGGGGCGACGCTGGGGGCGGCGGCGGCGCGGCTCCCGGGCAGAGCTGGGGAGCTGGCCGGCCCCTGGGCAGCCGCGACGGCGGCGGGGGCGGCGGCGGCGGCGGCTCGGGCTCCGGCTACTCCGACGCGGCTGGGGGGCTGCGCTGGCGCGGCGGCTCCGCGAGGTCCCCCTCACGCCCGGCTCGGCTCCCTTTATCGCGCTCCTCCGCGATGGCGGCGGCGGCGGCGACGGACAAACATCTCACTGCGCAGGCCGAACGTCGTCCTCCTCCTCCTCCTTCTCCTCCTCCGCCTGAGCGAGACGAGATCCGGCCCAGAGGGTGGAGGGGGGAGGAGGGAGGGAGGAGAGCCGGAGAGTGAGAGATGCCGGGGGAGGGAGGTGGGAGGACGGGAGGGGGGAGCCCGGCGGCCGCGGCGGGAGGGGGGGGGGGGGGGGGACGCTCAGATCTCGCGAGAAGAGGGCGAGCGCGCTGCCCTCTGGTGGGCGGGGCGAAGCCCGGGAGAGGGAGGGCGCCACCGGAGGGGAGGAGGGGAACAGGGAATTGAAGGAAGTGGGAGGGGCCGGCGGGGCGGGGAAGCGGAAAGGGGGCGTGGCTGAGGGCGGGAGGATTAAGCTGCCTTTTTGAAACAGGAGCGCCAGGTCCCGGGTTCTGGGTGGAGGTGGTTGCTGATTGGTGGAGCTCGGAGCGGCGGTTGGGAGGGTCCTGGTCACATGGGGGGGCAGTGGGAGTGGGAAGTTCGGAGAGCGGGAGCGGGATTGTAGTGGGCTGGGCCCCGCTGGGCTGGGACAGCAGGAGGATATAGTCTTGAGGAGGAGCGTGGTGTGCTAGATGTATAACTACGTCCCAAACTGGTTCCTGTGTTTTTCTAGGGCACGTGGACTAGGGATGGGTACTTGAGTAGAAGCCAGCAACTTGAAGAGTTTGTGCAGGAGTTACCTGCGGTGTCGGAAATTAGTGTCCTGTATGCTCACCAAGGTATTCGGACTGAGTGTGCACACCACAGCTCTCAGGACTGGAAGGTGGAAATTTAATCTACAAAGTTTCCTTAAACTGCATAAGCTTCGGGACCTCTTGATTCACTGATGTTTTTCTGGTGGACCCAGGGCTTATTCATGTTAAAACCTGGTTTTCATTACCATCAGAATAAACTGACAGCTCCATTAATGAAATGCAGCATTTGGTAAATAATGTTAAGTGGAATGATAGAAACCTATCTTTAACCTACCAGATAAATCATTTCTGCCATTACCAAGAGTATTGTAGATTTTTAAAGCCAAAATTACCGTCTGATTCAGTTGCTGTATATTTGAAAAGGTTTTGGCTTTTGGTTTTGGGGGAGAGGCGTTTGGTCGCTTTGTAGTCAAAATGTCTAATTTGACTCATCGGTTTTGCTGTCCATTTATTATGAATTGTACTTCCTCATTTACCTACTTGCCCAATTGCTGTTATGTTTGGGTTTCTGACTTTGCAAGGGAATACATGAGTTCCTATTAAAGTTTGTGTTCTTCCTATTTTAAAGAAGCATCTGTTTGGGGGATGGATATCTACATTTAGAAGCTAGAATTTTAATACTTTTAAATAGCAAACTTAATATAAAGTGAAATACACTTATCTGTTGACTGTAAGGTTGAATTTGCCCTAAATTAACTTAATCCTGATGACTAAGCTTATGATTGTTGTGCTTAAAGCCCCTTCTTGCTTAAAACGCCCCATTGCAAATACCATATTTTCTTGTTTTTTTTTTTTTGTGGGAGTTTTTTGGTATTGGCTAATTAAACAGGAGTTTAAGAAACAAGAATGTTGCTTAAGGCAATATCTGTAAATACTGAAGCTAAAAATAGGTTATCAAGAACTGATAAACAAAGATTGGGAGAGGCTCTGACTTCAATATAAGATGTCAGCCTTGAATAGGAGTTTATAATCTCTATGCTAATTGAACCACCATTTCCATAACATTATAATATAATAACAAACAATGTTTTTCTCCTGGTTGTACTCTCATATGGCCCAGTTTCTTTGTAATGTAAGAATATATGTTCAGAATAGGGATCTCTGAGGAACCAAAAAAAGAAATAAAAAAAAATTTTTTTAAAAGAATATATGTTCTTGGAGCCATTGTTTGAATCTCAATACTGCCACTTTACTAGCTGTGTTTTGCGTCTTTTGGGGCATGGAGTTGACAATCCCCAGAATTCCTCATCTGTAAAACGGAGACAATAACAATACTTCCTCCTTGGGCTACTGTGAAATTTAAATAGATGAATAGTTTTAAAGAGCCCTGAGAGCTGGGCATGGAGCAGCAACTTACCACCTGTTGGCTGTTATTAACATGGGCATTAAAGCCAAGGTTATACTACTTCCTTTATTCAATAGGTAGGTTTCTAAACAACAACAACAAAAAACACTTGTATGCTTTTATAAAATGAGTCATATTTTGAAACTAAGCCAGTCCCCGACATTCGGATCTCTCAGACTAATAAAATATTTTCTGATAAGCTAGGGAGTCAATATAGGTTTGGCAACTTTATATTGGCAAGGGTATTAAAAAGGAACAACTAGCATAGATTATTCCCATAATTTATTAAAAAGTATTTTAACCTCAGAAATGAGGGAAGATCCATTTTTGAATAAAGGACAGTTCCTTGAATTGAGCAGCGTCGTAATGAACAATACGTCACACTAATTTTTCTTATTTCACTGTGAACCTAAGGAGACATCATGGGCCAGCATTTAGAAACCCACTACATTAAGGTATGTTTCTACTTAATTATAAAGCATATAGTAAGTATAGTAACTCTAATGTATTTGTTTTGTGAACCCAGATTTCCATATATTGGTGTTGCTTAACCAAAATTTAGCTGCATCTAAAAGAATCACTGTGAACTGTGTCTTACCTTAAGCTTTTAACCACCAAGGATCAGAAAAATGCTTCAAAATGATTTTGTCATTAAGAAGTCTGCTCATTTATTTGTTCAGTTATTCATTTATTCAATAATTATTATTGAATGGCTACTGTATGTCAGGAACTAGGGTGAATGAGACAGATGGGACCTGCCATCACATCCTTTTTCACATCTCACAGTTTGTAAACCACAGACCCATATTGGATTTGGCCCCAACTTTGTATATACTTCAGTCCAGAAATCAGATATTTTCCTTCCTGTGGAAGCAACATCCTCAGAATGTCTATGAAATACTTTCCGAAGCAGCAGTAGACTATTTTTCTGTGCCCAGTCATATTCCCTGACTTGCAAATAGCAAATAAATGTTCAGGATGTTGCTTTTCTGCAAACTGCCACCTGATCTAGCAGAGAAAGCAGCACTGGAATAGGAACTCACTAGATCTTGCATGCCTGGCGATTGGTATTCCTACTCATGCTGACAGTGTCCTGACACAGGAAAACAGTGGCCTCGTTTCCATTTATTCTTTCCATTTATGCATATGGAGCACGTGCATTCAGAGAGATCAGGCAGTTGGGTGGGCCAGCCCCTTTTCTGCATCCCAATCTGTGAAAGAGCAATATAAGGTGTGAGGAGCTGGTAAAAGGAAGTAATAGCCTCTTCTTGACCATCAGTTTCTAGGTACTTGGGATGCCAAGTCACTTTAATCAGTGTTTCAGATCTGCTGATTTTATTGTACAGATATTGGTTGTTAAAACAGCTCAAAGCCTACAATTTCAATTTGAAAGTCCTGTTCAATGGTTTTGAGTAGACCAAGACTATGTTAAGAGAGAGAAAATGTTTTTAAGTTGGAAGGCAAAGATGTATAGATATTATCAGCTCTTGGAATGGAAGAGCTAGATCTTCTACTCTCTTGTCTCTACCAGGCAACTAATAAGTATTATAGGCTATTAGATGTGGAGTTGTATATATTTAGGGTAGTAGCATGTATATGTGCATTATAAGATGACATATTGTCGGCAAATACCCCATTGAGAACATAACCACAGATGCTTAAATATGTGAAAACTGTAGGCCTTCTCCATGCAACTTTTCTACTGTGTCCTTAAAATTTTTCTTATATCATTGAGACAAGAAGCATATGAGACACATAAGCATAGGAGACAAGTTATATCTTAAACTAAAAAATGTTAAATGTCTGATTATATCATAAAAATCCATCTCAGTATTTCATCATATGGTCATACAAAAGAAAATCATCTCCCTGGCAGCTCTGGAAATATTCTGGTTGGCTTGGACAGTCTGTTTATTCCACATGTACCCAATAAATTAACAGTTTGTAAATAAAAATATCTATACAACCAACTAACCCAATTTAACATAATATAGATTCTCAATTTAAAAATATAGGCATGGCTTCTATGTAATCTTATTTCAAAGAAAAAGAATTTCTTCTTATTAATACCATTGTAACAGTAAATGTATCAGGAAACCTCTAGGGGACAGTTATGAGTATGTATTGCTTTCATTCATGACAAGTAAAGTATATGTTGAAGTTTGTAACTCATCAGCTCTGTCTTTGTGAAGTAAGTTAATTTTGGAGTTGAGATAAAGCATTGTGCCAAAAGAGCTATAAAAATAATGGTCTAAATTTTATGTTAGGTTTAGTAATTGTATGAATTATAAATACTACAGTGGACAAATGTAATAAAATGGCATTATCTTTTTTTTGTTTTTTGAAACGGAGTCTCACTCTTTTGCCCAGGCTGGAGTGCAGTGGCAGGACCTCAGCTCACTGCAACCTCTGCCTGCTGGGTTCAAGCAATTCTCCTGCCTCAGCCTCCCGAGTAGCTGGGATTACAGGCACCCACCACCATGTCTGGCTCCTTTTTTGTATTTTTTAGTAGATATG
The DNA here is from genome assembly GCF_028885625.2 of Pongo pygmaeus. Classification (NCBI taxonomy): domain Eukaryota; kingdom Metazoa; phylum Chordata; class Mammalia; order Primates; family Hominidae; genus Pongo; species Pongo pygmaeus. Next base: position 125,125,909 of record NC_072384.2, read on the forward strand.
GGGTTTCACCATGCTGGCCAGGCTGGTCTCGAACTCCTGACCTCGTGATCCGCCCACCTCGGCCTCCCAAAATGCTGGGATTACAGATGTGAGTCACCGTGCCCGGCAATGGCATTATCTTTAAACTTCTTTAATAAGCTCTTTGTCTTCAGTTCGTAATAAAACTATATTCTTAACTCTTATATCTAGAACTGGTAGAAATCAGAATCTGAGAAGGAGCCCTCGTAAAGAAAAGAACCTTTAAGAGACTAAAAGATGTAAAAATTCTTGGGGCCAGGCCAGGCGTGGTAGCTCATGCCTGTAGACCCAGCACTTTGGGAGGCCAAGGTGGGAGGATCACCTGAGGTCAGGAGTTCAAGACCAGCCTGGCCAATGTGGTGAAACCCTGTCTCTACTAAAAATACAAAAAAAATTAGCCAGGTGTGGTGGCAGGCACCTGTAATCCCAGCTACTCTGGAGGCTGAGGCAGGAGAATTACTTGAAACTCGAGAGGCGGAGGTTGCAGTGAGCCAAGATCGTGCCACTGCACTCCAGCCTGGACGCCAAGAGCAAAACTCCGTCTCAAAAAAAAAAAACAAAAAAAAACCAAAAAACAAATCGTTGGGGCCTACTTCTAGCCTGAAATTGACAACATGAATTCCTAGAGTAAGTTGATTTTTAAGTTATTGGTCTCTGAGTCCTCTACTTTTTGCATGGCTGGATATTGGGCAAAAAAAAAAAAAACCCTTTAATGGGCAATTCTGAAATAGTGTGACAAGTGGACACCTTGTCAGGATAAAACCAGCAACTTTACATCAAACCTAGTTAAGAACCTTTTAAAGAATTTTCATTTATGAGAAATTGGTTAAAAATGGTATGGAACTTCTCTGTTACTGAAATCCTCATTGAGAAGTGGCTATCTCTACATGAACCTTTGGGGGTTTTTTTGAGGAAAAAAACTACTTTAGATGTTTGTTGTAAAGGCAGTTTCATATTCTTCTGTTAATTAGTATAGTGATGTTTGTCCTTTCTTGGGGAGGGGAGGAGGTATTTCCTATTAGTACCCTGGTCTCTTGTTTTTTAACAGAATCACCCACTGGGTGTGGTCTTGGTGGATAGTGGCTTCCACTTCCTACCATGGTAGTCGGAGGGGTCTGATCTTCCCTGTCCTCTGCCCAGTTCAGCCTGGGAGTGGAGGTATAGGGAGACACAGGCAATCAGACCCTCTCCTAGAAGCTCTAACTCTTGAGTGGGAGACACAGGCAATCAGACCCTCTCCTAGAAGCTCTGACTGTTGAGTAGGTGACTGGAGGACACAGGATGGTTGGTGGGCACTCAAGCAGTGGCAGTGGGTGGCCTGGGCTCTTCCCGCAGAATGACTTTAGTTGTAGTTCCTGCTCCTCGACTTCCCAGCTGTCCTCTGGTTCCTGCTTGTTGTCCAACCCTGGTCCTCCTACCTCCCCTAGTTTTCTGTGACTCCAAACATGCCTTCCCCAGATTCCATTTTTGCTTAAAATAGTCAAAGTTTGTTTCCCCCATGTGTCACTCAGCGTCCTGGCAGGAAACAGATGGCTCACTCCAACAGGGAAACTAAGAAGAGTTTTACTACAGGACTTTCACAGAGTATGGGTAGAGATAGAGGGTGATCAAGGGGTGATGAAGCAGCTTAGGACTAGCAACAGCAGGGGGCCTTGCACTGCTTCCAGGCTTGAAGGACAAAAGGGAAGAAGTGGCCACCAGAGATTTTTGCTGTTACTGTGGGAGAGAGCTGCCTGACAAACTGAGGCATTGGGGGGGGAACCAAAGCTACTGATGCTTTCTGGCACAGTGAGAAGGCTGCCAACAGACAAAATACCCACCTCACTTTCCTCCTTCCATGGGATTTCTGACTGGTGCCTCCCATTGTATGAACCTAACTGGAAGCCAGAGCTCAAGGGAGCCATTGATGGGAGCCATTGATGGAGTCCATAAAAGTCACAAGGGTACAACTGTCCAGGGTGGAGAAAGGTGGACATTAGATCTGGAGAGGCTAACAAGGGATGTTCGTGTAGAGAGCTTGTAAACAAGCCCTTAGAGTAGTAACAGTAAAAAACATATATTAATATAAATTATGGTAAAGCCCCTCATAGAGTTATAGAGTCTGTGCACTGTAGGGAGGTGTCTAGCTGAGGAGGCAAGTGGAGACTAGTATCCAAGGCCTGTACCCTGCAAGGGCCATTATCACCTGGAGGACGGAGCACCTGTTTGCTTGGTCAGAGATGCCACCTCCACTCTAAGCTTTGGAGCTGTGGAGCTGCATTTGTTCTGGAGGTGGGCAGGGCCTTTTGTTTTTTTCTGATTTGCACAAAGCCACCATGTAGATTAGCAGTGGCTCTGTGCATTGCCATGTTAACTCAGATATTAAAGTGTAAAACAATAGAGCATCATAGTTAAAAGTGCCGGTTCTGGAGTCAGACTATCTGGGTTCTAATCCACATTCTGCAGTGTATTAAGTGAACCCCAATTATTCTCATTAGTAAAATTAGGCTAATAATAGTACCAACCTCATAAGACTAGTTAGAGAATTAAATGAAATAATGTAGCTAAAGTATTTAGCACAACACCCCACACATACTTTGAACTCAATATTAGAAGTTCTTTTATGATTAATTTCTAATCTCATCTTTGTTTTTCCAGTCTAGGTTTGGTAAATGACACAAGTGTGTTTACTAGTTTCTGCCTTTTTTTTTTTTTTTTTTTTTGGACACAGTCTTGCTCTGTCTCCCAGGCTGGAGTGCAGCGGTGCGATCTCAGCTCACTCTAACCTCCACCTTCTGGATCCAAGCAATTCTCATGCCTCAGTCTCCTGAATAGTTGGGATTACAGGTGCGGGCCACCACGCACAGCAAATTTTTCATATTTTTAATAAAGATGGTTTTTTTGTTTGTTTTTTGTTCGTTTGTTTGTTTTTGAGATGGAGTCTCGCTCTGTCGCCCAGGCTGGAGTGCAGTGGCGTGATCTCAGCTCACTGCAAGCTCCACCTCCCAGGTTCACACCATTCTCCTGCCTCGGCCTCCCAAGTAGCTTGGACTACAGGCACCCACCACCACGCCCAGCTAATTTTTTGTATTTTTAGTAGAGACGGGGTTTCACCGTGTTAGCCAGGATGGTCTAGATCTCCTGACCTCATGATCCGCCCGCCTTGGCCTCCCAAAGTGCTGGGATTACAGGCGTGAGCCACCGCCCCTGGCCAAAGAGGGGGTTTTGCCATGTTGCCTAGGTTGGTCTCAAACTCCTGAGGTCAGGCAATATACCCGCCTGCTTGGCCTCCCAAAGTGCTAAGATAATAGGCGTCAGCCACTGTGCCTGGCCTGGTTTCTGCATTTATGCAACTACTACCACATCCTGTGTCTCTGTCTCTTCCCTGATGCCCACTTCCATTATTTCTTACACAGTGACCTCTCTTTCATTTATATCTTGTACCTATACTTTCATCGTATCTCAAGCATGTCACTTTCCAATCAGCATTCATCTTCCCTGCAATGTTCGTTTCACTAGACCTTTCCACTAGCTGTCTCTTATCTATGAAGGAAGTTCCCAGGTTATCTGTCCTTCCAGAGATAGTCAAGAGCAGCAAGGTTCCCAGAAACAATGGAAAAGAAGAAACAGCGATGGGAACTCAGCTTTGAATTTTAAGCTAGTTCAAAATCTTCAACAGGCTTTAAATTATTGACACCCTCTCAGTATTTAGATTAAGATTTGGTTCACTACACATCTAGGATGAAAACTTTAAATCTATTATAATGACTTTAAGATGTAACAATGGGCTAAAAATAAACGCACAAAGTAATGTATACTGTCACTTCTCATGAGCTTTCTTATACTATGTCCTTTCTAAAACGTAAACATCATAAACTTTGAATTTGTTAACTACATACATGTGGTCCAATTCATCATCATTTGTTCGCCTGCATTCCTTTCCCCACTGAGATGACAGGTTTATCATGTCCAAGAGGGCAACAATGCTGGACCTTACCTCACTCATTACAAAAACAGAAAAGTTAAGGGTCTCATGTTAGTCATAACTACATGGCAAATTAAATAAGCCTTAATAATTTGATCAAAACTATGATACTATATTTTCCGAAGTCCTTTTTTTTTTATTTGAAATGAAGTCTCACTGTGTCTCCCAGGCTGGATGCAGTGGTGCAATCACAGCTCACTGCAGCCTTGAACTCCTGGGCTCAAGCAATCCTTCCACCTCAGCCTCCAGAATAGCTGGGACCACAGGTACGTGCCACCACGCCTGGCTTTTTTTCTTTTTTGTATAAATGAGGTCTTGCTTGTTGCCCAGGCTGGTCTCGAACTCCTAGGCTCAAACTACCCTCCCACCTAGGCCTCCCAAAGTGCTAGGATTACAGACTGAAGTACTTTTTATGTCTATTGATAAGAAGGCAGTTCTTCCCATAATTATGTCTAGGCTTCTAGAGGTAATTGGAATGGTCCCTGTGGCTGTAGTTTGATCAACTCATTCATCATTGGTTTTTGATGCATTTTCATGGCTACTTCCAATGTTACACTAACCAGTGCTACATGCTAATGAGTGACTGTAGGCGGGATAGGGAAGGATTACAAATTAGTTGAATACAAGCAATATTGCTTTTTATTTTTTATTTATTCTTTATTTTTTGAGACAGTCTCACTCTATTGCCCAGGCTGGAGTGCAGTGGCGTGATCTCGACTCACTGCAACCTCTGCGTCTGTGGTTCAAGTGATTCTCCTGCCTCAACCTCCCAAGTAAGCTGGGATTACAGGTGCCCGCCACCGTGCCTGGCTAATTTTTGAATTTTTAGTAGAGACAAGGTTTCACCAGGCTAGTCTCGAACTCCCGACCTCAGGTGATCCGCCCGCCTCGACCTCCCAAAGTGCCGGGATTACAGGCATGAAATATTGCTTTTTAAAACAAGTCAGCAGACTCTCCTCCATATCAACAACTAATACCTTTGAACCCACAGAATATTAGTAATTATAATTATTTACTCAAAGCAGTAGAGTGGATGAGTAATTGGAGGAATATATGACGTTAGATGACTGCTAACAATTAAGTTTGCCCATGAAAATTATAGTGCATCTGCTATGGTTTGGATATGGTTTTTTCGTTTCCATCAAAACTCATGTTGAAATTTGATCCCTAATGTGGCAGTGTTGGAGGTGGGGCCTCGTAGGAATCATGAGGGCGGATCCCCATGAATGACTTGGTGCCATTCTTGCTGTAGTGAGATCTCACTCTCACAAGACTGGACTGCTCCAGGAATAGATTCCCCTGGCTAAGTGCGGTGGTTCATGCCTGTAATCCCAGCAATTTGGGAGACCAAGGCAGGAGGATCTCTTGAGCTCAGGAGTTTGAGACCAGCCTGGGCAAGATGGCAAATACCCGCCATTGCTAAAAATACACACACACACACACACACACACACACACACACACACACACACACACACACACACACACACACACACTTACCTGGGTATGGTGACATGTGCTTGTAGTCTCAGCTACTTGAGAGTCTGAGGTGGGAGAATCGCCTGAGTCTGAGAAGTCAAGGCTGCAGTGAGCCGTGATCGTGCCACTGCACTCCAGCTTGGGTGACAGAGTGAGACGCTGTCTCAAAAAAAAAAAAAAAAAATTCCTCTGAAAGGAGGTTGTTATAAAGTGAGGTTCGTCCTCCTCTTTGATCTCTTTGCACACATGTTCACTTCCCCTTTGACCCTTATCATGTTTTGACCTAGCTCATGGCCAAGCAGATGCTAGCACCATGCTTCTTGTACTTTCCACCCTGCAGAACTGTGAGCTAAACAAAACTTGTTTCTTTATAAATTGCCCACTCTCAGGTATTTTGTTATAGCAACAAAACAGACAGCATCTGAATCAGCTAAATTGCTTTCCACTGCAAGTAACAGAAAACCTAACTCCAATTGGCGTAATCAAATATATTATGTCATATAGCACGAAGTCCAGAGGCAGGATGGATTCCAGGCCTGCTACATCGCAGGGCTCCAGCCCAACGTTGTGACAGTTTTCTTGGCCCTGGCCTCCTACTTGACTGGTGGCAAGGTGGCTACAGTCATTATAGGTATCACAGATACAACAAAGTCCAGACCAGAGGAAGAAGAGAGACTGTCTCCTTCTTATGGGTCTGTACTATGAGGTAGGAAACTGTTCCCAGAGGTAGGAGACTCTCTCTCGTGGCTCATTAGCCAAGACTAGGTTACACTCCTGTTTTAATCCATTCAGTGCCAAGGGGGATGGGCATAGTTAATACTAGTCGTAGAGGTGGAATAGATCTTGGGAGTCAACCACTACCACTTATTAGTACAGAGCCTGTTTGTTTATCTCTTTCTGAAGAGATTTACATGGAGATTAATGAGTATGAAGGGAAATGTCAAGGAAGTGTGTGTGTGTGTGTGTGTGTGTATAATAGTGTATGGCTAATGAAGGTGCATGATCTGAGGCCTCAAACTGCACTGAAGAATAGTTCTCATCCACAACAGTTCTCAGATGATGAGAGCAAAGAAAAGTACATCACAGGCAGGGCCCTACGGAAAGGTGAGGCTTGTTGCAAAAGTTACCATGGGCGTGCACATTTTCACAGATGCCTGCACTCTCCTGTCAGGGGTTCTGGGCTGCTCTTCAGAAGCTCTTGGAGAAGACTTATTCACTGTTACCTGCTTTTATGTGATCTATAAACTAGCCACAGGCAAATGAGAACAAGGTGGTTGCCCACACAGTGCAACTTGGGGAGGAAGAGGCCCTTTACCCTCCAAAACTCTCTCCTCCAAAAATAAAGCAAACCAAATGCACAAAATCACAGAAACCAAATTAGCTTCATGCTCAGGTAGACTCAACAGATAACTATGGGACCAGCCTGGGCTACATGGTGAAGCCTCATCTCTACCCAAAAAAAAAAATTGTTATTTTTTTTTTAGATGGAGTCTCGCTCTGTTGCCCAGGCTGTAGTGCAGTGCTGCCATCTTGGCTCACTACAACCTCCACCTCCCAGATTCAAGCCATTCTCTCACCTCAGCCTCCCAAGTAGAGTCAGGGTATTTTTAGTAGAGACGGGGTTTCACCATGTTGGCCAGGCTGGTCTCGAACTCCTGACCTCGGGTGATCCTCCGGCCTCGGCCACCCAAAGTGCTTGGATTACAGGTGTAAGCCACTGCACCCAGCCTACAAAAAAAATTTTTTTTCAAGTTAGCCAAATGTGGTGGCATGTGCTTATAGTCCCAGCTACTCAGGAAGCTGAGGTGGGAGGATCACCTGAGCCCAGGAGGTCGAGGTTGCAGTGAGCTATGATAGCACCACTGCACATCAGCCTGGACGATAGAGTGAGACCCTATCTCAAGAAAAGAAAAAGAAACCACTTTATCATTTTGCCAAAATTTCTAGTAAGACAGACACATCTATATAAAACACATGAGAAAATAATGTGACAAAGAGTATGTGTCCTACTTGAGCGAATATATGGGGAAGAAACCATAAATATAAGAATCTCAGGAGAGGGGACCGTGTGGCCCTCTGGGAGCTCCTCTTCTTGTAATCTGGCTCCTGAGAAGGACACTGGGATTCGGTTCTTCATTTCCTGCTTGTTGGTAAGAAACTGGCACCTTACATTACAAATTAATCAAGACATTGCCAAAGAATAAAGTATGATCTTCGGTTCATTTTGGACCCTCCTAAGAAGAGTGAGGGGGTACGTGAGAATTTGGTATTGGGATGTTCAGTGCAGAAATGTTTATACTTGACTAATGCAAAAATGTTTTATCAGTCATTGTGGAACCCCTCAAGTGCTTGACCCTGTCTTTACTATTTGGTAGCAAAAGTGCATGTGTCTCCCTAAGATGTGAACAGCTGGCATAACAAGGAAACTTCCCTTTGGGAATAGAAGTTAGTATTTTACGTCAGATCTATTCATTATTTATTTATTGCTTCTTTTGGGGGGAACATTTACTAACCTCCTTTTTTTTTTTTTTTTTTGAGACGGAATTGTGCTCTGTCACCCAGGCTGGAGTGCAGTGGCGCATTCTCGGATCACTGCAACCTCTGCCTCCCGGGTTCAAGTGATTCTCCTGCCTCAGCCTCCCAAGTAGCTGGGACTACAGGTGCGTGCCACCACACCTGGCTAATTTTTTGTGTTTTTAGTAGAGACAGGGTTTCACTGTGTTAGCCAAGATGGCCTCGATCTCCTGACCTCATGATCTGCCTGCCTAGGCCTCCCAAAGTGCTGGGATTACAGGCGTGAACCACCACGCCCGGCCTTTTTCTTTCTTTTTTTTTTTTCTTGAGATGGAGTCTCGCTGTGTCGCCCAGGATGGAGTGCAGTGGTACAATCTCAGCTCACTGCAATCTCTGCCTCCCACGTTGAACCCATTCTCCTGCCTCGGCCTCCCGAGTAGCTGGGATCACAGGTATGCACCACCACACCCAGCTAATTTTTGTATTTTTAGTAGAGATGGGGTTTCACCATGTTGGCCAGGCTGGTCTTGAACTCCTGACCTCAAGTGATCTGCCTGCCTTGGCCTCCCAAAGTGCTGGGATTACAGGCATGAGCAACCGTACCTGGCCTAACTTCCTAAAGTAAGGAAATATCTAAGGTACAATTTCTGGCATTTTCACAGGGGCATACTTTCGCAACGGAACGGAGGGATACCACTGATAAAACACCATCTGTGTGCCTGTGTCATGACTGCATTGCTTGTTTCATGCTCACACAGTCCTGTGTGACTATTATTATAATAGTAGTATGACAAAGAGCACTGGGGTCAACGCTGGACTCTGTACTAACTAGCCAAATGCCCTTGGGTGCTCCTTTTTAAAAACAGAAAGGAGGGGATAGTAACAGTACCTACCTCACGAGAGAGATGGTCGTGAGAATTAAATGAGCTAGGGAATGTTGAGTGTGCTTCACTCAGCACCTTGCAAATAATAAGCACTTAGTAAATATCTGCTTGTGTTTTGTTGTTTTCCTCATTTTACAGGTAAGAAAGTCATATCTTCAAGAGATTAAGTAACTTGTCATATCAGAGACAGGTTAAGTCACTTGCTTAAGGTCGCCACATAAGTAAGTCACGAGAGAGGAATTCAAACCCTTTTGTCTAATTTCAGGTTTGTCCAATTCTAGAGTCAGATGTTTCACAACTATGTCATCTTTCTGTTGAATAGTCTATTTCAAACACTTTATTCCAATTATGCAAGATAATGGGATGAAGCTCCTAAAAGTTGGAAATTTAAAATAAATTTTTTTGTTATCATCCTGAGTGTTCTGCACTTAGGAGGCATTATTAAGCGGATGTTGCTGCATGACGGAAAAATGGCGAATCTATGCTTAAGACCTTGATAAACTACCATGTTGCAGTTTTCAGTAATAGACTGAAAATGTAATAATACTCATACCGGCCGGGCGCGGTGGCTCATGCCTGCAATCCCAGCACTTTGGGAGGCCGAGGTGGGTGGATCACGAGGTCAAGAGATGGAGACCATCCTAGCCAACATGGTGAAACCCCATCTCTACTAAAAATACAAAACTAAGCTGGGTGTGGTGGGACGTGCCTGTAATCCCAGCTACTCGGGAGGCTGAGGCAGGAGAATCAGTTGAACCTGGGAGGCGGAGGTTGCAGTGAGCCGAGATCAGGCCACTGTACTCCAGCCTGGCAACAGAGCAAGACTCCGTCTCAAAAAAAAAAAAAAAACCCAAAAAACTCATACCTTAGCAAGGTGAAGAGGTTTGCCTGAGGTCATAAAGCTAGCAGGTGGCAGAACTCCTGGGGGAAGTGTGTGTGGCTGCGTTCCTGACCCATGTTCCTGACTGCCCTGCTGAATTGCCCCCTTGGCTTTGAAAAAGTTCCCAGTGTGTTCAGAGTGAATTTTGTACAGTATATAGAAAAACCTTAAGTAACCAGGACCTAAGAATCAGGCTTTGTTGTCTCTGCTCTGGTGAAATAAATGCCATCAAAATAAACACATAAAACCAAAACAACACAATATGCAAAACCAAACCAACAAATAAAGTAGCCAATAAAACAAACACACTTGTGCTTGGTTTGCGGTGGGTATGGGGTCCCACAGAGTCAGTCAATTTCCATGCCATCTGCAACTTCTCTATTTCTGTCTGTTACTATGATCTTTATTCATGACCACCATCTTCGAGAAAAGATTTCGTTTTGCTAAGTGTTCTCTCTATGTTAGAGAAAGGAGCTAAAGTTTCAACAAGTTGTGAAGCGAAAAAATTTTCTCAGTTCACCAGAAAATTTATATTTATCTAAATGTCCCAGCTATGGTTAAGAGAATTTTTTTTTAAGTAACCACAGTACAACTTCTTTTATTGCAGTTTATTGTTTTTTGGATATGGGTATACTGTGCGTCAAGTTGCATGCACCCAAATAGATCAACCAACTAAAGAGAAACTTGGTGTGTTTCAGCTGGCCTGTAAGATGAGGTTTGTCCTTTAACACCAGATTTTAAAGCCATTCTGATGCATTGTGTTACAGCAAATATAATTGGTGATTCAATTCTGAATATCTGAATCACCTTAAAATATAAAAATAAATACATACTTTTATTATATGTGAAATTTTAGCTCAAAAGGAAGAAAAAGAACCACAAACAACTCTTTATTCTAAACTCTGTTTAACAATATGCAGGCTGACATGTTTGGGAATGATGTATACTGATGTTTTCAACTTGATTTGAAGTGCATCAAAATAATAAGGATTTTGGATGGATATAGGGATGGGTAGAAAAATAGGTGATAATACCACTGCACAGTTCTTTCAATCTTACAATATGTTTGGAAATTTTCAATAAAATGTTGAGAAAAACATGAATACATGGATTAAATTACTTGTAGTCAGACATTATTTAAAAGAGTCCAGAAAATGCTTGTATCATAGAAAATCTCACATTAAGTGAAGTTGACTATGAAAACACAGAATTAATAATGACTTTGGTTGCAATTTATCAAGTGCCCGGTAAGTGCCAAGAACTGCACAAAGCGCTTAATAAATGTTACCTAATTTAGGCCGGGCGCGATAGCTCATGCCTGTAATCCCAGCACTTTAGGAGGCCAAGGCGGGCGGATCACTAGGTCAGGAGATGGAGACCATCCTGGCTAACACGGTGAAACCTCATCTCTACTAAAAATAAAAAAAAATTATCCGGGTGTGGTGGTGGGCACCTGTAGTCCCAGCTACTCGGGAGGCTGAGGCAGGAGAATGGCATGAACCCAGAAGGCGGAGGTTACAGTGAGCCGAGATCACACCACTGCACTCCAGCCTGGGCAACAGAGTGAGACTCCATCTCAAAAATATAAATAAATAAAAATAAATAAATAAATGTTATCTAATTTAATACAAATGTCTTTTGAAGTATGGGGAATTATCCTTATTTTACAAGTTACGAAACAAGCTTAAGAAGGTTATATAACATTCAGAGAGTACACATCCAGTAAGCAGCAGATACAGAAACTGTATCTGTCTGGGTCTACAGCCAATGTTATTAGCCACTGCACTCCAGGAAAGGGAAAACTGAACTGGAAACCTTTAGAGATTATCTAATTCAATGTCCCCACCTCCTGTTACAAATGACACAAATGTTCAGCAGCACTAGAATCCCAGAGTTTCGACTCTGATCAAGGCTTTCCCACTAGTCACCGTGTGTCACACTAAGTACAGCTGTTTTTTACAAGATGAATTCACTATAGGATTCCTTTAAGTAACAAATTTCCATAATGCACTTTAATTCTAATACGATATAGTAGAATTTGATCTATATACTTTTTTTTTCAGGCATCATATATGTCGTAAACAGGGGCACCCTAATGCTACAAACAGTATGTCCAAAAGTGTAACATTTAGCTTGAGCTTTTGAATGAACTCAAATTGTGCAGATTTCCTCGATGGGAAAAAGGCATGAAATTCTGAAATATTTAATACATATATATTGCAGCCATTTGGGTGAAAATGCTGTAATTCTGATAATTCTGGAAATTGTTGCCAGCTCAATTCTAAACCCATAGCTTTTCTGGGCTTTTTTTTTTTTTTCTGATTTCCATGGTGCAAACCACCTTAAAAAAACATGAACAGAGGAAAGGAGAGTTGAACATTAAAAAATAAAAAAGACATTTATGTCTTTTCCTCCACTTACAATCTATCCCTTTTTCCCCCGATTTGTCTTCAGTATTATTTTTGAAATCCTGATGCGGATGTGTGGCAGCATTGAAGAAACGAAGAGAGCCACTCAATCTCATCTTAGGTTTTAAGTTCTAGGCAATTGTCCATTGATTCTAATGCAATTAGTCAAGTGTTTGGCAGCTTTGGAGTTAGAAGTCTCGGGTTTAAGTTTCAGCCCCATCACTCACTACATGAGTGTCAGTGAAACCACCTTATCTTCTGAGTCAGTTTTCCATCAGCTATAAAATACTAACCTGACAGGATTATTATGGGTATCAAATCAAAATGTATTTATGCTTTGAAAACAAAAGAGCAAAGACAGAAAAGAACAATGTGATCAACATTTTAAAAAATTTACCCTTTGTTTTTGCCATTTTCTATCAGGCATAATTATATGTTTTTAGTGTATGATGAAACTATAAACATCTTTCTTGATTTCAGAATATGGAAGTCCTGGAAGACAATTTTCCATTGATCTCTTGCATATCTGCACATCTTGCAAGTGAGGCACTGATTTCCTTTATTACAGACTATTTTTTCAAGGATTTTTATAGAACAGCCTTGAAAGACAGAGATAATGTCTCTTTGTGGAGCAAACAGCAGGCATGCTTACTATTCAGTATAAAAGATTAGGGTTCCCTAACTTTAGGGTTTCTCTACTATAACACAATCAATTCTATGTGTAGCAATCTATCTGGGCTTGTCCTTGTTGCCCTGTGGGAACTGGGCCTTGGGGTACTGGTGAAAAGGCTGATACTGTGTCCGGAATTGGTGGGTTCTTGATCTCACTGACTTCAAGAATGAAGCCACCGACCCTCGCAGTGAGTGTTACAGTTCCTAAAGGTGGCGTGCCCAGAGTTTGTTCCTTTTGATGTTCAGATGTGTTCGTTGTTTCTTCCTTCTGGTGGGTTCGTGGTCTCGCTGGCTCAGGAGTAAAGCTGCAGACCTTCGCGGTGAGTATTATAGCTATTAAGGTGGCGTGTCTGGAGTTGTTCCTTCCTCCTGGTGGGCTCATGGTCTCCCTGGCTTCAGGAGTGAAGCTGCAGACCTTCGCGGTGTTACAGCTCATAAAAGCAGTGTGGACCCAAAGAGTGAGCAGTAGCAAAATTTATTGCAAAGGGCGAAAGAACAAAGCTTCCACAGTATGGAAGGGGACCCCAGCGGGTTGCCACTGCCAGCTTGGGCAGCCTGCTTTTATTCTCTTATCTGGCCCCACCCACATCCTGCTGATTGGTAGAGCCGAGTGGTCTGTTTTGACAGGGTGCTGATTGGTGCATTTACAATCCCTGAGCTAGACACAAAGGTTCTCCAGGGGTTCCCACCATATTAGCTAGATACAGAGTGTCCACACAAAGGTTCTCCAAGGCCCCACCAGAGTAACTAGATACAGAGTGTCCATTGGTACATTCACAAACCCTGAGCTAGACACAGGGTGCTGATTGGTGTGTTTACAAACCTTGAGCTAGATACAGAGTGCCGATTGGTGTATTTACAATCCCTGAGCTAGACATAAAGGTTCTCCAAGGCCCCACCAGAGTAGCTAGATACAGTGTCCATTGGTGCATTCACAAACCCTGAGCTAGATACAGGGTGCTGATTGGTGTATTTAAAATCCCTGAGCTAGACATAAAGGTTCTCCACCTCCCCACCAGAGTCAGGAGCCCAGCTGGCTTCACCCAGTGGATCCCGCACCAGGGCTGCAGATGGAGCTGCCTGCCAGTCCCTCGCTGTGTGCCCTCACTCCTCAGCCCGTGGGTGGTCCATGGACTGGGCGCCGTGGAGCAGGGGGTGACGCTCGTCGACGAGGCTCAGGCCACACAGGAGCCCACGGAGTGGGTGGGAGGCTCAGGCATGGCGGGCTGCAGGACCCGAGCGCCGCCGCCCGGGAAGGCAGGTAAGGCCGGCGAGAAATCGAGCGCAGCGCCGGTGGGCTGGCACTGCTGGGGGACCCAGTACACCCTCCGCAACCGCTGGCCCGGGTGCTAAGCCCCTCACTGCCTGGGGCCGGCAGGGCCGGCCGGCTGCTCCGAGTGCAGGGCCCGCCAAGCCCACACCCACCCGGAACTCCAGCTGGCCCGCAAGCGCGGCGCGCAGCCCCAGTTCCCGCTCGCGCGTCTCTCTCCACACCTCCCTGCAAGTTGAGGGAGCTGGCTTCGGCCTTGGCCAGCCCAGAAAGGGGCTCCCAGGGTGCAGCGGTGGGCTGAAGGGCTCCTCAAGTGCCGCCAAAGTGGGAGCCCAGGCAGAGGAGGCGCCGAGAGTGAGTGAGGGCTGTGAGGACTGCCAGCACGTTGTCACCTCTCAATACTCTGTCTACTTCTCTTGCTATGAGTAATAAAGCCTCTTGTGTCTGCCCCAGGAGTCTCGTGTCTTCTAACAATCTTTCTCATACTCTGTGGCAGGCTAACTTGTTAGCTGGCAAAAAATAAAATCTCAGGCCCTTCACAATTCTTGACAGGAAGTTGGCATGTAAAATGGGGAATGATTTTTCCTTCTATCATGACTTGAGACAATTTTTACAAAATATGTGTCAACTTTTTGAGAGTGGGCGGTATATTGTAATGATTAATCTTAGAGATTCTGCAGCCAGGCTCTTTGGGTTCTAATCCTGAATAGTGGTCCCTTTTAGTTTGGGTTCCCAGAAACAGACCCTGAGACACGGATATGAGTGAAACTTAGTTTATCTGGAAGGTGATCTTAGGAGTCACTGATAGGAACGGAGGAAGTCGGAAAGGAGAGGGAAGGCAGACAATAAATGATGAATTTTCAAGTGAGTTATGACTGCTAGAATTTAATCTTATTTGGGAACTCTTGGTAGCCAATACAGAATATGTGCCTCCGATTTTCCTGCTTGAGGGGTGAGGAAGCAGGATATTATACACTAAATCACATGAGTCCTTGGTTGAGGGATCCTGGAAGAGGGTAGGTACTGATTCTAGTTCTGGATTTTTTGGTCTGCCTTGCACAATACAAAATAGACTGCCACAGGCCCTGGCAGGTAGATGTGAGATTTGGGTGTGCATTACATTAATAAGGCCCAAGGGAATGTAGTTGGCACAGCCACAGCTTTTGTTATAGTCTTATGAAGTTACTCAATCTGTTTATGCCCCCGTTTCCTCATCTGTACCATGGGAATAATAGCATCAACCACATAGGGTTGATGAAAAGATTAAAAATTCAGTCCATGTAAAACACTTAAAATAAGCCATACTATTTCATAAGCACTTATCAAATGTTGTTTATTGTCATAGAAGAACGTGATCTTTTGTATTTATTGACATTTTTCCTGTCTCATTCTCCAGCATTTTGGAGATTGACTTTTATTTCCTTAACATCATGAAATTTTATTTTATTAATACTACATGCCTGTGATTGAGTCTTCTAAATTCGAGATATATTTATGTTTGACATTTGTCAAGGGGCAACACTGGCTGCCTCATGGGAGGCACCAGAAGGATGTGTTTAAAACTTATTCCTATTTAAATTTCCTTAGAGAATTTATGGGGCTCAGCACTCCTGAACTCTTTAATTTAAAGATTTACTGCTTTGTCAGAGAAACTAATTAAATCTTTTTTGAAGTGTCAGTATCACAGCAGCATTAGACTCAATTTTCTGTTCCTTTATTATGGGAATGAGAATATAAAATAGAAGTGTATTTTAAACTCAATTTTCTAGCATTATGTATCATTTATGTCAGACTCCTGCGAATTGGCATCATAGTAACTATGGAATTCGCCAAAACAAAACACTCAAGAATTTTAGTAAGCCTACTTAACTTTCGATTACAGTAAAATTCTACTATTAAGCTAAACAGCGCATATAGGAAATGACAGTTTACTGGGAAAAAGGCCCATATTTATGGAAACCAACTCCTCAGAGGTCTATAGATTTGCCTGTTTCCTACCTTAGTAACATTCCTTTTTATTCTCCCTTTTGTTTTAGTAAGCCAACAGTCCTCTTGGCTTACTCTGTCTTTTCTTTCTTTTTTTGAGATGGAGTCTTGCTCTGTCGCCCAGGCTGGAGTGCAGTGGCTCGATCTCTGCTCACTTGCAACTTCCACCTCCCAGATTCAAGGGATTCTCCTTCCTCAGCCTCCCAAGTAGCTGGGATTACAGGCGTGTGCCACCATGACCAGCTAATTTTTTGTATTTTTAGTAGAGACGGGGTTTCACCGTCTTAGCCAGGATGGTCTCGATCTCCTGACCTTGTGATCTACCCGCCTCGGCCTCCCAAAGTGCTGGGATTACAGGCGTGAGCCACCGCGCCCGGCCAGCTTACCCTGTCTTAACTCTTGACCTCTTATTTAAAGATCCCAGTCACTTTTACATATTATCCAAGTCCTTATATTAAGGAAATTGGCTAAAGAAATTTCCCCAAACCCTTCTTTCATTTTTGCAGTTGCTCATATAGGTATTATTTTTTTGTCTAAGGATATCTTAACACAATATATATGTGAATATTTTAAAAGCTAAGAAAATTATGATTTTTCTATAAATATTTTATCAGTGTTTAGGCCAAAATAAAATTAGTCATAATTTTCTGCATTAATTAATTTTCTGCATTAGTCATAATTTTTTGCAATGAAAATTTTAGTAAAATGCTTTTTTTCTAAAAAAAAGTTACTGTCTTTTTTCCACCTTAAACATCTTAAATTTGAACTCTATTAAATGGTGTTTAATTTTTATTATGAACCACAAAGAGCTGTAAAAACCTATAAGCTTTCTTTTAATCCATTAGTCAACTTTTAAAAAACTTTTGATGTCTTATTGACCTAAAAATTTTTTCTGAGTAAAAGGTATAATAGTTTCCTATAAATTTAATCCATATACACTGTGATGCTATTTTTATTTCTTGAATTTTCCTAGCCATTTTCCTTCCTGCTCAATACTGGCTTAATAAAATATATTAATATATATGAAAGAAATATATATTGCTAGAGATAATATGAACCAAATGTTGTTATCTTAAACAGAATATTCAGGCTATCAGGGAGGAGAAATTAGTGAAATTCAGCTAAATGCTAAACCCAAGTTTTAAAAATAAGTTCAAATTGTACTACAGATTTATGGATGTTAAGAAGTGTTTTAATGTTTTCAAATGTTTTAAATAGTCTTTTAGTGCATATATGTGGTTATAAAATAATCCAATAATAATTGATTGAATTATATCTCTTTGCTCTTCATCAGCTCATTTATGGAAGGTCATCCATTTATTGAGACCAGCCCAAAAGACCCTCAGGAACTTAGAAGACTCCTACCGACTTTGAAGACCATATCCCCAAAGCAGGGCTGTGAAATGGAGCAGCAAAGAAGAGAATCATTGTCAAAGCTCAAGTTCCATCAGAATGACAAAGTAGGCAAAAAATGTTTTGGTGGGCACCACTGCCTCCTCTTTCTGCATTATCTCCTACCTCCCTTCCCTCCCAAATGCCCAGGGTCCTAGTCCACATCCGAGCTATTTGGATTCCTCTGCCGCATCCCACTAAAGCTCATTTTTCATGGACATATTCTAAAGTGAACCAAATCCTATCTTTCAACAAAAGTTACTGCTCTTTAGTCCATTTTTTATGGGCCCCATTTTTTTCCTCGGGAAAGATAATATCCAAAAAAATCTATTTCTGATAAATTGTTAATGATGAGAATGGATTTAGGATAATGTCTGGCACAAAAATACTTGCTGAAGATATAAAAGCATCTGGTAATCTAATAATATCTCCAGGTCACATATATATGTTCTAACAGGGGCCACTTGGATACATTTCTTAAACTACAGAAAATGATGTGGTTATAAAACAATTCAATAATAATTGATTAAATTATATCTCTTTGCTCTTCATCAGCTGATTTATGGAAGGTCATCCATTTATTGAGATCAGCCCAAAAGACCCTCAGGAACTAAATTTAAAAGTTCCAGACCTATAAGAAAGTTCTATTTGGGGGTATGTCACCCATTTATTAACTTTATAGCTTCATATAATTGATGCATATGGTGTGCCTGGTCTTATGGGTGAAATCTGTTGTTATATGAATAGGCATTGAGTTCAAGGTACACTGTTGGAAATTTGAAGCTTGTCAGTGATGCCGACTATTTCTGGGCACTGGTACAAGCCCCAGAAAGAAAGATTAGTTACATGTTTTCTTTAGTGATGACACGAATTGAATAATATACTCTCAGATTAAATTTGTCACCTATTCAACACAGAGTACTTACAAAAGGCCTCAAAGAAAATATAGTCTGTTAAATGTAAAAACTGGGGAATGTTGACAGCTGCCAAGCCCACATCGTGTTTACACATTTTATATGCTAAGCAAACATGTCAGTCAGTTTGTCTGACCTAGCTGTGCCCTCTTCCTGTTCCCATTACTTTTGGTGAATGGGCAGCAAGCCACATGACCCCATCCTCCTGGACACAGTGGATTGGAACAGAGATGAAAGAGACAGAGGAAGAGAGGGAGACACACGAAGAGGCAGAGAGAGGAAAAAAGGGCAAAGCCAGCAGGTAGTCAGACAAAGACCAGTAACACGTGGCTCCAGTGAGAGAGGGAGGAAAAAGGAAAAAGAGAGTACACATTTTGATTTCAGAGATCTTTCCAGTTCCTCCTTGTAGTTCTGTGAGTGGCCCAGATGTATGTTCTATCCTGATTCTATAACATAGATAATCTGTGTAACAGAGAAACCTAATTTCTTTAACAGTATCCGATAGAAATAGAATGCAAGCCACACGTGTAATTTAACATTTTCTAATAGCTACATTAAGACTATTTTTAAAACAAGTGAAATCAATTTTAATAATATATTTAACCCTATATATATAATATTGCTATTTCAATATGCAATCAATATAAAAATTATTGAGATGTTTACAGCCTTATTTTTATACTAAGTCACTAAATTCTGGTGTGCGTTTTACACTTACAGTGCACCTCAGTTTGGACGAGCCAAATTCCAAGGGCCCAGTAGCCACATAATAGCTACCCTGTTGGACAGTGCAGACACAGAACAGTTACTGGAAGGCAGCTGCGCTAGCAGGGGCTATGTTTCCCAGCTGCCTTGCATCTAGGAATGACCAGGTGACTAGTTATTGCCAGACCTAAGAGTAGAAGCTGTGTGTGTCACTTCCAAAAACAAGGTGGTTAAGAAGCAGATATGAGCTGGGCCCGGTGGCTCACACCTGTAATCCCAGCACTTTAGGAGGCTGAGGTGGTGGATCACTAGGTCAGGAGATTGAGACCATCCTGGCCAACATGGTGAAACTTTCTCTACTAAAAATACAAAAAACTAGCCGGGCGTGGTGGCAGGAGCCTGTAGTCCCAGCTACTTGGGAGGCTGAGGCAGGAGAATGGTGTGAACCCGGAAGGTGGAGCTTGCAGTGAGCCGAGATTGCGCCACTGCACTCCAGCCTGGGGGACAAAGTGAGACTCCGTCTCAAAAAAAAAAAAAAAAGCACAAGAAGGAAGGAGCATGGGTCTCTGAAGCATCACATTGAGGAAAGTCTGCTGTCAGTTGGATATATTCATTTTGGATGTTAAGCAAGAAAACAACTCTTTTGGTTTGAACTACTGTTTTTTTTTTTGATTTGCTTTGCAGTTTAACCTATTCTATCGTGTGTGTGTGTGTGTGTATGTGTGTAGATACACACATATATATTTTATATATAGATAATATATATACAGAGAGAGATATTTGTACACTCATGTTCATAGAAGCATTATTTCTGTACTGCTGTTAAAAGCTTTTTCTATTTCTAGTGGCAAGTGATACTCTAAAACGTGTGAGTGCGTGCACACACTAACTACCTTTGGGTTTTGTCAATGGGTAATTTATCTGTGTGTATTTTACCCAGCACATGTTTAGGCTGAAGACTTTTTTTCTTTTTTTTTTTTTTTGAGATGGAGTCTCACTCTGTCACCAGGCTGGGGTGCAGTGGCACAATCTTGGCCTACTGCAACCTCCAACTCCCGGGTTCAAGCCATTCTCCTGCCTCAGCCTCCCGAGTAGCTGGGACTACAAGTGTGCGCCACCAGACCCAGCTAATTTTTGTATTTTTAGTAGAGACAGGGTTTCACCATCTTGGCCAGGATGGTCTCTATCTCTTGACCTCATGATTTGCCTGCCTCGGCCTCCCAAAGTGCTGGGATTACAGGCATGAGCCACCGTGCCTGGCCAGGCTGAAGACTTTATCTGGAAAAATAAAGCTCTAAAAAGAAATTGAGAGGAGAATATGAATGAACTATAAAACTCTTACAAGAAAACATTGGACAAAATCTTCACAACATTCAATTTGGTGATGATTTATTGGATATAACACCAAAAGCACAGGCAACAAAAGGAAAAACAGACAAACTGGACTTGATGAAAATTTAAACATTTTGTGCATCAAAAGACACTAAACAGAGTAAAAGGTAACCCACGGAATGGAGAAAATGCTTGCAAATCATATATCTGATAAAAGATTAATATCTAGAATATATGGGGAACTTCTAAAACTCAACAACAACAAAAACCAAACAACCCAATTCAAAAATGGGCAAAGGACTTGAGTAGACAGTTCTCCAAAAAAGACATACAAATGGCCAATAAGCATATGAAAAGATGCTCAACATTAATCTTCAGGGAAATGCAAATTAAAACCACAGTGAGATACTACCTCACACCTATTAGGACAGCTACCATAAAAAACAGATAACAAACGGAACAGAAAATAACAATTGTTGGAAAGGATGTGGACAAATTGGAACCCTTGTGCACTGTTGGTGGGATTGTAAAATGGTATAGCCACTGTAAAAAATAGTATGACAGTTTCTTAAAAAACTAAAAATGGAATTACTATATGACCCAGCAATTCCACTTCTGGGTATATACCCAAAGGAATTGAAAGCAGGATCTTGAAGAGATATTTGTACACCCATGTTCACAGAAGCATTATTCACAATAGCTAAAACGTAGATACACCCTAAATGTCCATTGTGGATCAGTGAATAAACAAAATGTACATATTTACTTATTTGTGGAGTATTATTTAGCTGTAAAAAGGAATGAACTCCTGACACATGCTGCAACACAGATGAACCTTGAGAACACTATGCTAAAGGAAAGAAGCCAGGCCGGGTGCAGTGGCTCACACCTGTAATCCCAACACTTCGGGAGGCCGAGGTGGGCAGATCACCTGAGGTCAGGAGTTTGAGACCGGCCTGGCCATCACAGTGAAACCCCGTCTCTGCAAAAAATACAAAAATTAGCAGGGCGTGGTGGCGGGTGCCTGTAATCCCAGCTACTAAGGATGCTGAGGCAGGAGAATCACTTGAACCCAGGAGGCGGAGGTTGCAGTGAGCTGAGATCATGCCGTTGCACTCTAGCTTGGGAGACAAGAGTGAAACTCTGTCTCAAAAAATATAAAAATTTAAAAATTTTTGCAAAAGGAAATAAGCCAATCAAAAAAAGACTAATACTGTATGATTCCATTTATTTGAGGCACTTAGCGTAGTCAAGATCACAGTGACAGAAAGTAGAATAGTGGTTGCCAGGATTAGGAAGTGGGGAAATGGGGGATTGCTCTTTAATGGGTGTAGGGTTTCAGTTTTGTAAGATGAAAAGAGTTCTGGAGATGGATGGGAATGATGTTTACTCAACAATATAAATATACTTAATACCACTGAACTGTATACTAAAAATCATTAAAATAGTACATTTAATATTATGTACATTTTACCCCAATAAAAATAATTTATTTTAATAATGTTATTTTAAAAAAATCAAAAGGATTATATGACCAAAGCCTTTAGAATTCTGAAAGGTTGGATTAGTAAACGTGGACTTCATCTTTCCCAAGAGTTTTTCCAACCTCAATGTATAGCTAGTATAAGGAAAGGACTATTAATAGCGTAAGCATGTAACACGTTTATTTTCATTGTGCAAAAATAATTATGACAGAATACTTAAAGTTCCAAAGGCACTGTGTTCAGCCCTGTGATATCCTTACAGGAAATATGTCTGTATTTTTATGGAGGGAGATTCTGAAACATCAAATTGTTAAATCACTTGCTCAAAGTCATTTGCCCAGTACTTTAAAGTGGGGCTTCTCAACTTCTGCATTATTGACTTTTGGGGCTGGATAATTCTGTTGTTGGGGGCTGCCCTGTGCATTGTACGATGTTTACCAGCATTTCTGGTCTCTACCCACTAGATGTTGGTAGCACCCCTCCCCTTCAAGTTGTGATACAAGACTTGTGGAAATGTGCCCTGGGGGCAGAATTGCTCCAGGTTGAGAACCACTGCTCTAACACCAGCAGCTTCCCGAGGTTAGGGAGGCCCACCAGAGTCCCCGGCCTTAGAACTGGGGTTTCAGAAAATAACTGGTCAGGTCAAGGTAGGATCAATTTAGGAGGATCTCACATACCAAATTATCAAAGCAAGGGTAGAGGTGGGAGTTTTGTCATAGGAACGAACTAATCTATCTGTTTTAACTTTGATCAGAGTGGTGCTAGGTGATTGAACTAGGCCTTCTCCAATGTCCTTGGAGAGTAAAACATCTATCCCAGGGCTTAGGATGGGGGGCTAAGCCTCTAGGTGGGGAGGCAATGAACAGAAGGCAGTGAGAACAGGGAAGCAGGCAGATCATGACAAGATAGCAGAGCAAGGCAAGAATCATCCGAGCTGGGACGATTCAGAAAAGTGCAGTGAAAGAATTGCCATCTGAGCAGGGGTATTTTTTTAAAGGCAAAATTCAATGGTTGTAAGGGATGGAAATCCACTCAAATTAGTTCCAACTGAAAGAGAGGTTTATTTTTAGGATATAGTGCACTCACGTAAATGAGACACAGCTGGGAATGGAGCTGCAAATTGAAGAGCTGCTGAGGATCATCACTGCTTTTTCTTTACGTGGCTGCATGATCCTTCTTCTATGCATCGTTTTGCAAGTATGCTCTCTTCTGTTTGGCAAACTTTCTTTCTTTGCTTACTCTTGGTCTCCGATCATCCATAGTTTTGTCTTGCCTATGACTTTGGTTTGACATAGTGTTGACCCATGAACAGACCCTAGATGAGCTTTCACAAAGCTTTCTATGTTGAACTGACTCTGTTAATCTCCAGATTCCCAGGAGAAGAATCTGACTGGTCGAGTTTGGGTCAGCTCTGCACCCAACATGATTAATTCAGCTGAAAGTAGGAGAGGGAACACATGATCAACACATGGTCACCTCTGCCCGTTCCTTTAGCAGCTCTGGAGAGCTGAGGTGAAGGATGGCATTTTCCAGGAAAGGCAGTTTGGGCGAATGCATTTTTTATACAGCCTTAATAGGTGGAATATGGAATATGGAAGAAATTAACTTCTGTAAGAGGAAATGGCACCAGCAAAGGCACAAAACAAAGATATTTTATATGTATACATATTCAGTAAATTTTCTAGATTAATTAGACTGATGTTCAAGGATCATTACATAGTCTGGATTTATTATAGCCCAAGATTTACATAGAGGACAATAAGGTAATGAGGCTGGAGATACATTCTGCTATCAGATTGTCAAGGGCATTTAAATGCCAGACAGGCATTTAGATTTTTTAGGGTGTCTCTAATGTCTGAGGATACACCATGGAGGGAAACTGCCAAGTTTTTCTAGAAAATATTCTTTGGTTCTTGGGTAAACCCTAGGATCAAGTCAAGTAGCAGGTTAATTTCATTTTACAGGGCATTGAAAGAGAAATCAAGCCACAAATTGAAACAATGTAGAAAGAAGGCAACTAGAATAAGAGTCTACTTAGTAAGTTAGTAAAAAAAAAAAAAAAAAAGATTATCTGTTGTCTCAACACTTTTAAAATAAAGCTGGTAGATCTCTACAAATGACCTAATTAAAAATCCAAGCCAAGAAGCCAAAAGCCATTCCACAACGACTACAAATAACAATGACAACAACAACAGCAGCGTTTATAAGTCTTCTTCTATGGACCCACTACTGTCTTAAGCATTTGTGTGAATGGTATAAGGTAAGCGAATGAGTGTTTTATTCACCTTCTGTTAAACACATATCATCTTTTTCTTTCGTGGCCCAGAATCACTGAATCTTAAGAGTTGTAAAGGATTGTGACCTCTATGCCAGGAGCAGAATCTCCTCTAGAAATATCTGTTAATCTCTAACAGTTACCAGAGTCTGTCTGGTAATTGGCCTTTTACCTAGAAGCTAACAGATTCCAGATTATATAGCCCTATGGTTCCGAAGACTGGACAGGCAGTTTCATGTACAGAGGTACAGCTGACTTGGATACTGTATCTTGGGCCTTAAAGTCCACATTAGAATATCAAAGTGTTTTGTAAACTGCATGTCTCTATAGAGAATACAAATCTACTCTAGGATTTAATAAGCCTGCTTCTTGCTTTAAATTTAATGCTAATGGTAAACTGAAAAAGATTTCTAGTGACAGATAATTAGTGATAATGGTAATTACTGGCCTTTATATAGTCTTTCACCCAAACAGATGGCAGAGCACTTACAAAATGAATGCTTTAAGGCATAATTTCTCCCCCTTCTTAAATAAAAGTTCCTCTAGGGTCAACAATAGTTTGTATTTAACACACTGCATTATGTTACCCATAACTAAACAACCATTTCCAGACAATTCAGTTAGTCTGTTAATTTGCTTAGCAATTAGCTTTGAATGGATTTTTTTGCCCTGAATATATTATAAATGTATGAATGCATGTATGCCTTGCTTATTTTTCTTATTATTTTATTTAACTTTTATAAGCCACTGTGGTTACCATCGCATGGATGATTTCCAGGGAGCGGGAGGCTGGGTCACTTAGCAGGCTTACACAGGCCCTGTCTCCATGAACAGAAGCCAGCCTCTTGTAGATGGAGCCATCCATCTCCGTACATTTGTTTCTGTTTTTGTTTGTTTGTTTTGAGACGAAGTCTCGCTCTGTCACCCAGTTTGGAGTGCAGTGGCACAATCTCAGCTCACTGCAACCTCCACCTCCCAGGTTAAAGCAATTCTCCTGCCTCAGCCTCCCAAGTAGCTGTGACTACAGGAGCATGCCACCATGCCCAGCTAATTTTTGTATTTTTAGTAGAAACAGGGTTTCACCATGTTGACCAGACTGGTCTCGAACTCCTGACCTCAAACAATCTGCCCGCCTCAGCCTCCCAAAGTGCTGTGATTACAGACATGAGCCACCGCACCCGGCCCATCCCCATACATTTGATATTTCTGGGTATTCCTGGATTCCTAGGACTGTACATCAGGATTCATTTTCTGGGGGCTACTTTCCCTCTTTCATGTAGAGTTCTAAAGACAATATTAAAAAGGCATCAAAGTTTAATCAAAATGTATCATACATTTATACTATGAAAGGAAACACAGAGACTCTTTTCTCCATTCTCCCTTTCTTTCCCCATCTCCCCTCTCGGGAAAGATGAGTTGGGCCTTGTGTTATGGGATACTTCGTGATGTGATCTGGGAAAAAGTCAGGGCAATGCTTTCTAGACCTAATAAGATGAGGATATTCATTTATAAGAAATAAAGTCAAAATTATGTTAATGGGAAGAATATGAATTCCTGTTCGTATTCTAGACCCCCACATGAAATTTCAGAAGGAGATGAGTCTTTGTATTGCAGGATGTGTTTGGTTTTGCAGCGGAGGTGTTGGGGAGGGTAGGTGGAGGGGTTGCAGCCTGGGAGAAAGACTCTCACCTCCTCTCCTCTGCTTCTCCCCATCCCTAATCCTTCCCTCTCTGGGCAGGCCTTCACAGCCTGAGTCAGAATCCAGCTCTCTCTTCTGCAGAGCAGATGATGGGCTCTGGATGGCTGGGGGAGAAAGAAGAGGTTAAGATATGGTGGCTGAAAGCCCAGGACAGGAGGTCGGGATCGGAATCTTATGGCACCAGGAATGTCATTCTTTTTATTTGGAGCTTCAGCTTCTTCAAACATAAAATATAATTAATAATTCCCAGCTGGGCAAGGTGGCTCACGCCACCTTGGGAGGCCAAGGCAGGCAGATCACAAGGTCAGGAGATCGAGACCATCCTGACTAACATGGTGAAACCGCGTCTCTACTAAAAATACAAAAAATTAGCCAGGCTTGGTGGCACGTGCCTGTAGTCCTAGCTACTCAAGAGGCTGAGGCAGGAGAATTGCTTGAACCCAGGAGGCAGAGGTTGCAGTGAGCCAAGATCATGCCACTGCACTCCAGCCTGGGTGACAGAGCGAGACTCTGTCTCAAAATAATAATAATAATAATAATTCCCTTGAGCATCATATAAAATGCTACAGCACATAGCGCCTGGCATGTAGTATAAACCCCATCCATGTTAACTATTGTTATTGCTGTTGGCATTCCATGCCTGGGATTGTGGAATTGAATTTACTTGATGATTTCTTTAGGGAGGGGTGAAAGTCCTGGGAAAAAATTAGGGAATGGGACAGTAAAGGGGAAAGGGTTAAAAGGAGAGAGAGAGGAGACGGGAAACAAGAGAGATGCAGGCAGAGCTCCCTCTGAAAGCTGGAGATTTGTCCTCATGAGGCTGTTCCCTTCTCCCAGGAAGTGACACATGGAATCCTAGCCACAGGGAAGTTTAAGATAACTGAACAGCAAGATGAGGGGTGCAGTGTTTGATTCTCCCCTCATCTCCCTACTCCCTCTGTTCAGTGCAGCTTGGGAATAAACCCAGAGCCCCAGAGGTAAAGACCTGCTTCTGGAACTGCAAATTCAGATGACTTCAGGGGCCACAGAAGTATTTCAAATGTCAGAGGCAGTCAAGTGTGTATCACCTAAAGGCCTTCAGATTCAAAGTAAAAAACATACCCTCCATACCAGTGATTGCTTGCATGTCTTTGGTTTTGTTTGCAAGCTTTGGCTTCACTCTTCAAGCAGTACCATGCATGGGTGCTTTAGCCAAAGGTCTGAGAGGCATTGTCCGTAAGAGGCAGAGACACAGCTATCTATGTCCTCTCTGGTTACATAGAACCCTCACCATGGGCCACTGGGGGCCAGAAGAATCACTCTGTGAGCAATGGATATCTCTCAGAGAGACGGAGAGAAAAAGTCTACCCTATGGGTTACGTAACAATTCACTTTTATTGAGAAAAGCACAATGACTGTTGTCTTGGAACTGTATAGAAGATAGTGAACACAGTGAGAAGAATAGCCAAGGAAAGCAGAACGTATAAGAGACATGGATGAAATGTGATGTGTTGCCGTGGTACTGAGTCTTGGATTCTAAAATTACTGAAGCCTCTAAGCCTCACATTTCTCATCTATAAAATAATTACTATCACTGCATGGAGATGTTGCACATGTCAAATGAGGCCAATATACAATAGAAAAGTACTGTGATTTTAAAAAATGTTCACTCTCCGTTTATTTGCATATGTAAACACTGTCTGCATATGCTCCCTTTAGACTTTATCATCAAATTGTTCTTTTTTCTGAAAGTTTAGATTCATCTCATGATCTCCTCCTCAAAAATCACCTGTTTCCCAGATATTTTCAGATGGCTTTGGTTTTTCTCATAAAAGATGAAATAAATTCCTTATTATTTTTTTGAGACAGGGGTCTCATTCTGTTGCCCAGGCTGGAGTGCAGTGGCCCCATCATAGCTCACTGCAACCTTGAGCTCCTGGGCTCAGGTGATCCTCTGCCTCAGCCTCCAGAGTAGCTTGGACTACATAAACATGCTACCGTGCCCCACTAGTATTTGTGGATCTAAACATTGAAAAGATGCAGTAAAAACATGTTATTATAATCTTATGGGACTATGATATAGGTGGTCCATCATTGACTGGAACACTGTTATGCGACACATGACTGTACTTAAATCTGGACTATTCCTGTGACTTGTTTTGTTTTGTTTTAAGACGGAGTCTTGCTCTTGTTGCCCAGGCTGGAGTGCAATGGCGCGATTTTGGCTCACTGCAACCTCCGCCTCCTGGGTTCAAGTGATTCTCCTGCCTCAGCCTCCCAAGTAGCTGGGATTACAGGCACCTGCCACCATGCCCAGCTAATTTTTGTATTTTTAGTAGAGACGGGGTTTCACCATATTGGTCAAGCTGGTCTCAAACTCCTGACTTCAGGTGATCCACCCGCCTCAACCTCCCAAAGTGCTGGGATTACAGGCGTGAGCCACCGTGCCTGGCCTGTGACTTGTTTTTATCTGTAAAATGTGACAGCTCAGGATGGGTGTAGTGGCTCTTGTCTGTAATCCAGCACTTTGAGAGCTTGAGGAAGGAGGATTGCCTGTGCCCAGGAGTTTGAGACCAGCCTGGGCAACATAGTGAGACCCTATCTCTACAAAAAATGAAAAATTAACCGGGTATGATGCCAAGGACCTCTGGTCCCAGCTACTCAGGAGGCTGAGATGAGAGGCTCACTTGAAGCAAGCTTTGGCTTCACTCTTCAAGCAGTACCATGCATGAGTGCTTTAGCCAAAGGTCTGAGAGGCAGTGTCCGTAAGAGGCAGAGACACAGTTCTCTATTTCCTCTCTGGCTACATGGAACCCTCACCATAGGCCACTGGGAGCCAGAAGAATCATTCTGTGAGCAATGGCTCTCAGAAAGACAGAGAGAAAAAGTCTACCCTATGGGTTACATAACAATTCACTTTTATTGAGAAAAACACAATGACTGTTGTCTTGGAACTGTATAGAAGATAGTGAACACAATGAGAAGAATAGCCAAGGAAAGCAGAACGTTTAAGAGACATGGATGAAAGGTGGTGTGTTGCTGGGAGGCCAACGCTTCAGTGAGCTGTGATTGTGCCACTGTACTCCAGCCTGGAGATAGAGAAAGACTCTGTCTCAAAAATAAACATGGCCACGTGCAGTGGCTCACACCTGTAATCTCAGCATCTTGGGAGGCCAAGGTGGGAAGATCACTTGAAATCAGGAGTTCAAGATCAGCCTGGCCAACATGGTGAAATCCTGTCTCTACTAAAAATACAAAAATTAGCCAAGCATGGTGGCTGGCACCTGTAATTCCAGCTACTCAGAGAGGCTGAGGCAGGAGAATTGCCTGACCCCAGGAGACGGAAGTTGCAATGAGCTGAGATCATGCCACTGCACTCCAAGTTGGGTGACAGAGCGAGACTTCATCTCAATAAAATATAATAAACATATAAAAAATAAAATGTGACAGTTCAAAAACAAGCAGGAGGAATTCTCTCTTTCCTGGGGGAGGGTCAGCCTTTTTGTTCTATTTAATATTTAGACCTTCTACTGATTGAATGAGGCCTACTTACATTAGAGAGGGCAATCTGCTTTATTCAGTATACCTGCTTAAATGTTAATGTCACCCAGAAACTCCTCCACTGACACACTCAGAATAATGTTTGACCAAATATCTGGGCACCTTGTGGCCCAGTCAAATTGCCATATAAAATTAAACATCACATGGTGTAAAACTGAGAGTTCTGAATTTTTAAAGTCCCCAAATTTTTCTTACTCTCAGTGGGTCTGCATCAAGAATATATGTACTCTCAGCCAGGTGTGGTGGCTCACGTCTGTAATCCCAGCACTTTGGGAGGCTGAGGTGGGCGGATCACAAGGTCAGGAGATCGAGACCATCCTGGCTAACATGGTGAAACCTCCTCTCTACTAAAAATACAAAAAAATTAGCCAGGCATGGTGGCAGGCACCTGTAGTACTAGCTACTCAGGAGGTTGAGGCAGGAGAATGGCGTGAACCCCACAGGTAGAGCTTGCAGTGAGCCAAGATCACGCCACTGCATTCCAGCCTGGGTGACAGAGCAAGACTCCGTCTCAAAAAAAAAAAAAAAAAGGAATATATATACTCTCACATACATGGTAACAGTTTTGTTATTAATCAGTTCACACATTCAGCAAATCCTGAGTGCCTGAAATATACTAGGTGCTGTAGTACTTGTGAGGCAAGTGCCTTCCCTTAAAGATTTGCAATGCAATTGCAGAGAACAGACGTAAAACATAATGCAGGCAGAGATGAGATAACATTACTAAAAAGTAACGATACGAATAAATATCAACAAAACACTGTATAATTACATATGCCTTTCAAATAAAACCACATTAACCTTCTAATTTTGCATATGTATATTTATTCAAAATGTTTGGGAAGGAAGTGTTCTGGTTAATTGATATACACATAAGAATTGGTGACCAACTCTTTATATATTATATATGTCTGTATATAAAAATATATATGTTATATATAATAAATTTCTGTAGAAATACAACATAAAACCTAGCACTTTGGGAGGCCGAGGCAGGAGTATCACCTGAGATCGGGAGTTTGAGACCAGCCTGACCAACATGGAGAAACCCTATCTCTACTAAAAAATACAAAATTAGCCGGGCGTGGTGGTACATGCCTGTAATCCCAGTTACTCAGGAGGCTGAGGCAGGAGAATCACTTGAACCCAGGAGGCGGAGGTTGCAATGAGCTGAGATCGCGCCACTGCACTCCAGCCTGGGCAACGAGAATGAAACTCTGTCTCAAAAAAAAAAGAAAAAAGAAATACAACATTAAAAAAAGCTTGACATAAAACCATATTGAACTTAATTTACCTTTTCTTTAATGATTTAGAAAACACTTAAGTAACTTGCAATCCTTCTAAGACATCATTATAAATAAAATTTAACTTTAAAATTTATCATATATAAGAGTTGTAGAAAATTAGACTAAATTTTTACAAAGTGTGTGGCACTTTCTAAAAATCTTAGTATTAAAAATGCGTAAGGAAGGGATCCAGTTTCAGCTTTCTACATACATATGGCTAGCCAGTTTTCCCAGCACCATTTATTAAATAGGGAATCCTTTCCCCATTTCTTGTTTTTGTCAGGTTTGTCAAAGATCAGATGGTTGTAGATGTGTGGTATTATTTCTGAAGGCTCTGTTCTGTTCCATTGGTCTATATCTCTGTTTTGGTACCAGTACCGTGCTGTTTTGGTTACTGTAGCCTTGTAGTATAGTTTGAAGTCAGGTAGTGTGATGCCTCCAGCTTTGTTCTTTTGGCTTAGGATTGACCTGGCAATGTGGGCTCTTTGTTGGTTCCATATGAACTTTAAAGTAGTTTTTTCCAATTCTGTGAAGAAAATCATTGGTAGCTTGATGGGGATGGCATTGAATCTATAAATTACCTTGGGCAGTATGGCCATTTTCATAATATTGATTCTTCCTATCCATGAGCATGGAATGTTCTTCCATTTGTCTGTGTCCTCTTTTATTTCGTTGAGCAGTGGTTTGTAGTTCTCCTTGAAGAGGTCTTTCACATCCCTTGTAAATTGGATTCCTAGGTATTTTATTCTCTTTTCAGCAATTGTGAATGGGAATTCACTCATGATTTGGCTCTCTGTTTGTCTGTTCTTGGTGTATAACAATGCTTGTGATTTTTGCACATTGATTTTGTATCCTGAGACTTTGCTGAAGTTGCTTATCAGCTTAAGGAGATTTTGGGCTGAGACAATGGGGTTTTCTAAATATACAATCATGTCATCTGCAAACAGGGACAATTTGACTTCCTCTTTTCCTAATTGAATACCCTTTATTTCTTTCTTCTGCCTGATTGCCCTGGCCAGAACTTCCAACACTATGTCAAATAGGAGTGGTGAGAGAGGGCATCCCTGTCTTGTGCCAGTTTTCAAAGGGAATGCTTCCAGTTTTTGCCCATTCAGTATGATATTGGCTGTGGATTTGTCATAAATAGCTCTTATTATTTTGAGGTACATCCCATCAATACCTAATTTATTGAGAGTTTTTAGCATGAAGGCTGTTGAATTTTGTCAAAGGCCTTTTCTGCATCTATTGAGATACTCATGTGGTTTTTGTCGTTGGTTCTGTTTATATGCTGGATTATGTTTATTGATTTGTGTATGTTGAACCAGCCTTGAAGCTGAAACTGGATCCCTTCCTTATACCTTATACAAAAATTAATTCAGGATGGATTAAAGACTTAAATGTTAGACCTAAAACCATAAAAACCCTAGAAGAAAACCTAGGCAATACCATTCAGGACATAGTCATGGGCAAGGACTTCATGTCTAAAACACCAAAAGCAATTGCAGCAGAAGCCAAATTGACAAATGGGATCTAATTAAACTAAAGAGCTTCTGCACAGCAAAAGAAACTACCATCAGAGTGAACAGGCAACCTACAGAATGGGAGAAAATTTTTGCCATCTACTCATCTGACAAAAGGCTAATATCCAGAATCTACAAAGAACTCAAACAAATTTACAAGAAAAAAACAAACAACCCCATCAAAAACTGGGCGAAGGATATGAACAGACACTTCTCAAAAGAAGACGTTTATGCAGCCAACAGACACATGAAAAAATGCTCATCATCACTGGCTGTCAGAGAAATGCAAATCAAAACCACAATGAGATACCATCTCATACCAGGTAGAATGGCAATCATTAAAAAGTCAGGAAACAATAGGTGCTGGAGAGGATGTGGGGAAATAGGAACACTTTTACACTGTTGGTGGGACTGTAAACTAGTTTAACCATTGTGGAAGACAGTGTGGCAATTCCTCAAGGATCTAGAACTAGAAATACCATTTGACCCAGCCATCCCATTACTGGGTATATACCCAAAGGATTATAAATCATGCTGCTTTAAAGACACATGCACACGTATGTTTATTGCAGCACTATTCACAATAGCAAAGACTTGGAACCAACCCAAATGTTCATCAATGATAGACTGGATTAAGAAAATGTGGCACATATACACCATGGAATACTATGCAGCCATGAAAAAGGATGAGTTCATGTCCTTTGTAGGGACATGGATGAAGCTGGAAACCATCATTCTCAGCAAACTATCTCAAGGACAAAAAACCAAACACCGCATGTTCTCACTCATAGGTGGGAACTGAACAATGAGAACACTTGGACAGAGGAAGGGGAACATCACACAGCAGGGCCTGTCGTGGGGTGGGGGGAGTGGGGAGGGATAGCATTAGGAGATATACCTAACGTAAATGGTGAGTTAATGGGTGCAGCACAACAACATGGCACATGTATATATATGTAACAAACCTGCACGTTGTGCACATGTACCCTAGAACTTAAAGTATAATAAAAAATGTGTAAATATATAACTTGAACAGAATTGAAAGAAATAAACTAAAACACAACATTTAATCTTAACTCTGTCTTCTAACCCTACTGTCTTTTTTGTTTTTTCTTTTCTTGGACAAGACTATTGCAGTACCAGCCCTACTTTTCAGAAGTAATTATATTTTCTTTGTCTTTTCTTTTCTTTTTTTTTTTTTGACATGGAGTCTCACTCTTGTCGCCCAAGCTGGAATGCAATGGTGCCATCTCAGCTCACTGCAACCTCTGCCTCCCAGATTCAAGCGATTCTCTTGTCTCAGCCTCCCGATAGCTGGGATTACAGGTGCCCACCATCACGCCCGGCTAATTTTTTGTGTTTTTAGTAGAGATGGGGTTTCACCATGTTGGCCCAGCTGGTCTCAAACTCCTGACCTCAGGTGATCCGCCTGCCTTGGCCTCCCAAAGTGCTGGGATTACAGGCGTGAGCCACTGTGGCTGGCCAGTAATTATATTTTCTTAAGTGTCCTGCCAGATATTTTTAATGCATATCTGTATCTGTATGTATATTATTGTTTTACACATGTAGATCCCATAATAACTATTGCTTTATACCTTATATTTTTCACTTAACATATAGTGGAGATCTCCCTGAGTTTTTTTAATGAACGCATAATAGTCTATCATTTGGATCTATCCTAATTTAACATAACCAGCTGAGAATTGATGGACATATTGGCTGTGTCCAGTTACTTGCTATTTGCAGCAATGCTTCAATTAACCCAATTGTAAATATAAATTTATGTACTTGTGTGAATATGTAAGTAGGATAAGTTCCTGAATAAATTCTTCATACCAGTTTTGTGTAGTGGCAGTTTATCTGCTAAAAATTTCTGGTTATTTGAGTTTTTCTTTATCTGATGCTAAATAAACGGGAATTTATGTTATGGGTGAGACATGTCCTAATATTTTGAAAGATCAATTTGGGCAACCAGGTGGTGTCAAGGAAGAGATAAGTCTAAGTGTATTGGATGGTTGGTCTTTATGTTTAATGAATATGTAAGAATCAAATGAAATTACTACATTTGTACATATCATAGACAAATTTACTTTTGTGGTTTTTTTTTTCCTTTTTTTTTTTTTTGAGATGGAGTCTTGCTCTGTTGCCCAGGCTGGAGTGCAGTGGTGCGATCTTGGCTCACTGCAAGCTCTGCCTCCCGGGTTCACACCGTTCTCCTGCCTCAGCCTCCCGAGTAGCTGGGACTACAGGCGCCCACCACCACACCAGGCTAATTTTTTTGTATTTTTAGTTTAGCCAGGATGGTCTCAATCTCCTGACCTCATGATCCGCCTGCCTTGGCCTCCTAAAGTGCTGGGATTACAGGTGTGAACTACCGCCCCTGGCCTACTTTTGTGTTTTCTACAAAAATATTTTACTAAAGCGAATAATTGTGTAACTAGTAATAGTCTACCTACTTAAGAATAAACTTAACGTCATTTGCTGTTTGCATATAATGTCCTAATTACAAACTATTCTTAAAATCTCATTGTAATGTGATAAAAAAGCATTTCTCTAAATGCATCTTAAATTTAGGCTGAGTCAGCCGGGCACGGTGGCTCACACCTGTAATCCCAGCACTTTGGGAGGCCAAGGCAGGTGGATCATGAGGTCAGGAGATCAAGACCATCCTGGCTAACATAGTGAAACCCCGTCTCTACTAAAAATACCAAAAATTAGCGGGGCGTGGTGGTGGGCGCCTGTAGTCCCAGCTACTCGGGAGGCTGAGGTGGGAGAATGGTGTGAACCCAGGAGGCGGATTGCAGTGAGCCGAGATTGCACCACTGCACTCCAACTTGAGCGACAGAGCAAGACTCCATCTCAAAAAAAAAAAAAAAAAAAATTTAGGTTGAGTCCTTAATGACTACCAAAAAGCTGAAAAACGAAAAATCTAGTCAAATGGTATAAATGACTCGACAAATGTCTATCTTTTGAAGGAACTTGTTTTGTATGTATCTTGCTTAATCTGACCAAATTGTCCTTGTTTTACTCTGAATTTTTTTTTTTTTTTTTGAGATGGAGTCTTGTCTGTTTCCCAGGCTGGAGTGCAGTGGTGCAATCCTGGCTCACTGCAACCTCTGCCTCCCAGGTTCAAGCAATTCTCCTGCCTCAGCCTCCTGAGTAGCTGGGATTACAGGCGCATGCCACCATGGCTGGCTAATTTTTGTATTTATTTATTTATTTTTTAGTAGATACGGGGTTTCACCATGTAGGCCAGGCTGGTCTCGAACTCCTGACCTTGTGATCTGCCCGCCCTGGCCTCCCAAAGTGCTGGGATTACAGGCATGAGCCACCGCGCCTGGCTGTTTTATATCAGCTTTCCTAAAATCATAGTGAAGCTACACTTACTTGAGATTGGGGGAGGTGCATCTTTTTGCAAAGTGAATTAAAACAATGACAGTGTTTTTATTTGCAATCAACTTTTCTCTTATAATAAGACTCCATCTTTTTTTACTTCTTTATTACAGGGAAGTCAGAAAATACACATACACATAAAGAAGTCAAGACCACCCACCCACCACCCTTTTTGAGACGGCTGCCATTAACAGCCATCCACATCCCCTTCTTTCCATGTTTACACTCTGAAGACAACAGAAATGGGAGCATTTTTTGTATGCTGCTTTTTTTTTTTTTTTTTTTTTTTTTTGAGACAGAGTCTGTCTCTGTAGCCTAGGCTGGAGTGCAGTGGTGCGATCTCGGCTTACTGCAACCTCCACCTCCCGGGTCCTGGTTCAAGCAATTCTCCTGCCCCAGCCTCCCGAGTAGCTGGGATTACAGGAATGCACCACCATGCCCAGCTAATTTTTTTTTTTTTGAGATGAGGTTTCGCTCTCGTTGCCCAGGCTGGAGCACAATGGCGCGATCTCGACTCACTGCAATCTCTGCCTCCCGGGTTCAAGTGATTCTCCTGCCTCAGCCTCCCGAGTAGCTGGGATTACAGGCACCCACCACCATGGCCGGCTAATTTTTGTATATTTAGTAGAGACGGGGTTTCACCATGTTGACCAGCCTGGTCTTGAACTTCTGACTTCAGGTGATCCACCTGCCTCAGTCTCCCAAAGTGCTGGGATTACAGGCGTGAGCCACTGCGCCTGGCCAATTTTTGTATTTTTAATAGAGACGGGGTTTCACCATGTTGGCCAGGCTGATTTTGAACTCCTGACCTCATGATCTGCCTGCCTCGGCCTCCCAAAATGCTGGAATTATAGGCGTGAGCCACCGCGCCCGGCCTTGTATGCTGTTTTTAACCAGTTTTCACTTTTATTCCCATACTTAAACTCTTCAAGAAATCATTTAAAATTTCTTTTTAAATTCATCTACTGCTCCATGCTATTCTTGTGGGTGAAAAAGTATAATACTCAGCACAATAAATTAATTCTCTTTGAAACTCATGTTCTCATGTTACCAGAAGTATTTTTTGGTCTGATCTATATTTCTTCTTTGTATAATACCTACAAAATGACCAAACCAAATAAAATTATGTTCCCTATTGTTTGAAAATAGTTTGTAACTAGGAAATAAATATTGTGTTACATTAGGGATGATCACATTATGTAATTTAGTGAAATTTTAATATAACACGGTTAGATCCTTTATCTTCTGCTGACGGATTATTTTTTAAACCAGTTATTCAGAATGTCTAGAAATGAAGGGAAAACTCTTCTAAAACATGTGATATGGTAAGAATCTGGTGACCTTTAGTGGTATGGAGACAGGAGCAGTGGCCAAATTGTGTTATGTCTGCACATTTTTCCCTTATATGCAAGCACACACACACACACAGACATACATACAACATACAACACTTACACAGACATACATACCCCCAACACACATAGATACACACATCCATCCACCCCCCAACACAGACACATAAACCCATCCCCCCCACACAGACACATACTCACACACAGACGCACACACATACACACACCCCCCAGACAGACACACATACCCACCCACACATACATACCCCCAACACACACAGACACACACCCATCCACCCAACGAAGGCACACAGACCCACACACACACACAGTGATACATACACAGACACACACACACACACGTTTTTCCCGAGGTGAAATTGGCTCAAAATAAATAGTAAGTGCAACTTTGAGTAAAAAGTGATATGACCACACATCTAGTCCCTGAAGGCATTGTATTAATACAAGGAAATTCTATTTCTCATGATGTCCGTCTGACAGAGGAAGGAGATCTTATTATACGTAGTCATGTTTATAAACTCTATCCATGCCTCCTACCCCTGCTTTCTTTTAAGTACAAATTGCTTCCTCAGTTATTGTCCGGAAGCCTGGTGGGGCAGCTTTAAGTACTTTAGAAAGAAGTTTTTTTTGTTGTTGTTTGTTTGTTTCTTTGTGTGTTTGTTTTCAGGTGGAGTCTCACTCTGTCGCTCAGGCTGGAGTGCAGTGGTGTGATCTTGGCTCACTGCAGCCTCTGCCTCCCAGGTTCAAGCGATTCTCCTGCCTCAGCCTCCCCAGTAGCTGGGATTACAGGTGCACACCACCACACCTGGCTAATATTTTTGTATTTTTAGTAGAGACAGGGTTTCACCATGTTGGCCAGGCTGGTCTCAAACTCCTGACCTCAAGTGATCTGCCCGCCTTGTCCTCCCTAAGTGCTGGGATTACAGGCGTGAGCCACCCTGCCCAGCTGCCTAGAGAGAAGTTTTAAGGAAAAAAAAAGAACTGTATCATATTCTGAGAGAAGGACTCTTCTTCACCTGGAAATCAGGAGAATCCTAAATGACAATAACAATTAAATATTTGATATTGTATTTGAATAATTTAAAAAACTTAGATATAATTTACGTATCATAAATTCATCCTTTTAAAGCGTGCAGATCAGTGGTTTGTAAAATATTCATAGAGTTGTACGGCCATCATCTCTAATATCAAAATGTTTTCATCACTCCCGTATCCATCAGCCCCCAGCGCCCGCCAACCACTAATTTACTGTCTGCAGCTATGAATTTACCTACGCTGGACTTTCCTATAAGTGGAATAATATAAATGTGGCTTTTTGTGTCTAGCTCCTTTTACTTAGCAAAATGTGTTCAAGGTTCATCCATGTCGTTAACAGGTATCAGTACTTTATGCCTTTTCATGGCTGATTAATATTCCATTGCATGGGTATGACACGTTTTCTTTATCCATTCATCAACTGATGGACATTTAAGTTATTTCTACTTTTTATTTTTTTTGTAATAGAGATAAGGTCTCGCTCTGTCACCCAGGCTGGAGTGCAGTAGCCTTGAACTCCTAGGCTCAAGCCATCCTCCCACCTCTGCCTCCCAAGTAGCTAGGACTACAGACCACACCACCATACCTAGAAAATTTTTTAATTTTAACTTTTTAATTTTTTGTAGAGACAGGGTCCCGAACTCATGGCCTCAAGCAACCTTCCTGCCGTGGTCTGTCAAAGTGTTGAGATTACAGGTATGACTCACAGCGCTCAACCTCCATTTTTTGACTATTATGAATAATGCTGCTATGAAATTAATGTACAAGTTTTTGTTCACATATGCTGTTTTAGTATTTATGATGTCCTTTAAGGTTGCTTGTCTCATTGGGCCTCACAAACACTTTGTGAGATAAGACAAATCCTATTTCCATTTTGCCGCTAGGGAAACAGGCTCTCAGAGATAATTGCTTAGTTTGTGCTAGAGTCAGCACTCTAATCCAGTCCTGTTTTTTAAAAAATAGCTTTAAAATGTCAAAAGAAGCACAGAATTTTCTGGGAAAGGTGAAATTTGTTGCTTATTTTTAGTTTTGTAAAGATGTGAATATATTTACCCATGCTCATTAGAAAAGCAGTGTCTAGAGTAAGTTACAGATCCAGAAGAAAATGTTGCCGTAGCAAGTGGTCAAACATTTCCTAAAACGGAGTTAAAACAGAATTATACCCAGGCTGTTGTATAGGAATAGGCACTTCTATTCTTTGTAGTTTTGTGATTTTACTTTCAAGGAAAACTCAGACAGATTGTAGCTGTTCGCAGTTCTAATGGTTCACAGAAGGAAACTGCTTCAGATTATTTTTTTCTCCTAATTATCATGCATCTTAGAGACATGTTTATGACTAGATTTAAATCTTAACACAGTCTATTAATATTTCAGTTTTGGCATCAGGCACATGAAATAGTGTTATTCATGCAAACCTTGCCAAAAGCATCCTGAGTCAAAACTTGACTAAATTAATATAGTCCTTTTTTGATATTTGAATCATCATATATAAAAATTTTGCAGGAGACCTTGGAAACGTTTTAATCCAAATACTTACCCAATGTATGCATTCTGATTCATGAATTGAATCCCCACCCCCCGCTACCTACTCTCTTATTCTTATGGCCAAAAGCAGGAACACTAATAATAAAGAACAGCAGCCTAACAACAAACAAAAAAGTCTTGTTCAATTTTCCTTGCTTGGAATGTATTTCCCCACCTCGTGTTCCTGGTGAACTCTGACTTACCCTGAGTTAATTACTCTCACCTTGTATCAATACTCGTATTCTATTTATCACACTGTATTGAGATTATTTGTTTAAATATATGTACTCTATCAGATGATGTGATTTAAAACACATTTTGTTAATCTCCAGCATCCAGTAGAATTCCTGGTATAGTCATGCAGTAAAGATTTGGTTTTTTGTTGTTGATTTGTTTGTTTGTTTGTTTTTTGAGACGGAATCTTGCTCTGTCTCCCGGACTGGAGTTCAGTGGTGCTATCTTGGCTCACTGCAACCTCCGCCTCTCAGGTTCAACCGATTCTCCTGCCTCAGCCTCTGGAGTAGCTGGGATTACAGGTGTGTGCCACCATGCCCAGCTAATTTTTTGTATTTTTAGTACAGACAGGTTTTCACCATGTTGGCCAGGCTGGTCTCAAACTCCTGACCTCAGGTGATCCGCCTGCCTTGGCCTTCCAAAGTACTAGGATTACAGGCATGAGCCACCGTGCCCAGCTAAACATTGCTGATTTTAGCCAGGCTCCGTGGCTCACATCTGTAATCCCAGCATTTAGGGAGGCCGAGGCCAGGCAGATAGCTTGAGCCCAGGAGTTTGAGACCAGCCTGGGCAACACGGTGAAAATCTATCTCTATAAAAAAATACAGAAATTAGCTGGGTGTGGTGGCATGCACCTGTAGCCTAGTCTCAGCTACGCTGGAGGCTGAGGTAAGAGGATCACTTGCCCTGGGAGGCTGAGGCTGCAGTAAGTCCTGATTGTGCCACTGCACTCCAGCCTGGGTGACAAAGCAAGACCCTATATTAAAAAAAAAAAAAAAAAAAAAAAAAAGATTTGTGCATTTGAATGGACTCAGGATCTCAAGAACTGTGAGTTCTGACTGACTGCTGATTGTGAAGTCACTATCTGCATTACCGTTAACTAATACTTACAAAGCCCTCATAGCTAGAAGAACTAAACTGGACCTATAAGACGTATAAAGTATCTTGCACACGGTCCCAGCACTTAGGAAGTTAATGAAGTCTATAAATTCAAAGTAGAAGTCAAGCCCAGCAAATGTAGATTCAATATTAATGTTGAGAAGACTACCCATGCATACGCACGTAATCAATGGGGCGTCAATGTGTGGCATATGTAAAAGGATTAGTGATATTGAGATTGGGCCATGTTATTAGCCAACTTCGCAAGGATCAATCAATCCTTCAACATAAAATTACGGAGCAATTATTTTAAGGGTGGAGCCAACAACATTTCCTGACTGATTGGATGTGGTGTAACAGAGAAAAGGGCCAAGAATGCCTCCAATGTTTTTGACCTGGGCCACTAGATGTATGGAGTTGCCATCCAGTGAGACAGGAGAATCTGTGGTAAGGCAGGTTTGTGGGAGGTGATTAGGAGTTAGTCACTAGGCTCTAGAGAGACATTAGGACACCTTAGTGAACAAGATAAGGAAAGAGCCAAGCATCTGACATTACACACTCATGGGTGGTGGGGACAAAAGTGTAATGCATAAGAGAATTATATCTATGTTAAAACAGATGAGAGCTAAGAGAAAACAAAAAGCAGGGTGCAGGGATTGGGAGAACTGGGGTGGGAGGTACCTGGGAAAAGGCTGTTTCAAGCAGAGGAAATGGTCAGCTCAAATGCCCTAAGGCAGACAGTGCCTGCCAATTCCTCTAGGGAGGATCAGGGAGTACAGAGTGGCTAGAACAGAGTAGCCAGTGACAGTAAGAGATCCGAGGGTCCAGCGGCCCAGATCATGTAGGGCCTGATGGGCCATTGTAAGTGGCTTGTACTACTGTTGTTTAAACAGGGAGTCTTTGGAAATTTTCCTGCAGAGTGACGACATAATCTGATTTATGAATTCAAAGGATTACTCAGGCTGCTGGGTTGAGAATACTCTCAGGGAAGGCAGAACAGACTCAGGTGGAAGCAGGGAGATTTAGAGATGCCATTGCGGTAATCCAGGCAGGGAATCATATGGATTACTGTGCAGGGAGGAGCGGGGGTAGTGAGAAGAACTTGGAGTCTGGATATATCTGAAAAGTAGAGCCAACAGAATTTCCTTACAGATTCAATGTGGAGTGTGAAAGAAAAGGGAACCAAGCACCTTTTTGCTTTATTTTGTTTTGAGACAGAGTTTTACTCTGTCAACCCAGGCTGGAGTGCAGTGGCACAATCTCGAAATCTCGGCTCACTGCAACCTCCACCTCCCGGGTTCAAGTGATTCTCCTGCCTCAGCCTCCCTAGTAGCTGGGACTACAGGCATGTGCCACCATGCCTGGCTAATATTTGTATTTTTAGTAGAGATGAGGTTTCACTGTGTTGGCCAGGCTTGTCTCAAACTCCTGACCTCAAGTGATCCGCATGCCTCAGCCTCTCAAAGTGCTGGGATTACAGGCATGAGCCACCGCGCCCGGCCTGATTCCAAGGCTTTCGACCTGAGCAACTGGAAAGGATGGAGTTGCCGTCTATAAAATAAAGAAGTCTGTGGTGGAGGCATTTTGTGGGGGAAGATCAGGATTCCATTTGGACATGTTAGCTTTGAGATGCTGATTAGACATCCAAGTGATACAAGGGCTATGGGAGAAAAAGGATCATTGGATGAGAGGCTGCAGAGGAAACAGTGTCCTCAGGGGAGAGCCAAGTCATAGTTAGAGCTAGAAAAAAAAAAGCGGTGTGTGGGGGGTTGTATTTAGAGATAGAAAGGGAGGAGGCTGGGCACGGTGGCTCATGCCTGTAATCTCAGCACTTTGGGAGGCCCAAGGCGGGTGGATCATGAGATCAGAAGATCAAGACCATCCTGGCCAACACGATGAAACCCCTTCTCTACTAAAAATACAAAAAGTAGCCGGGCCTGTGGTGCATGTCTGTAGTCCCAGCTACTCAGGAGGCTGAGGCAGGAGAATCACTTGAATCTGGGAGGCAGAGGTTATAGTGAGCTGAGATTGCACCACTGCACTGCTGCCTGGTGACAGAGCAAGACTCTGTCTCAGAAAAAAAAAAAGAGAGATAGAAAGGTAAAGGGGGTATTTAGAGATAGCTTGAGGGTACAGGGATTATGATTATTATTATGATTATTATTTTTGAGACGGAGTCTAGCACTGTTGCCCAGGCTGGAGTGCAATGGCACGATCTCAGCTCACTGCAACCTCCGCCTCCTGGGTTCAAGTGATTCTCCTTCCTCAGCCTCCTGAGTAGCTGGGACTATAGGTGCACATCACCATGCCCGGCTAATTTTTTGTATTTTTTAATGGAGATGGGGTTTCACCATATTGGCTAGGCTGGTCTTGAACTCCTGACCTCGTGATCTGCCCGCCTCGGCCTCCCAAAGTGCTGGGATTACAGGCGTGAGCCACTGCACCCGGCCTGAGCGTACAGGGATTTTATAAAGGATGGACCATGAATTGCAGAGGGCAGTGTGGAAAAGGTTCTAAGAGCTGGGGAGGAGTAGAACATAGGGCCAGACAGGGGCTGTGCAGAGCTCTATGGAGGTTCGAGTGAGGAAGATTCCAGATGACCTGAGAATCTGGGTCTTATTAGGGTGATTGACACGCACAAGATTATGGGACTTGAGATTCATCCTGGGGGATTCATGACAGTGGTGGTGACTTTGCAGGCTGGAGGGTGGAGAAG